>NC_082695.1:15068196-15375413 GCF_949987515.2 Delphinus delphis | reverse complement strand
GAGGGAGGAGTCCTTACTTCAGCCCCTGAGGCTTCCTGGAGAAGGTGGCACTTGAGTTGACTTTTTTTTATCTTTTCAGAATGACAGAATTATTCATGCTCATCGTGACAAATTCAAACAAGGCAGAATATGTAAAAGAGACAAATGAAAATCTTCTTGTTCCTTGCTCTCAATCCCATCTCCTGAGGTAACTTATTGGTGTGGCACTTATCCTTTCCAAGGTCTTTCTGTACAGTATTTGTGTATATATATCCCAGATGTTAAGCTTATGGAACTGAACTCAGGTCCGCTCGCCCGATGCATAGCAAGAGCCAACCTATTGGGCTTCCCTGGTGGCGCAGTGGTTGAGAGTCCACCTGCCGATGCAGGGGACACGGGTTCGTGCCCCGGTCCAGGAAGATCCCACATGCTGCAGAGCGGCTGGGCCCGTGCATCCGGAGCCTGTGCTCCACAATGGGAGAGGCCACGACAGTGAGAGGCCCACATAACGCAAAAAAAAAAAAAAAAAAAAAAAAGAGCCAACGTATTGACACTGGGTTGTGGTGACGGAAAGTACACATTTATTGCAGGTGCCAAGCAAGAGAGTGGGGAGTGGGAGACAAGCCTCAGATCCACTCCAATGTGGTCTTTGAGGTAGTGTTTTTTTTTTTTTTTTTTTTAAGGGGAAGAAAACAGAGACTGGGGTTAATCATCGTCTTGTGACATTTCTGTGACATTTCTCAGTTGTAGTTTCAGGAGTCAGGATGTCTCTGGTGTACAATTCTCTGACCATGGCTTGGGGGCATGTTAGCTCATTTTGCCCTGGAGAAACAACCTGAATTGTTTGCTTTTTAAAAACAGTTTTATTGAGATATGTCACATACCATATATTTTACCCATTTAAAGTGTACAATTCAGTGTTTCTAGTGTATTCCCAGAGTTTGGCAACCTTAATCTAGATCATCACAATTTAAATTTAGAACATTTTCATCCCTCCTAAAAGAAACCCACACCCCTTAGCAGTAACTCCTCATTTTCCCTCACCCTTCCTCAGCCCCTGGCAACCCCTAATTTTCTTTCTGTTTTTATAGATTTGCCTATCTTGGACATTTCATATAAATGGAATCATATATGGGGGAGGAAAAATAAGTTTCCCTCTACCCTTCTAGGTTCTTGGCTGAGACACCTCCTGTAATAAAAAACAGATTAACAGGAGAAAAACAAAAGTTTAATAACATGGATACCTCCTGTATACGTGGGAGAGACCCAGAAAAATTGAGAAACTCCCCCAAATGGGCCAAGCTACCACCTTAAGTAACATCTCCAGCTAAAGACAAAAGAAGATATTGATGGGGAAAGGGGGGAGTCAGTTATGGAGGTTACTAGAAAAAGAACAGTAAACAAGAGTAAGGTTGTTATGCAGATGTTAGTCGTTCCCTTCTCTGATGATAAGAGTTTCTAGGGATTTAGAGTCATCCCCCTGTTCCTGGTACAGCAAGGGAGACACTCTTACAAATGGAGATTCTCCTTATACATGTTAAATGTCTCTTACGAAAGGGTAACTTTACTCAGTTTTCAGAGCTTTCCCTGTGTCTGTTGTTTCTTAAAAATAATCAGCCTGAAATAATCCTTATGCCAAAGAGGCATATTTGGGGATTCTATATTCTGCTCCCCTTCACACACAAAATTTGTCCTTTTGTGTCTGGCTTCACTTAGCATACTATTTTTAAGGTTCATCTGTGTTGAAGCATGATCAGTACTTCATTTTTATGGTTGAATAACATTCCATTATATGGATAGACAACAATTTACTTATCTATTTATCAGTTGATGAACATTTGGGTTTTTTTCTGCTTTTGGGATACTATGAATAATACTGCTATGAACACTTGTGTACAAGTTTATGTGCAGACATATGTTTTCAATTCTCCTGGCAGTTCATATATATATGAAAATTGTTTTTCAAAGTGGTTCCACCATTTTACAGTCCCACTAGAAATGTATGAAAGTTCCAGTTTCTCTACATCCTTGTCAACACTTACTGTCTGTCTTTTTGATTAAGCCATTCTAATGGATATGAAGATATGAAGTACAGTATGCTTTTTTCCATTTACTAATGATCATGGATGTGTTTCCAGGTCAATAGGTAGAGATCTACTTTGTTTTTAATGGCATAAAAATATTCTATAGGATAGATACATCCTAATGATTTTATCCATTGCCTTGCTGAGTTAGTCAGAATTTTTTCCAAGTTACAAAAACAATCCAACCCAAACTGGCATAAACAAAGAAAAAAAACTCACATAACTGCAAAGTCTAGACCACTTCAGACTTCAGGTGTGGCTTGATCCAGGTGACAAATGAAGTCACCAGAATCCACTTTCTTTACCACCATACTTTGTGTGGGCTTCATTCACAGGTAAGCTGCCCTCATCGTGGTAAGGTGGCTGCTTCCCTGCAAAGTTAAAATCCTGCTGAAAATAGTTTCCCGGTTGCTTCTGCAGAAGTCCTGAGATTCACTCTGATTGGCTTGGCTGCAGCCACATGCCCATCCCTAAGCCAGTTGCCAGCCAGTGTTTTGAAGTGTTGTGAAGCACAGCATTTTTATTGATCAGCTCTAGGTCATGATGCTCTATGCTTGGAGCTGGAAGTAAAGCCCTACCCAGATCATGTGGTCTTAGTAAGGAAGGAGTAGACCCTTTTTTTTTTTAAGATTTTTTTTTGATGTGGACCATTTAATTAATTAGTTAATTAATTTTGGCTGTGTTGGTTCCTCGTTGCCGCACACGGGCTATCTCTAGTTGCGGCGCGCGGGCTTCTCATTGTGGTGGCTTCTCTTGTTGCAGAGCACGGACTCTAGGCGTGTGGGCTTCAGTAGTTATGTCACGCAGGCTCAGTAGTTGTGGCGCACGGGCTTAGTTGCTCCGCGGCATGTGGTATCTTCCCAGACCAAGGCTTAAACCCATGTCCCCTGCATTGGCAGGTGGATTCTTTTTTTTTTAATTAATTAATTTATTTTTGCTGTGTTGGGTCTTTGTTTCTGTGCGAGGGCTTTCTCTAGTTGTGGCAAGTGGGGGCCACTCTTCATCGCGGTGCACAAGCCTCTCACTATCGTGGCCTCTCTTGTTGCAGAGCACAGGCTCCAGACTTGCAGGCTCAGTAGTTGTGGCTCACGGGCCTAGTTGCTCTGTGGCATGTGGGATCCTCCCAGACCAGGGCTCGAACCCGTGTCCCCTGCATTAGCAGGCAGATTCTCAACCACTGTGCCACCAGGGAAGCCCCTTTTTTCTTTTTTTAATAAATTTATTTATTGATTGATTTTTGGCTGCATTGGGTCTTCATTGCTGCACGCGGGCTTTCTCTAGTTGCGGCGAGTGGGGGCTACTCTTCGTTGAAGTGCGTGGGCTTCTTATTGCTGTGGCTTCTCTTGTTGCGGAGCATGGGCTTTAGGCATGCGGGCCTCAGTAGTTGCAGCACACGGGCTCAGTAGTTGTGGCTCACGGGCTCTAGAGCGCAGGCTCAGTAGTTGTGGTGCACGGGCTTAGTTGCTCTGCAGCATGTGGGATCTTCCCAGCAGGGCTCGAACCCACGTCCCCTGCATTGGCAGGCGGATTCTTAAACCACTGCGCGACCAGGGAAATCCCGGCAGGTGGATTCTTAACCACTGCACCACTGGGGAAGTCCCCGATGTGGACCATCTTTAAAGTCTTTATTGAATTTGTTACAATATTACTTCTGTTTATGTTTTGGTTTTTTGGCCATGAGGCAAGTGGGATCCCAGCTTCCCAACCAGGGATCGGACCTGCACCCCTACGCGTTGGAAGGCAACATCTTAACCACTGGACCGCCAGGGAAGTCCCCAGGAAGGAGTAGATCTCTAAGTGAAAATTGAGGGCAACTGCTAGAAGGGGGATGGATGCTGAGGGGAGCACATTGCAAATATGTATTACACTTACTGAGTTTTCACTCGCCTTCCAGGACACCACATTCTCCTGGTTTTCCTTCTCTCTCCCTGGCTGCTGCTTCTCAGTCTTCTTTGCTGATTCCTCCACCTTTAAATAATATTAGTATTCCAGGACTTGGTATTTCCTTGGAACTCTTCTTTTCTCCATCTAAATTTGACTTTAAGTGTCATCTCAGTGTATATGACTTCCAAATTTATTGTCTTCAGCCTGGTGGTTCCCCTGATTACTAGACTTGCATGGCCAAAAACCTATGCAACCTCTCCTCTAGGATGTCTCATAAGAACCTCAAACTTAACAAGTTCAAAATCAAACTCAGTCTCCAAACAAAACCATGCTCCTTCCATAGTCTTCCCAATGCCATTAAACGGCAACTCCATCCTTTCTCTTGTACAGGTCCCAAACCTGGCGTCATCCTGGATTCCTCTCCTCTTCTCATATCCCACATCCGATCTATCAACCAGTCCTGTCTGCTCCACATTTAAACCATTTCCAGAACTGAGCACTTCTTATACCTCCACTGCTGTCACCTGGGGCCAACCCACTGCCAGTCATCTCTTGCCCTCCATCAGCTTGTTCTCAGTACAGTAGCCAGAGTGATTCTATTAAAGCCCAAGTCAGCTTGTCATTTCTGTTTACATGCCATTGGCTAAAGCAAGTCCATGGTTGGGCCCAGCACCCAAGGGGCAGGGAAACCTTCTTCAGTGGAGGTCAGGGAAGGGAGGGAGCAAATATTTGCTGAATAATCATTTATTCTACCCTAGGGGCATTTGAAATTTCAAGATATGTTTATTGAATTCTGCTATGGGTCTAGGTATTGTAAGGAAAGATGAGGAATAAATCCTGTAGCTTGGTCTCTGATCTCAGAACAAAACAACCAGTGTTTATTGAGTTCTATCCTGTAGAGGCAGGCATGATTAATACACATAGAATGATCAAAGAAGGGACGAAGTATTAAATTGAACATGATCACAAGCCAGCTTACGTGACATAGAGAGAAAATGCTGGTCTTGGTTAGTAAAGGAGTCCATTGTGGAGGCTGGAATGATGAGAAATTCTTCCAGGCCACTTAGGTACTTGACCTGGGCTAGAGAGAGAACAGGAGTAGTATTTGGTCTTGTGGGGTAGAGAAGGCATTCAGGGCAAGGAGACCAGCATGAGCGAGGATGTGGATGGGGGAAGGAGGAGGGTTTGGGGGCTCTTGTGGGAAACTGGTAGGGCTGGTGCAGGAGGAAAAGAAATTTCAGGGTTCAGAAGAGTTGTTCTGGGCATGAATCTCAGTTAACCATTAATTAGTTAACTGAGATTGATTCCTTTATTGAGCAGCCATTTTTTAATATTACTATTTTTAGTATATACTATATATCTATATTATAATATAATTATATTTAATAAGCAATTATGTTATATATAATATACATATAATTATATGTAATATATTTTATATATTATGTATTGCACATATTATTATGGTTTTTAAAAAATAAATTTATTTGTTTATTTTTGGCTGCATTGGGTCTTCGTTGCTGCGCATGGGCTTTCTCTAGCTGCGACGAGCGCGGGCTGCTCTTTGTTGCAGTGCGTGGGCTTCTCATTGTGGTGCCTTCTGGTTGCAGAGCACGGGCTCTAGGCGCATGGGCTTCAGTAGCTGTAGCATGTGGTCTCAGTAGTTGTGGCTCACAGGCTCTAGAGTGCAGGCTCAGTAGTTGTGGTGCATGGGCTTAGTTTCACCGCGGCATGTGGGATCTTCCCGGACCAGGGCTCGAACCTGTGTCCCCTGCATTGGCAGGTGGATTCTTAACCACTGCACCACCAGGGAAGCCCAGATCATTACTTGCTTTTCCTAAGAAATTAACCTGTTTTCTATGTTGGGTTTAATTTTACCACAACAAGGAAAAGCTCACTTCCCCGAACTTAATCTCTCCCTTTTGAACAATTAGCTACTGGTGATTGCTTTTTTTTTTTTAAACCAGCTTTGCTTGTTTCCCTGTATTGTGATACAGTAGGAGAATGCCTTTTGTACTTGACTTTTAATTGGGTCAATAGTAATAATAAAAATCCCAATAATGATAATAAATATTATTTATAAGCACTTAAGTATCAGGCACTGTACTAATCTCTCTCTCTCTCTCCCTCCCTCTCTCTCTCTCTCTCTCTCTCTCTCTCTATATATATATATATATATATGTCACAAAATCTTTGGCTCATTTCAACAACCCTATAAAGTACATATCATGACTATCTGCCATATTACAGTTGAGCAAACTGAGGCTCAAAGATGTATTGTAGTTTGCCCAAGGTCACACAGCTAGGAGGAAGTAGAGAAAGATTCAGACTTAGGTCCATCTGATGATCTTTTACCATTCCCTTAGGTGTGATGTCAGTATGCTTTATTTTTTGCCCTCATAGGGTAGTGGACACTCCTGTCCATCTGTTCATCTATCCAATCATTTCATGAATATTTACTGAGTCCCATATGTGTTAGGCAGAGTGCTAGTGATACTGTGGTGCTTTGCCCAAATTTCATCTCCTCCCTAATGCTCACAATGATTTATTCCCATTTTAGGATTCTCTGAGGTGGGTATTCTTGTTCAAGTGATTATTGAAGGAGAGTTCTCAAAAGAAGGGGAGTGAGAAAAACCGGAGAGGGCAGGAAAAATCTAAGCAGGGCCATGGTCTCGAGTGGAGATGACTTCAGCCTGATCCTGCAGGAAACTCTGGAGCATATATTGCACCATGGAGTTGGTGCCATATTGAGACAAGGGGACCAACCTTCTGTACTACAGTGCCAGTCAGTTACTGATTTTGGGCTGCCTACAGGGGGGTTAAGGTAGCCTCCTAGGCAAGGTGGCTCCCATTTGGAGGACAATTCTTTAGAGAAGGGTGCATCTTTGAGCCCTTAGCAGCCAACACTCACAGGAGCTGGGGGATGGGTGCACCCACCTGGTAAAGAGGTTCTGGGCAGGGCACCATCAGCATCCACTACCCTTCCTCTCTCTGTTTCCTGTTGTGCAGGTCAATTGGGCATGCAACTACTGTATAAATAATTGTTGGGGACTGCCCTTGTGGCACAGTGGTTAAGAATCCGCCTGCCAGCGCAGGGGACACGGGTTTGAGCCCTGGTCTGGGAAGATTCCACATGCCGCGGAGCAGCTAAGCCTGTGCGCCACAGCTACTGAGCCTGCCCTCTAGAGCCTGCGAGCCGCAACTACTGAGCCCGTGTGACAGAACTACTGAAACCCACGTACCTAGAGCCCGTGCACTGCAACAAGAGAAGCCACCACAGCGAGAAGCCCACACACTGGAACAAAGAGTAGCCCCCGCTCACTGCAACTAGAGAAAGCCCGTGCGCAGCAACAAAGACCCAATGCAGCCAAAAATAAACAAATAAATAAATAAATAGATTTATAAAAAACAAAAAAACAAAAAACAATTTTTGGTGGCTCCTTCTGGGCCAGGCACTATTCTAGGCACTGGAGATTTTGGGGTGGGACAGATATAGTCCTTGCCGTCATTATTTCTCAGTCCGGGAGCGGGTGGAGGAGATAGATATTCAGCAGGTGATTATAATATAGTGGGTTCAGTTCCTGAGTGGGAAGTGATGGCTATGCTGACATCTGACTAGCCTGATGAAGTGGCGGGGTGAGCAGGTATGAGGTGGGGGGTGGTGGATATTCGGGTGGAGGAAACGGGGTGATATGGGGGCTGCATCATTCCCAGCCTGCCTCTGTCTGTAGAGTTTTTACAGGTGTTTAGTGGGTAACTCAGATGACTGCTGCCCCTTGTCCTCTGGCTTCCGCCTCTGCTCATGTTGTTTCTGTTTTAACCTGTGGCAGCCTGGACACAAAACTCCACACCTCTTTGGGGAACAGGGAAGCCCCAAAGTCACAGAAAAGCATTGAGCACTGTGGGCTTTGCTGAAGATTTCGCAGTGAGATGGAGGTGGGGCTTGCATCATGCAAAACAGTACTGACAACTCAAAAAAAAGATCGCCATTGGACATTTCTGTTCTCCTCAGAACGAGGTGATGCCCTCCTTGGGACTTGTTGCCACTGAGTTCCTCTTTTTTCAGTGGGTTGGGGAGTTCAGGCTTTTGACTCCTCCAACTCTTTCTTTCTTGAAGATTTATTTATTATTTATTTATTTAATTTATTTTTGGCTGTGTTGGGTCTTAGTTGTGGCATGTGGGATCTTCTTTGAGGCATGTGAGATCTTTCGTTGTGGCACGTGGGCTCTGTAGTTTGTGGCACGTGGGCTCTAGTTGAGGCGCACCAGCTCAGTAGTTGTGGTGCGTGGGCTTAATTGCTCTGCGGCATGTGAGATCTTAGTTCCCTGACCAGGGATTGAATCCGTGTCCCCTGCATTGTAAGGCGGATTCTTTACCAGTGGATCGCCAGGGAAGTCCCTCCAACTCCTTCTTAAAACCTCAAATCTGGGCTTCCCTCAGGTCCAAAGCTTGTTTCAGGCAGGTGGCCCTTGGCAAGTTGTTTGAGATCTATTGGCTTCTCCCTCGAGACTCACATTGCATGTGCTTCTCTGATCTCTGATTTTCTGCCTGTGAGATGGCATTCAAGTTCCAAGTCAAAACAGGAAGTAAGCATGATTTGCCCAAAGCACATGCTTCTCAGAGTAGCAGTGATGCTCATGTTTAAGGCCAATTAAAAAAATAAACGGTTTGAGTGGATGGCATCCATGTTGTTTTCTTTGTGATTCATATGATGAATTGGTTGAGTATCTCCCTATGTGTACTATGTACTCCCCTGGTATATGAGATGATTTCTGATGGTATGTGAGATGATTTGGGGCTCCATGTTACATAACCTCATGACTCATATAGAGAAAAGTGTGTTATCTTTCCAAAACGCTTTCAGTCCTCTGGTAATGGACAAAATATCAGTCGGGTGCTCTTGGCTCCCAACACTGGCTCTAATCCCTCTCTTTAGCAAACAAACAGAAGGCCTCAGACTCAGAGTCGGGGCAGGTAACAATGCTTGACTAGAAATTAATATCATGTTTTTTCCATTGTTTTTATATTTTTTCCTCCTTGTCATTTGGTATTTGTTTTCCACTTGTGGTGGTGATATATACAGTCTTTCTTTACGGTGGAGGGGGGTGATGGTGGAAATCCTTCCTTAAGATAATTTTATTTGAGTATATGAATTGATTTAAGAAAAAATAGTATACAATAGACTAGATCAGGGGTCAGCAAACTTTTTCTATAAAGGGCCATAGTTACTCTAGCCAGACCTCTTTCCATATTACATTAGCTTTTCCATTTTCCTTTCTATTCAACCACTTCTTGTCACCATATCACACAACCATGATCAATAGCAAGATGGTGATGAAGTGGGCCTGAAGGCAGTTTTTAATTATCCTTCCAGGGGTCCACCTGGTTCTTTTACAGCCTTTGGATTCTTGGCATCTCATGATATAGATAGTAAGTACCTGCTAACCGGCACCATAATAATCCCTGATGGGTGTTGTTGGTGTTGGCTTATTGGCAACAAGTGTGCTTCTTGAATCCATGCACGTCTTATCCCCGTGGCCAGATCCACACATGCTGATTAATAACCATCCAAATTAATTAGATCCTATATAACAAAAGAGATGAAGGCTTCTGTCTCTAATCAATCCCTAATCTAGTATTTGCCAAAATGTGTTCCACAGAACACTGATTTCTACAGGGATCTTTTTAAAAAATTTATTTTTATGCATTTATTTTATTTTTTCCTCTCATCTTTTTAAAAATTGAAGTACAGTTGATGAACAGTATATGTTACAGGTGTACAGTATAGTGGTTCATAATGTTTAAAAGTTACACTCCAATTATAGTTATTATAAAATATTGGCTATATTCCCTGTGTTGTACAATATATCCTTGTAGCTTATTTTATACCTAATAGTTTGTACTTCTTAGTCCCCTACCCCTATACTGCCCCTTCCCCCTTCCCTCTACCCACTGGTAACCACTAGTTTGTTCTCTATATCTGTGAGTCTGCTTCTTTTTTGTTATGTTCACTAGTTTGTTGTATTTTTTAGATTCCACATGTAAGTGATATCATACAGTATTTGTTTTTCTCTGTCTGACTTATTTTCACTTGGCATAATGCCCTCCAAGTCCATCCATATTGCTGCAGATGGCAAAAATTTCCTTCTTTTTTATGGCTGAGTAGTATTCCATTGTGTGTGTGCGTGTGTGTGTGTGTGTGTGTGTGTGTGTGTGTGTGTAGCTCACTTCTTCTTTATCCATTCATCTGTTGATGGGCACTTAGGTTGCTTCCATATCTTGGTAATTGCAAATAATGCTGCTGTGAACATTGTGGTGCATGTATCTTTCCGAATTAGTGGTTTTTTGGGTGTTTTTTTTGTTGTTGTTGTTGTTGTTTTTTTTTTTTTTTTTTTTTTTTGCGGTTCGCAGGCCTCTCACTGTTGTGGCCTCTCCTTTTGTGGAGCACAGGCTCCGGACGCGCAGGCTCAGCAGCCATGGCTCACGGGCCTAGCCACTCCGCGGCATGTGGGATCTTCCCAGACTGGGGCACTAACCTGTGTCCCCTGCATCGGCAGGCAGACTCTCAACCACTGCGCCACCAGGGAAGCCCTTTTGGGTGTTTTTTTGAATATATACCCAGTAGTGGAATTGCTGGGTCATATGGTAGTTCGATTTTTAGTTTTTTGAGAAACCTCTGTACTGTTTCCCACAGTGGCTGCACCAATTTACATTCCTACCAGCAGTGTATGAGTGTTCTTTTTCCTCCACATCCTCACTAATATTTGTTATTTGTGTTCTTTTTGATGGTAGCCATTCTGACAGGGGTGAGGTGATATCTCATTGTGGTTTTGGTTTGTATTTCCCTGATGATTAGTGATGTTAAGCATCTTTTCATGTGTCTGTTGGCCATCTACATTTCCTCTTTGGAAAAATGTCTATTCAGTTCTTCTGCCCTTTTTAAAAATCAGCTTGTTTGTTTTTTTGATGTTGAGTTGTATGGGCTGTTTATATATGTTGGATATTAAATCCCTTATGGGTCATATTATTTGCAAATATCTTCTCCCATTCAGTAGGTTGTCTTTGCATTTTGTCAACGGTTTCCTTTGCTGTGCAAAAGCTTTTAAGTTTAATTTGGTCCCATTTGTTTATTTTTGCTTTTATTTCCTTTGCTTTAGGAGATATATCCAAAAAATATTAGATATTTTTATTTTAAAATATTTATGTCAAAGAGTGTTCTGCCTATGTTTTCCTCTAGGAGTTTTATGGTATCTGGTCTTACATTTAAGTCTTTAATCCATTTTGAGTTTATTTTTGTATATGGTGTTAGAGAATGTTCTAATTTCATTGATTTACATGTAGCTGTCCAGCTTTCCCAGCACCACTTGTTGAAGAGACTTTACAGGGATCTTGATAGTTGATAACCCCAAAAGGATTTCATAGTCAAAAAAAGCTTGGAAAACACTGGGTTAAGCAGGGTTGTTTACTGCAGGATTTCTCAGAACCTTTAATACATTAATGGTATTAGGTGGGAATTGCCCCACCTAATTTTACCCCCAGGACTCTTATTTTTAACACCACATCTCACAGGACCGGTGTTTTGGGGAATGGGTATCTGGAAATGCTCTCTGAATCATCTATGCAAGTATCCCAGAGAGAGAATGCCACATATTGCCATAGTGCCCTATGTTGAGATGAGGAGATGTGAGATGTTAGAGAAAGTGCCACCTGTCATCAGTGGATCAAGGAGGAGAATATGGGTGAGGTTGGCAGCCTTTTCTGTTAAATGCAGGAAAGCTCCTCTTGATGGGTGCCACCCTCCCTAAGCACTGGCATATTGTTAGTTTTAAGGAGACCAGATGGTAAGTGATCACAGCCTTTAGGGAACGAGACTGATCTAGTTTAACCATCCTGCCCTACTCCCACCCCCACCCTTATTTAATAGCTGTGTGTCTATGGGCAATTGCTTTAACCTCTCTGAGCCTATGTTAAGAAACTGATCCCAAGGCAAGAATTTCTCTGCAAGTGGTGTATTTGGGAGGTGCCAGAAGAGTATGGGAGTGGTACCAGGAAGGGAAGGTGGCCAGTATGGGGGCAGCATTAAGTTGGTCTCCAGAGTGGAGCAGGGGAGTGGTAAGTAAAAGTCTGCCTCCTTGGTGGGGGTGGGACTGATGCCCTGGCACTTCCTGCTCTGCTTGCTGGCCAGAGAGGCTTCTGTGGTTCTGTCAAAGATGCCGATGTTGGCAGCTGGAAATGGCTGGAGGACACAGAAGGGCTAAGGCCCGAGGAGCAGCTCCCGTCCCATAACCAGATCTGCACACATTGTGCTGACACTGTACTGCAAGATTAGGTGAGGATGGGACCCGGAAGCACTCAGCATGGTGCCTGGTGACAGTGATAACATCTACCGGTTGCTAAGTACTGACTGTTGTGCCAGGCACACGATTGAGTCCTCACAACAGCTCAAGCAGCTCTGGGCAATTATCTCCATTTTACATTTGAGGAAATGGAATCTCAGAGAGGTTCAGTAATGCATCAGGGGTCACACAGCTGGGGAATAGTGGAGCAGGGGCTCAAAGTCAGGCTCTGGCTAGAGGCTGTGACCTTAACCACTGCACCACACACAGCCTCATTACACATGAGACAGATGCTCATTATTGTCTTTCTCTTCATTTCCCTTTTCTCTTTCCACCTTCTTCCCTCCTCTCCCTCCTTCTTCTCCCTCCCTGTCTTCCCTCCCTCTTCTCATGATAGTTATGCTGGGACACTCAATGCCCGATACATATTTTTTGAATTGAATGGCATCCCAGTTTGGAGCAATAGATGCTTAGCTCACTAAATTTTGATTGAATCAGCTGTCAGAGAAATCTGAGTGCATGCAAGTTCTGCTGGAGGTAGGGGATTCTGGCCACAGAATTTAATACCGTTTGCAAATCTCACTAACTTCCTGAAATTCTCTAAGGGGTGGGGAGTGGAGGAGCATGAAGAATGATGAACATGACAAGTGGGAATCCTTTAGTCTCCAGTGTCTCCTTCTCAGTGCTCTAGATTTTCTCTCCTTTTCTTTGCCAGTTTCTCCCTCTCATCTTTAGCATCCTCCCTCCCCCCAGCTTCCCAGCATAGATGGTGGAAAAAATAACTGCAGTATAAATGCAGTAATTCTTAATGGGGCATTTATGTGTCTGGGGCATGGAAAGTGGCTGGATCACATTGAACAGTCAAACACTGAGAAACTTGGTTAAGAAAGAGGTCTCGGTACAGTTGAATTAGAGCATGTTTCTGTTTTCTGTATGTTTAGAATTGTTTGACTATAAATCTACTAATCAGACATGATAAATGTCTGGTTGCAGCCATGGGCTAGCATTTGCATCAGAGAAAGCAAATTTTGAAAAGGTCATCATTTAATTTTTTGCCTTTTGCAGCCAGCCTGCATCTCAGTTCTATTAAATTCAAAGCTACACAGTAAATTTACTGCTTGCTTGTTTACTTTACTCTGGTGAGCATCTTTCAGGATTCTAGCTACTGCTTGAAACAGCATGCTTTAAGTGACCTGGATCAGAGAGGGATGTTAGGTGTTTTTGAATGTGGAGGTTAGACCCTTAATCTCAGAGAAAGGCTAGAAATTGTGGAGCTCTGTGATTATATTGTTCAAAGATAGATGAGCGGATTCTTGTATGGACTGAGACGTGATAAAGTACAGCTGCCTTCATTCATTCACTCATTCATTCAACCAGGGTCAGGTGAGCACATAACATAGCCAGGCAGTAAGCAGTCTACATTTATCATTAACTCTGTTAACCTTTACAGTAACCCTACACATAGGTTCTAATATTATTCTTATTTTCTAGGTGAGGAAGTGGAGGCACAGAGAGATTAAGTGACTTGCCCAAGGTTGCACAGCCAGTAAGTGATGGAGCTGTGTCTTGAACCCAGGGTGTTTGGCTTCCAAGCACGTGCTCTTCCCTGCTGCTTGCTTAATGCAGGAGATGCAGTAATGAATGAGACAGCATCTGCTCTAAAGGATCTCACCTTCTTTGTATAAATAACAAACATAGCATTTAAATCCATGCATATGTAATTCCAGTAACTATCATTTGTTTCGTACCTACTGTATGCTAGGCACAACACTTCACATTTACTACATTTTTCTGTTCCTTACAATAACCCAACGAGGTAGGAATTTTTATCTCTATCCAGCAAGTGAGGAAACTGAAGCTCAGAGAGGTTAAATTAAATTAAAAGTCATACATTTAGAGAGGTGCTAGCTTTAGCAAATAAAAACATAGGCAAGTAAATTTGAACTTCTAACGGCAGATCATTTTTAAGTACAAGTATGTTGCATGAAATATTTTGGGGTATACTTATAATAAAGAATTATTTGTTGTTTATCTAAAATCCAGTTTAACTGGGTGTCTTGTATTTTGTCCGACAATCCTACACATTGAGTATGTGGCGATATTGGCATTCAGTCTCGGGTCTTTCTTTTTTTAATTGAAGTATAGTTGATTTACAATGTTGTGTTTCTGGTGTACAGCAAAGTGATTCAATTATATATATATATTTTTTTCTTTTTCATATCCTTTTCCATTATGGTTTATTACAGAATATTGAATGTCGTTCCCTGTGCTATACCATAGGACCTTGTTGTTATCCCAGGTCTTTCTGATTCTAAATTTTTCAGTTGGCCAATTGAAGTCAAGAAGAGTGACCTCAAATGTGGTTTTAACCTTGAGCTTCAGTAGTTGCTTTAGTCCACAATTACCTGTAAATGTTGATAGAGCAGAAAATGATAATAATGATAGAAATAGTAATATTAATACACAAATTCACTACTTATTATGAGTCAGACACTATTCTGAGATTTTCAGTTGTTTAACTCATTTAATCCTCGCACTAATTCCATGAGGTATGTTCTATTATTATCCCCATTTTCTAGCAATGGTTTTCAATTGGGAGTGATTTTGCCCCCAGGGGACATTTGGCAATGTCTGGAGGCATTTTTTGGTCTTCTCAAGTGAGGGGTGCTACTAGCATCTAGTGGGTAGATGCCAGGGATGTTGCTAAACATGCTACAATGAACAGGATAGCCCCTCTCCGACCACCAAGACTTACCTGGCCCAAAATGTCAATAGCTCCAAGCTTGATAAATCCTGTACTGGAAGAGCTTGAGGCACAGAGAGGTTTGGTAACTTGCCCAAACTTGCACAGCTACTTAGCAGCCAGGGTGAGATTTGAACCTAGGCAGCCGGCTTCCAGGATCTGGGCACTTCACCCAATTTACAGGTGATGGAGAGGCTCAGGAAGATTGGAATACCAAGGTGCTACAGCCAGTCAGTAGCAAGGATGGAACCACAAGTCATGTATCTTGATTCCTAATTCATTACTCTCCCTACCCCCAAATTCCATTATCTATAATTTCCCAACCAGTAATTCCCAGCATTTATGTGTTTGTGTCATATTTCAAAGTAGAATTTAAAGTTGATCCATTTTTTGTTTGATCCATTTGTTGATCCATTCATTTCAGCCAACATTTCCCAGGCACCTACTCTGTGCTCACCCCTACTTGGGAAGTGAAGATACAAAGACAAGACATAGTTTCCACCACATGGGGCTTAAAATCCAGGCACACGTTCATTTCAGTTTTAAATTCTATGATTCTAGGCTTATTTGCATTCATGTTTGTTTTAGGCTGGATTTTCCCAGAAGCACGCCCTGAGATAAAGATTTGGAACAGGTGGTTTATTTGGGAGGTGGTCTCAGGAAACACAGGTCAGGGGGTTGGGATGTGAGAGGAAGTTGGTAAAGGGTGAGGTGTTAAGCCTGATACCATCTTAGGTGATTGGAGCTTGGACCTCAGTTCTGCAGGGGAACTCTGGGACACACCATAGAACATAAGCCTCAGAGTTATTCCATCTGAGGAACGAGAAAAAAGCTGGGGTATTTATCCTCCAACACAACCTCTCGTTGACTGACTGGGCTACTCTTGACACATTAAGTCCCTTTCACTTCTGACCTGCCCTGTAAATGGGCCAAGAGGAGCCCTCAGGTACAGAGTCACAAGGGCATGCAGTCCGATGAGTCCCTAGGGGATATGGATGAGCACCGACAGTCTCTGCTACAGTGGGCAACAAACATTGATTGAACACCGACTATGAGCCAGGGACTTTCCAACATTGGCTCATTCTTCTGAACTCCATCAACGATCCCCAAGTCACCGTCTCCAACAGCTTGTTTTCAATCCTTACTCATTCTCGTCTTTAGTTGCTGTGTAGGTGAAGTGAATATCCACAAAACTGCATGAGTCGGGGAAGAGGCTCACTCTCCACTAGAGTAGATAGGTAAAAGTCTGGTGCTACCCTGAGTAACTGGGGCTTACCCAAGGAGGGACCCTGTTTGAAAATAAAGTCAGCACAGAGAAAAGCAGAATCATGACCTGGGGAGAGAACAAGCCTTGATCATGTCATTTGAGTGCCTGGATCCAGCTTTACCTGAAGCAAAAGACTTCTGGTCATTTTATTTACCAGAAACAATAAATTCTCATTTGTGTTTTTTGGGGGGTCTGTTCAGATATAACCTAAAGTGTTCTGACCCATAAATCAAACATGGAGATATTGTGAGAGTTGCAGTAATGAAGGTTTCGAGGCCCAGAGTTTGAAATGATTGTTACTGGATCAAACCACAAGGTATCACTAATTTTAATGTCACCCTTGATTGTTTTGATGCCATAACAAAGGATCATATTTTCTAATATCAGTATGTATGAGTTTTTGCCTCATTGGAAGTTAGTGCCCCATTTAGTTTCATTAAATGTCTGCTGCCTTCTTTGGTTTTGCCAAACTACATTTTTATCTGTGTGGCTTTTTCTAGATTCTCTTGTTATAGATCATCCAAGCACTTTCTGGATCTACTCAGTTTATTGCCAGAAAGCCTGTTTTCCTCTGAAAGGTGTGCTTTAAATGCTTGAGCAAAGCACTTGAACTGTGTTTTAAGACTTTTATCACAACTGAAAAAAAATTCTGCAAGCAGTGCTTGAACTAAATTGGGATCTCACTTTTGACGAGGCAGGTGTAGGATGTTTCAAGGCAGAGAGAGCTCTCTTCTGCAAATTTCATTTTTCCACTCCAGCTGGAGCTTGAATTACCATCCTTGGGGGCAAATCACATCTGGTTTGGACTTCATAGTATGGCTTTTAAGTATCTTCGCAGAATCGTTCAAAGATTGCAATTGCTTCCAGTAGATCTGATTCATAAGTTCATGGCTGCAACAGCTGCTCTCTGAATCAATTTGTAAATAGGAGTGGGGTTTTGAATGGAGGGAGCAGACAGCCTGTGGACAGTCGAGGGAGGCAGTTTTATAGAAGAGTGGTGGATACAAGGGCATCCACCCCCGGTTTTGATCCCAGCTCTGGCACTAGCTGGGAGATCCTGGACAATTTTCATATTGTCTCTGAGCTTCAGCTTCCTCTCTGTAAAATGAGGTTGATAACAGTCCCTGCCTCATGGGTTACTGTGAAGATTAAATTTGATAACAAATGTACAGTACTTAGCCCTGTGTTAGACTTGTGGTTCTATGTGCTGTGGGTACATAGTAAATGCTCAACAAAAAGGTAGCTGTTTGCATCAATTAGGATGCTTTTATTGGGACAAAAAAAATCCTGATTCAACTGATTTAAACAGTAAGAAAAATTTATTATCTCCAGTAACAGTGACTCCAAGACTAGTTCAGTACCTTGTCCTGAATTGGTCCTTCACCAAGGACCAATGTCCTTCTCATATGTCTCCTCTGCCATCCTAATGTCTTAATGTCAGCAGTCCTAATGGTCACAAGATGGCTCTCCCAGTTCTAGACGTCATTTTCAGATGCAATTTAATGTCCAGTCATGGAAGAAGTTCCATTTTCTTTGATGTGTGTCTCTTTTTGTAAAAATTTATTTTTATTGGCATATAGTTGCTTTACAATGTTGTGTTACTTCTACTGCACAGCAAAATGAATTAGCCATACATATACATATATTCCCTCCCTTTTGGATTTCCCTCGCATTTAGGACACCACAGTGTATTAAGTAGAGTTTCCTGTGCTATACAGTATGTTCCCCTCAGTTGTCTATTTTATGCATAGTATCAACAGTGTATATATGTCAGTCCCAGTCTCCCAATTCCTCCCACCCCACGCCTTTCCTCCTTGGTGTCCATATATTTGTTCTCTAAGCCTGTCTCTATTTCTGCTTTGCAAATAAGGTCTGTGTGTCTTTTTTTTTTTTTTTTTTTGAGTTTGAATTTTATTTATTTTTAACATCTTCATTGGAGTATAATTGCTTTACAATGGTGTGTTAGTTTCTGCTCTATAACACAGTGAATCAGCTATACATATACATATATCCCCATAGCCCCTCCCTCTTGGGTCTCCCTCCCACCCTTCCTATCCCACCCCTCTAGGTGATCAGAAAGCACTGAGCCAATCTCCCTGTGTGATGCAGCGGCTTCCCACTAGCTATCTATTTTACATTTGGTAGTGTATATATGTCCATGCCACTCTCTTACTTCGTCCCAACTTACCCTACCCATTCCCCGTGTCCTCAAGTCTATTCTCATCTGTGTCTTTATTCCTGTCCTGTCCCTAGGTTCTTCATAACCATTTTTTTTTTAGATTCCATATATATATGTGTTAGCATACGATATTTGTTTTTCTCTTTCTGACTTACTTCACTCTGTATGACAGACTCTATGTCCATCCACTTCACTACAAATAACTCAATTTCATTTCTTTTTATGGCTGAGTAATATTCCATTGTACATATGTGCCACATCTTCTTTATCCATTCATCTGTCACTGGACACTTAGGTTGCTTCCGTGTCCTGGCTATTGTAAATAGAGCTGCAATGAACATTGTGGTACATGACTCTTTTTGAATTATGGTTTTCTCAGGGTATATGCCCAGTAGTGGGATTGCTGGGTCATATGGTAGTTCAATTTTTAGTTTTTTAAGGAACCTCCATACTGTTTTCCATAGTAGCTGTATCAATTTACATTCCCACCAACAGCTCAAGAGGGTTCCCTTTTCTCCACAACCTCTCCAGCATTTATTGTTTGTAGATTTTTTGATGATGGCCATTCTGACTGGTGTGAGGGGATATCTCGTAGTTTTGATTTGCTTTTCTCTAATGGTTAGTGATGTTGAGCATTCTTTCATGTGTTTGTTGGCAGTCTGTATATCTTCTTCGGAGAAATGTCTATATAGGTCTTCTGCCCATTTTTGGATTGGGTTGTTTGCTTTTTTGATACAGAGCTGCATGAGCTGCTTGTATATTTTGGAGATTAATCCTTTGTCAGTTGCTTCATTTGCAAATATTTTCTCCCATTCTGAGGGTTGTCTTTTGGTCTTGTTTATGGTTTCCTTTGCTGTGCAAAAGCTTTCAAGTTTCATTAGGTCCCATTTGTTTATTTTTGTTTTTCCATTTCTCTAGCAGGTGGGTCAAAAAGGATCTTGCTGTGATTTATGTCATAGAGCGTTCTGCCTATGTTTTCCTCTAAGAGTTTAATAGTGTCTGGCCTTACATTTAGGTCTTTAATCCATTTTGAGTTTATTTTTGTGTATGGTGTTAGGGAGTGTTCTAATTTCATTCTTTTACATGTAGCTGTCCAGTTTTCCCAGCACCACTTATTGAAGAGGCTGTCTTTTCTCCATTGTATATTCCTGCCTCCTTTATCAAAGGGAAGGTGACCATATGTGCATGGGTTTACCTCTGGGCTTTCTATCCTGTTCCATTGATCTATATTTCTGTTTTTGTGCCAGTACCATACTGTCTTGATTACTGTAGCTTTGTAGTATAGTCTGAAGTCAGGGAGCCTGATTCCTCCAGCTCCGTTTTTCTTTCTCAAGATTGCTTTGGCTGTTCGGGGTCTTTTGTGTTTCCATACAAATTGTGAAATGTTTTGTTCTAGCTCTGTGAAGAATGCCAGTGGTAGTTTGATAGGGATTGCATTGAATCTGTAGATTGCTTTGGGTAGTATAGTCATTTTCACAATGTTGATTCTTCCAATCCACGAACATGGTATATCTCTCCATCTGTTTGTATCATCTTTAATTTCTTTCATCAGTGTCTTATAGTTTTCTGCATACAGGTCTTTTGTCTCCTTAGGTAGGTCTATTCCTAGGTATTTTATTCTTTCTGTTGCAGTGGTAAATGGGTGTGTTTCCTCAATTTCTCTTTCAGATTTTTCATCATTAGTGTATAGGAATGCAAGAGATTTCTGTGCATTAATCTTGTATCCTGCAACTTTACCAAATTCATTGATTAGCTCTAGTATTTTTCTGGTAGCAGCTTTAGGATTCTCTCTATATAGTATCACGTCATCTGCAAACAGTGACAGTTTTACTTGTTCTTTTCTGATTTGGATTCCTTTCATTTCTTTTTATTCTCTGATTGATGTGGCTAAAACTTCCAAAACTATGTAGAATAATAGTGGTGGGAATGGGCAACCGTGTCTTGTTCCTGATCTTAGAGGAAATGGTTTCAATTATTCACCATTGAGAACAATGTTGGCCGTGGGTTTGTCATATATGGCCTTTATTATGTCGAGGTAAGTTCCCTCTATGCCTACTTTCTGGAGACTTTTAATCATAAATGGGTGTTGAATTTTGCCAAAAGCTTTTTTTAAATTTTTTTTATTTTTCGGTTTGCGGGCCTCTCACTGCTGTGGCCTCTCCCGTTGCGGAGCACAGGCTCCGGATGCGCAGGCTCAGCGGCCATGGCTCACGGGCTCAGCCATTCCGTGACATGTGGGATCTTCCCGGACCAGGGCATGAACCCACGTCCCCTGCACCGGCAGGCGGACTCTCAACCACTGCGCCACCAGGGAAGCCCGTCAAAAGCTTTTTCTTCATCTATTGAGTTTATTATATGGTTTTTACCTTTCAATTTGTTAATATGGTGTGTCACGTTGATTTGCGTATATTGAAGAATCCTTGCATTCCTGGGATAAACCTCACTTGATCATGGTGTATGATCCTTTTAATGTGCCACTGGATTCTGTTTGCTAGCATTTTGTTGAGGATTTTTGCATCTATGTTCATCAGTGATATTGGCCTGTAGTTTTTGTTTTTTGTGACATCTTTATCTGGTTTTGGTCTCAGGGTTATGGTGGCCTCGTAGAATGAGTTTGGGAGTGTTCCTCCCTCTGCTATATTTTGGAAGAGTTTGAGAAGGATAGGTGTTAGCTCTTCTCTAAATGTTTGATAGAATTCGCCTATGAAGCCATCTGGGCCTGAACTTTTGTTTGTTGGAAAATTTCTAATCATAGTTTCAATTTCAGTGCCTGTGATTGGTCTGTTTATATTTTCTATTTCTTCCTGGTTCAGTCTCATAAGGTCGTGCTTTTCTAAGAATATGTCCATTTCTAACAGGTTGTCCATTTTATTGGCATATAGTTGCTTGTAGTATCTCTAATGATCCTTTGTATTTCTTTCTTTTTTTTTTTTTTTGCGGTACGCGGGTCTCTCACTGTTGTGACCTCACCCGTTGCGGAGCACAGGCTCCGGACACGCAGGCTTAGTGGCCATGGCTCACGGGCATAGCCACTCTGCGGCATGTGGGATCTTCCCGGACCGGGGCACGAACCTGTGTCCCCTGCATCGGCAGGTGGACTCTCATCCACTGCACCACCAGGGAAACCCGATCCTTTGTATTTCTGTGATGTCAGTTGTTACTTCTCCTTTTTCATTTCTAATTCTGTTGATTTGAGTGTTCGCCCATTTTTTCTTGATGAGTCTGGCTAATGGTTTATCAATTTTGTTTCTCTTCTCAAAGAACCAGCTTTTAGTTTTATTGATCTTTGCTATCGTTTCCTTCATTTCTTTTTATTTCTGATCTGATCTTTATAATTTCTTTCCTTCTGCTAACTTTGGGGTTTTTTTTGTTCTTCTTTCTCTAATCACTTTAGGGGTAGGTTAGATTGTTTATTTGAGGTTTCTCTTGTTTCTTGAGGTAGGATTGTACTGCTATAAACTTCCCTCTTTGAACTGCTTTTGCTGCATCTCATAGGTTTTGGGTCATTCTGTTTTCATTGTCATTTGTTTCTAGGTGTTTTTAAATTTCCTCTTTGATTTCTTCAGTGATCTCTTGGTTATTTAGTAGCATGTTGTTTAACCTCCATGTGTTTGTATTTTTTACAGTTTTTTCCCCCTGTAATTGATATCTAGTCTCATAGCATTGTGGTCAGAAAAGATACTTGATACGAGTTCAATTTTCTTAAATTTTCCAAGTCTTGATTTGTGACCCAAGATATGATGTATCCTGGAGAATGTTCCATGAACACTTGGGAAGATGGTGTATTCTGTTGTTTTTGGATGGAATGTCCTATAAATATCAGTTAAGTCCATCTTTTTTAATGTGTCATTTAAAGCTTGTGTTTCCTTATTTACTTTCATTTTGGATGATCTGTCCATTGGTGAAAGTGGGGCGTTCAAGTCCCCTACTATTATTGTGTCACTGTCGATTTCCCCTTTTATGGCTATTAGCATTTGCCTTATGTATGGAGGTGCTCCTATGTTGGGTGCATAAATATTTACAACTGTTATATCTTCTTGTTGGATTGATCCCTTGATTATTATGTAGTGTCCTTCTTTGTCTCTTGTAATAGGCTTTATTTTAAAGTCTGTTTTGTCTGATATGAGAATTGCTACTCCAGCTTTCTTTTGATTTCCATTTGAATGGAATATCTTTTTCCATCCCCTCACTTCCAGTCTGTATGTATCCCTAGGTCTGAAGTGGGTCTCTTGTAGACAGCTTATATACGGGTCTTGTTTTTGTATCCATTCAACCAGTCTGTGTCTTTTGGTTGGAGCATTTAATCCATTTACATTTAAGGTAATTATCGATATGTATGTTCCTATTACCATTTTCTTAATTGTTTTGGGTTTGTTATTGTAGGTCTTTTCCTTCTCTTGTGTTTCCTGCCTAGAGAAGTTCCTTTAGCATTTGTTGTAAAGCTGGTTTGGTGGTACTGAATTCTCTTAGCTTTTGCTTGTCTGTAAAGGTTTTAATTTCTCCATCGAATCTGAATGAGATCCTTGCTGGGTAGAGTAATCTTGGTTATAGGTTTTTCCCTGTCATTACTTTAAATATGTCCTGCCACTGCCTTCTGGCTTGCAGAGTTTCTGCTGAAAGATCAGCTGTTAACCTTATGAGGATTCCCTTGTATGTTACTTGTTGCTTTTCCCTTGCTGCTTGTAATATTTTTTTCTTTGTGTTTAATTTTTGATAGTTGATTAATATGTGCCTTGGCATGTTTCTCCTTGAATATATCCTGTATGGGACTCTCTGTGCTTCCTGGACTTGATTGACTATTTCCTTTCCTATATTAGGGAATTTTTCAACTCTAATCTCTTCAAATATTTTCTCAGTCCCTTTCTTTTTCTCTTCTTCTGGGATCCCTATAATTCTAATGTTGGTGTGTTTAATATTGTCCCAGAGGTCTCTGAGACTGTCCTCAATTTTTTCATTCTTTTTTCTTTATTCTGCTCTGCGGTAGTTATTTCCACTGTTTTATCTTCCAGGTCACTTCTCTGTTCTTCTGCCTCAGTTATTCTGCTATTGATTACTTCTAGAGAATTTTTAATTTCATTTATTGTGTTGTTTGTCATTGTTTGTTTGCTCTTTAGTTCTTCCAGGTTCTTGTTAAACGTTTCTTATATTTTCTCCATTCTATTTCCAAGATTTGGGATCATCTTTACTATCATTACTCTGAATTCTTTTTCAGGTAGACTGCCTGTTTCCTCTTCATTTGTTTTTTCTGGTCGGTTTTACCATGCTCCTTCATCTGGTGGGTTTTTACCTTGCTGCATATTTCTCTGTCTTCTCATTTTGCTTAACTTACTGTGTTTGGGGTCTCCTTTTCGCAGGGTGAAAGTTCGTAGTTCCCATTGTTTTTGGTGTCTGCCCCCAGTGGATAAGGTTGATTCAGTGGTTTGTCTAGGCTTCCAGGTGGAGGGGACTGGTGCCTGTGTTCCGGTGGATGAGGCTGGATCTTGTCTTTTTGGTGGACAGGAACACGTCTGGTGGTATGTTTTGGGGTGTCTGTGAACTTATGATTTTAGGCAGCCTCTCTGCTAATGGGTGGGGTTGTGTTCCTCTCTTGCTGTTTGGCATGGGGTGCCCAGCGCTGGAGCTTTCTGGTCGTTGAGTGGATCTGGGTCTTATTGTTGAGACAGAGAGCTCTTGCCAATTGATATTATGTGGGGCTGGGAGGTCTCTGGTGGTCCAGTGTCCTGAACTTGGCTCTCCCACCTCTGAGGCTCAGGCCTGACACCCCGCCAGGACACCAAGACCCTGTCAGCCACACGGCTTTTAGGAAGTTTGAGGTCTTCTACTGGCATGCAGTAGGTGTTCAGTAGGAGTTGTTCCACGTGTAGATTTATTTTTGATGTATTTGTGGGGAGGAAGGTTATCTCCACATCTTACTTCTCTGCCATCTTGAAGTGTAATTTCACTTATTCTTCTTACGGTGTGATTTTGATGCTCTTTCCATTGAGTGGCAGTATCTACGTTCTTTCCTTTTGAATCTGGGCAAGCTTGAGACTGTGGTAGAGTGAAACCATATGACTTTTGAGGTGACTTGCCCAGGTTTCCACAGCTAATAAACAGTGGCAGAACTGGAATTTGATGCTAGGACTGGCCCATGACCTTGATTCTGGGAGTGTCAACAGGTACATTCCCTCTCTGGGGGCTGAACTGCCTCAAAAAACCTGAGACAAAGTAAATTGTGAGCTGTGTCATCCACCCTGCAAAGAGTATTTCTTAATCTGAGACACATAGTTCGAATGCTTTAATCACAATATCATATGTTTCAGACAGCAGCAGGACCAATGCAATATGACCTAGTTAAGGATGCCTTAAGGATAAAGCCTCATGTGATCAAGGAGCTTGGGTTTAAAATTTTGTTAATGTAACGATCCAGCCACTCCCCTTGTACTTCATTACTATATGAGTTCCCTATGGCTTCTGTAACAAATGACCATGAACTTAGTAACTCAAAACAACACAAATTTATTCTCCTAAATCCTGGAGGTCAGGAGAATGAAATCAAGGACTTACTGAAGACTTAAATCAGGGTGTTAGCAGGGCTTGTTCATTCTGTAGGATCCAGGGGAGAATCCATTCCTTGCCTCTGCCAGCTGCTAGAGGCTGCTCCTGGCCCCTTCCTCCATCTTTAAAGCCAGCAATACAGCATCTTCTCTTCTCTATGACTTCCTGCCTCCCTCTTATAAGGGCCTTTGTAATTACATTGGGTTCACCTAAAAAATCCGGGTAGATTTTCTTTCCATCTCAAGATCCTTAACTTAATCATATCTGCAAAGTCCTTTTGCCATATAAGGTAACATATCTATAGGTTCCACAGATTAGGATGTTGACATCTTTGGGGAAGTGGGGTCATTATTCACCCTACTGTAATTACCCAGAATTCTTCAAAAGCCTGTTGGATGGATCAGGTTTCCATTTGAGAATCCATCTGTGCCAGTTCAGGTCCTGCAAGAAGCAGATGTTAGGAGAGAATTACAGGGGTGAGTGCCTGTGAAGGATGAAGAAGAGAGGGAGCTGAAATAGAGTGTGATGTGGGTCTGACACCCGTGAAAAGGGAGGGGCAGGAAGGAGGGCTGGATAGGAAGAGCTGAGACCCCAGTGCAGCCCTGAGAAGGTCTCAGCCCGGCTGATGGGGAGCCCCAGAGCAAGGATTGCCCTTTAAGGAGTCCCATGTCTATCCTGAGTGGCCCAGCTGTACCACCCTTGCCGTGCTCAGTCAGAGATTGGGAGCAACCCTGGGAAAGTGGGTGTTTAGGATCTCTGGAAGCAGCTGGAGGCTGTCAGCCAGTCACAGTCTTTGCAGCAGGGAGATCTGAGCTGTGCTCTCTCATGGCCCCCACATCACCAGACAGGTTAAGGGAGCTTCCCTCTTCTCTGCTTTAAAACCATCAAGTGCAAGGTGAGGTCTGACAGTTTGAATTATCCTTGTCCTGGCATGAGAAATGATACTCGCTGGAGAGTTGAAGGGTCAAAGGAACCAGCTGCTTACTCGGTGTGTGACTTTGGAAAAGTGGCCTCCCCTGTCTGAGCCTCCGTTTTCTCATCCCTAATATTCATTCCACTTTAAATATTCATTGTTTGCTGATTGTCTGCCAGATGCCACCTGAGGGGCCTGAGACTTGGCAGGGAACAAGACAGACGCAGTCCCTGTCCTCACTTTGCTGATGGCTGGTGAGAGTCCCGACTTGCAGGCTTGTTCTGATGACAAATGTGGAGATCATTCTGTAAATGGCCAGGTCTTAACTGCACTGTCCGCTTTGCTAACACCGGAGGGTTTCACAGCCCATAATTTTGGGAACTACTGATTCTTTTGGGCCATGGGGCACTCTGAAGTGTGCATTTAGCCACAGATTAGGTTTGGTTCTTCTGGAGCCCAGAATACACCAAAAATCCAGGAGTCTGAGTGTATTATACTTGTGCAAACCAGTTTTTTTTTTTCCTGGCTCAAAAACCCAAATTTCATGCTTAATGAATGGAAGTTATGCTTCCCTTGGCCTGTCTTTCCTGAGGATGTCTCTTTAAAATCTGTTCCATGTTACCAGTACTCTATTATTATGCCACTTTAAGCCATTTTTTGGTTAAGAATGTGGGTTCTGGAACAAGACTGTCTATATTTGAACCCCTCCTCTGCCACTTATTGGCCCTGTGACCTTGGAGGCAAGTAGCTTAGTCTCTCTGTGCCTCAGTTTGTAATCTGTAAAATGGGGATAATAAAGGTAACCAACTCATAGGATTGTTGTATTTATTCACTTTGTACTGAATACCTACTATGTGATGGATGTCTTACTCTCAGTGCTGGAGACATCAGTGAATAAAACAGGCAGATGTTCTAATGGGAGTGACAGGCAATAAACAAGTAAATGATATAATATGACAGGTGGGATAAGTGCCATAAAGAAAAATAAACCAGAGTAATGGGACTAGAGAGGAAGGGTGCTACTTTAGCTCAGGTAATCAGGGAAGACCTCTCCAAGGAGGTGACATTTGAGTAGAGACCTGGGCAAAGTGAGCCATGTGGATGTGTATCTGGGGGAAGAGCATTTCAGGCAGAGGGAATGGCAGTGCAGAGGGAATGCCAAGTGCAAAGGTCCTGAGGTAGCAAAGAGTTTGAGGAACAGCAAGGAGGGTAGTGCAGGTAGAACAGAGTGAATGAGCAAAGGTTTAGGTGAGTTAATAAAAGTCAAGTGCTTGGAACAGTGCCTGGCACAATAGCAAATACATCAATGTTAATTGTTGTCATTGTTATTATTATTGCCATGAGTCTTCAGAATAGAAAACTCATATTGGGGGGAAAATCTAGGCTATGTATTTTCCTTATATTACAAAATATATTAAAAATAAATTTAGTTTTCTTCTAAGTTGACAGGAATATATATTCCTTTATACATATATATGTGTGATTGTGTTTGTGTGTGCATTTATATACATATATATAATCATTGTAAGTAATTTTCAAAATACAGATGAGAGAATATATGGAAACAACCACTGTTAATGTTTTAGTATATTTCCCACTGGTATTTTTATATGCTTAGCTTTCCATCTGTCACAGTTACAATCACTACGTATACTGTATGCAATTCTATGTTTTTACTTGACCTGATGACATAAATACTTGCCATTATACAAATGTATCACAAACATAATTTGTTAGGGCTGAATAATGTTCTGCTGACTGTAAAATGCCAACCCAGTCAGCAGTTAATGGACATTTAGGCTGGTTTTCGTTTTTCTCTATATGCATAATGTGCATTATGTTTTTTTCCCCCTTATACTCAGGGTTGTTTCCTTAGTTGACATTTTCACATATGAAATTGTTGATTCAAAATTCTAGATGGTTGGTTCTTCACTTACAGAAATTTAAAACCTACAATGTTTATTTGGGGGGTTCTTTGATATGGAGTCAATCAGATCTCTTGGTAGACTTCAGATAGTGCTACATTTCATTTTATTCCTTTTTCAGGTTGGAAAAGTTCATGTCCATTCATCTCTGAGAGTAATGAGATTTTATGTTTGGTGCCCCTAGCACTTTTTATTAAAAAAAGATCTCTATCCAATGCCTTATTGAGACATTATGACTCTTGGTAATACTGGAACTAAGGTGATGCAGTCAGTAAAAGATGGGGTAAAAGATGAAACTTCTAACCAGACCTGTGACCCGAGAGAAGTCCTGCCTTCTCTTTGGGCCACAGTTTCCCCACATGTAATAAAGACCACAGGACTCCTGTGTTGTTCTGAGCACTTGCATTATTTGCATTTATTGACCCAAGTTGTTAGAGCAATTGGGCACCTGCCCTTTGAGGATACTGCGTTAAAGCTATAAGCTCCCTAAGGTCAGATATCTTGCCTGCTTTATTCACAACTCTATTAGTCTGCTCAGGCCATCATAACAAAATACTACAGACCGGGGGCTTGAATAACAGAAATTAATTTCTCACAGTTTTAGAGGCTGGAAGTCCAAGATCAAGGTGTCAGTAGGGCTGGCTTCTCTTGAGATCTTTCTCTTTGGCTTGAAGATGGTCATCTTCTCACTGTGTCCTCATGTGGCCTTTCCTCTGTGCTGGTGCATCCTTGGTGTCTCTCTCTCTATTTTCTTATAAGGACACTGTCAGATTGGATTAGGACCCCACCCTGTTGTCTTAATTTTAACTTAAATCAACTCTTTAAAGGACTTATCTCCAAATACAGTTACATTCTGAAGTACTGGGTGTTGGGACTTCAACATTAGAATGGGGGGGGACTTCCCTGGTAGCGCAGTGGTTAAGAATCCGCCTGCCAATGCAGGGGACACGGGTTCGAGCCCTGGTCCGGGAAGATCCCACATGCTGCAGAGCAACTAAGCCCGTGTGCCACAACTACTGAGCCTGTACTCTAGAGCCCACAAGCCACAACTACTGAGCCCACATGCCACAACTACTGAAGCCCACGTGCCTAGAGCCCATGCTCTGCAACAAGAGAAGCTACCGCAATGAGAAGCCCGCGCACTGCAACGAAGAGTAGCCCCTGCTCACCGCAACTAGAGAAAGCCCACACGCAGCAATGAAGACCCAGTGCAGCCAAAAATAAATAAATAATTTAAAATAAATTTTTAAAAAATTGACAAAAAAAGAAAATTATTTTTAAAAAAAAGAATGGGGGGGGACACAAAATTCAGCCAGTGTATATCCAGCTTTTAGAACTAACATTGTCATCATATATTTAGCACCAAATATAGATGCACATCACCTTAGTTCCTGGCACATACACTCTCAGAAAACATTTGTTGAATGAATGTATGAATGAATAAATGAATGAATGAAGGCAGCATCTTAGAAGTTTGGGAAAGCTGACATTTGCAGTTCGGTCCAGGCAGCCAAGGCAGTCCCATTCTGTAGAATTTCATCTCTAATATTACCCCTGTTTTGCAAGTGAGGATGTTGAGCTGAAGGAGCTGAGACTCAAGTCTAGGCCTCCCTGATGTCAGGGCCAGAGCTTCTAACTTTCCTGCCACACTGACAAGCTTGGCTTGATCATTACCAAGCTCCATTACTTAACTTTAGCATTCTCTAGAAATCATTCCTTCTTCACTGAACGAAGACTTTCTTATCAGACTGGGTAAGAGGAAGCCAAGAGGAGATTCTTGAATGATAAGTGATTATGTGGGGGTCCAAAAGTGGAATTTTGCTCATCCCCTTTTATATATCTTTTTTTTTTGGCTGTGCTGCCCAATGGCATGCGGGATCTTAGTTCCCTAACAAGGGATCGAACCCATGCCCCCTGCAGTGGAAGTGATGAGTCGTAACCACTGGACTGCCAGGGAATTCCCATCTTTTTAATAAAAAGTAGCTTTTAAAGTAGAACAGTAACACACACATAGTAAAATAATTCAAACAGTACAGAAAGGCAAAAAGGAAAAAAACCTCTCCCTCCTTGCCTCCAGGCCCACTCTCAGAGGTAACACTGTTGACAAAAATGCCAGCGCTGTGAGAGCTAGGAGATTTTTTTTGTTTTTTTGTTGGCGATACGCGGGCCTTTCACTGCCGTGGCCTCTCCCGTTGCGGAGCACAGGCTCCAGACGCGCAGGCTCAGTGGCCATGGCTCACGGGCCCAGCCGCTCTGCGGCATGTGAGATCTTCCCGGACCGGGGCACGAACCTGTGTCCCCTGCATCGGCAGGTGGACTCTCAACCACTGCGCCACCAGGGAAGCCCTGAGAGCTAGGAGTTTTGACTTGGTTTCCCAGTGCTGTATCCTAGTGTCGACAACAAAGTCTGGCACACACAAGGCATTCAGTAAATATCTGAAAGCACTCAGTATGTATAATAAATATTGAAGGTATTCAATAAATATACTGAATGAATTAATGGATATATGTGCATTAACATTAAAAATTTTTTTGAAGTAGAGTTGGCTTACAATGTGGTGTTGGTTTCAGGTGTACAGCAAAGTGATTCAGTTATACATATGCACATATTTATTCTTCCTCAGATTATTTTCCATTGTAGGTTAATACAAGATATTGAATATAGTTCCCTGTGCTATACAGTAGGTCCTTGTTGGTTATCTATTTTATATATAGTAGTGTGTATACGTTAATCCCAAACTCCTAATTTTTAAAAATACAAATGGGTTCATATTATAAATACTTAATTATATCTTGGTGCTTTTGCATGTTAGTACTATAGATCCATTTCACTCTTGATACCAGAGACACTGAGTGCCATGGATGCATGAACTTTCAATTTTTTTTATTATGATAAAATATACATAACATAGAATTTACCATTCTAAACATTTTAAGTGTATAATTGAGTCGCGTTAAGTACATTCACGACGCTGTGCAACCATCACCACCATCCTGAATAGCTCTATGCTCATTAAACAGTAGGTCCCACTCCTTCCCTCCACCCAGCCTCTGGTAACCACTATTCTACTTTCTGCCTCTATGAACTTGCCTTTTCTAGGGACCTCATACAAGTTGAGTCATACATTATTTGTCCTTTTTTATCTGGCTTGTTTCATGTAAACATAATGTTCATCCATGTTGCAGCATGTATCAGAATTTTCTTTTTTTTTTTTTTCGGTACGCGGGCCTCTCACTGTTCTGGCCTCTCTCATTGCGGAGCACAGGCTCCGGACGCGCAGGCTCAGCGGCCATGGCTCAGGGGCCCAGCTGCTCCGCGGCATGTGGGATCTTCCCGGACCGGGGCACGAACCCGTGTCCCCTGCATCGGCAGGCGGACTCTCAACCACTGCGCCACCAGGGAAACCCCATGTATCAGAATTTTATTCGTCTTTAAAGGCTGAATAATATTTCATTGTATGGATAGAACTCATTTTGTTTATCCATTCGTCGATGGACACTTGGGTTGTTTCCACCATTTGGCTATTATGATTAATGATGCCACAAACACGAGTGTACAAATACCTGTTTGAGCTCCTGCTTTCACTTCTTTGGGGTACATACTGAGAAGTGGGATTACTGGATCATATAGTCATTCTTTTTGAGCAACCACCAAACTGAAACCTTCGTTTTAAAACCAGTCACTTCCTCGATTTGTGTCCATAAACATAGGGCCAGAGTGGGTGGGTAGGTGGGGGGCTGGTGAGTGACCCAAGAGAAAACATAAAGCTCTGGCCTTGGCGAGCCCCCATCACCTGGTGTGGTTCCTGTGCACATTTATTCTCCTCCTTTATTTCCTCTACCCCATGCGAACACCCATTCATTCCTTCATTCATTTTTCAACACGTGTATATTGATTGATTTTGCCATGTTTCAGGCATAGGTTTAGGTGCTGGGATATGTTGGCAGAAATAAGCATCTACTACTTCTGCCCTCAAGGAGCTTTTATTACAATAATTATAAATAGTCCAACAAAATAAATAGATAATATAGAAAATTTAGAAGGTGAAGATAGTTCTGAAAAAAAGAAATAGGTGAATGGGGTGGTAAGTGCTGGGATGAGGGGTGTTGCTGTTTTAAATAGTGGGTCAGAGAAAACCTCACTGAGAAGGTGGCATTTTAGCAAACACTTGAAGGAGGGGAGGGAGTTGGTTGTGTGGATGAGGGGAAGAGCATTTCAGTCAGAGGGAACAGCCATTGTGGAGGCCCTGAGGTAGGAGCCTCCACGTGTGCTCTGGGAAGAGCATGGCTGGGGCAGAGTGAGCAAGAGAGTGGGAGAAGATGAGGTTGGGGAGATCATGTAGGCAGAATGTGTAGGTCCTTGTAGATACCTGTAAAGCCATTGGCTTCCTTTCTGACTGAAGTAGGGCATCTCTGGAAATTTTTGACCAGAGGAGTAGTGTGATCTAATCTCTTGTCTCTCCGTTTCTTTTCTTTTCCTCTCTTTTCCTTTTTAAAGCAGGATTATGCCACCTACTATGTTGAGAGTAGTCTGCAGGGGGGACCAGGGTAAGGGCAGGGAGACCAATTAGGAAGCAGTTACGATGATACAGATGAGAGAAGATGAGGATATGTTCCAGGCTGTTAGCTGTGGAGGTGATGAGAAGCGTTTGGATTCAGGATACGTGTTGCAGGCTGAGCCAACAGAATTTGAGGGTGGATTGTGTCACTTGTTTGTTAGTAAAATGCTTTAATGAAAACAAATGTTTTGCTGCATCTGTAGGAATGGCTGCTAAGTGTTTGATATATTGGGGCAAGATCAATTTGTTGATAGATGATGGTTGCTGTTGGACTGGTGCCCAGATGGTCAGATTAGTTGACCTTCACCTTCTGGTACCTCATGGTCTATCTACTCAGGTTCAGAGGAGGAAGAAGAAGATGCTAATAATGATAACAGCTAATATTGATTGAGAACTCTCTTTATGCCAGGCACTCTTCTTTTTTATTTTATTTTATTTATTTTATTTTTTTGCGGTACGCGGGCCTCTCACTGCTGTGGCCTCTCCCGTTGCAGAGCACAGGCTCCGGACGCGCAGGCTCAGCGGCCATGGCTCACGGGCCCAGCCGCTCCGCGGCACGCGGGATCCTCCCGGACCGGGGCACGAACCCGTGTCCCCTGCATCGGCAGGGGGACTCCCAACCACTGCGCCACCAGGGAAGCCCCCAGGCACTTTTCTTAACACTCATATTTCATACAGTAGATAGATATTCTTTGTTATATATTTAGAAAAAATTTTTTTGAGGTAATCACAACGTTACAGAAAAGTTGGGAGTACAGTACCAAAATTTTTTCTTCTGCTGAATCATTTGACCGTAAGTTGCCTTTTGGTGCCTCAGTGTCCTCGAGTGTAAAATGGTTAGGAGTGTGGGGTTTCAAACCAGGCCTAAGTTCAAATCTTGGATCTACCATTGACTTTATGGATGGCCTTGGGGCAAGGCAGAGCAACTCTCTAAGTCTCAATTTCTCCATCTGAAAGACGGGATAATAATTCCAGCGCCTGCTTTCTCAGATGGGGGCGTGTGGAAACCTTGGGGCAATGTGTGTAGATCACCTAGGAGAGAACCCGGTTCATGGTAAGTGGTTGGTAAATTGCTTCTAGGATTCTTGTTTAGGTCCCTGAAAATAGTGTTTCATTCAAAAGGGGGAAAGAGTAATTAGAGACACAGTTTGATCTATGCCGATGGAAGGGATCTTCATGGAGGTGAAGAGCTGTCTTCCCATTTTACAGATGAGGCAACTGGGTCCCACAAAGAGTAAGAAGCTCTTGAAAGGAAGCAGATATAGCACTTAAATTTTTGTCTCCTGTTCAGTCTTCAGAATGTTCCATTAAAACTGGGTGTGCTACCGTCTGTGAGCAATTAAAGGAAGAGTTATTCTTGAAGCACTTCTGGTTAGAATGAAAACACGTTGTTTTCACAGCAGCTTTAAACAAACACCCCTCCACCTTGGGCACCCCTCCCCACCAAAACAAGAAATCCAGTGCATTCTGGGTCAGCAGCCCCCTGCAGCTGTACCCGAACATTATGAGGTGTTCGAACATCAAAGCAGGGACCATCCTCTCCTCTCCACACAGTGGGGACAAAATTGCTTTCTTCTGATTGAGGCATAATTGCATCAGGATCTCAGTAGGGAGGAGGCAGGATGAAATGCCGAAAGTCATTCTGTACCTTTACAAAGTTATTTACTCAGCTGTCATTCAGTGGGGCAGCTTTGCTTTCTTTGGGTTTCCATTAACTTTTTTTTTTTTTTTTTTTTTTTGGCCTACTATGTATTGAGTGCGACTCTGTATTAAGCTCTTTAGTTATTGTAAAGGAGCATTTCTCTGGCATGTCTCCCATTCAACTCATTCCAGATTAACCATTTCTGCAACTAAATCTAACTCCAGAGGAATAAAATGCTGGGCAAAGAAGTTTTAGAGAGAGATCCGCTATGCATGCATGTATGCATCCATTCATCTACCTGTCCATCCGTCCATCTACCCATTCATCCTGTGAAGAAAGTGTTATTTCCATCTTATAGATAAGGAACCCAAAGCTCAGAGAGGTTGTGATATGCCTAAAGTTACACAGCCAGTAAGAAGAAGTACTGGATTTTGCTATAAGCATGAAGGGGAACTCACTCCTCTCTCATTGTCTATGGCAGGGGTGAGCAAACATTTTCTGTAAAGTTCTGGATAGTAATTATTTTAGGCTTCGCAGGCCATACAGTTTCTCTCACAGCTACTGAACTCTGCCATAGCATGAAAGCAGCTATAGACAATAGGCAAATGAATGGGTTAACTGTATTCCAATAAACCTTTGCTTACAAAAACAGGAGGCAGGCCACTTTTGACCCATGGGCTGTGGTTGGCCAACTCCTGCTCTGTGGTCCTGAGGGTTGTGAATCATGGTGACTCGTGCTTCCTGAACTCCCAGCTACAGGGGTGGGCACGTGACCAACCTGAGCCAATCAGAGACTTCTCTGGGATTGATAAATTGATGATGAAAGAGAGTTTCCTCATCTGTAAAATGGACACATTAATTTTCCCTATCTCAGAGGTTAAACTTGGCAAAGATTAAATAGGTATGTATAGATAAAGGGCTTAGAATAGTGCCTGGCACAAGGTTAGATTTCTATAAAGTTTTAGTTATTATTATTTTTATATAAATTGGACTGTTTGCTTAATTTTGGCTATTAGCTGTCTTTCTTCAAATGTCTTTTATCCTCAGAGTGTATGGTTTATAAACAAAAGCTTAATTGCATAAGGAGATTACACTTATTTATTGGAACGCAGTAGTGAATTCCTTTGAAAAAGAAGCATATTCTTGTTATGCAAATAATCACCCTTAACTGTTTTTATAAACTCAGATTTTAAAAACATCAGATTTCCTGAAAGCTTCATTGCTACTGCAATGCCTTCCTGAGCCACGTTTAGCCTTTGTAGGGGGCACAGGAACTGCAAAAGCACAAAGCCACTTTCTGGTCAGGTGAATCTAAGTGAATTGAGTCAAAAGCATCAGGTTCAAGACTAGCAGAGCAGCCCCCTTGCTACTCATTTGGAACAAGCATTGATGTGTCAGACGACTCCAGTTTCTTGCATCTACCTGAGCTGGGAGTCATGTTCTGCAGATTCAGCCATGGCTGCAGTCACAGTGTAGGTCACTGACAGGAAATTTTCTTGCTGCTGTTTCAAATGGAAACAGAACTTAATAGCTTATGTCTCTTTTCTCTGCTGTGTGGTGCCAGGGGCATTTTAATGGTTTGGGGAAAGGGGGGTATGTCTGAAAGCCTTGCCTTTTGGGGTTCTGTTTCAGCCACTAGACCGATGACCATATTCTGAGTTTTCTTCCCTGGCCAGTCTTTAGCCCTCACTGCCATCAACTATCTCTGCCTTTGGAACCAGCCCAGGCCTCCCAGTTCTGACACCTGTAGTCGTGTGGGCCTCCCGTGAAACCTCTCCTGTTTCACTGCTGTAGTCCAGCCGGGCAGTTGAGGGTGTGAAGATCGAGCTACTCTAGTTTCCCCCTTCATACTTGGGGCTTGGGAGAATAAGAGGCAGGGGGGCTTTTTTGTTTTCTTTCAAATGTAAAATTCTTTCTGATCAAAGCAAACTGAGTGAGCAAACCACTGTTAGGGTTGTCTTTTCGTCATGTTCATGGTTTCCTTTGCTGTGCAAAAGCTTTCAAGTTTCATTAGGTCCCATTTGTTTATATTTGTTTTTATTTCCATTTCTCTAGGAGGTGAGTCAAAAAGGATCTTGCTGTGATTTATGTCACAGAGTGTTCTGCCTATGTTTTCCTCTAAGAATTTTATAGTGTCTGGCCTTACATTTAAGTCTTGAATACGTTTTGAGTTTATTTTTGTGTATGGTGTTAGGGAGTGTTCTAATTTCATTCTTTTACATGTAGCTGTCCAGTTTTCCCAGAACCACTTATTGAAGAGGCTGTCTTTTCTCCATTGTATATTCTTACCTTCTTTATCAAAGATAAGGTGACCATATGTGTGTGGGTTTATCTCTGGGCTTTCTATCCTGTTCCATTGATCTATATTTCTGTTTTTGTGTCAGTACCATACTGTCTTGATTACTGTAGCTTTGTAGTATAGTCTGAAGTCAAGGAGCCTGATTCCTCTAGCTCCGTTTTCTTTCTCAAGATTGCTTTGGCTATTTGGGGTCTTTTCTGTTTCCATACAAATTGTGAAATGTTTTGTTCTAGCTCTGTGAAGAATGCCAGTGGTAGTTTGATAGGGATTGCGTTGAATCTGTATATTGCTTTGGGTAGTATAGTCATTTTCACAATGTTGATTCTTCCAATCCACGAACATGGTATATCTTTCCATCTACTTATATCGTCTTTAATTTCTTTCATCAGTGCCTTATAATTTTCTGCATACATGTCTTCTGTCTCCTTAGGTAGGTTTATTCCTAGGTATTTTATTCTTTCTGTTGCAGTGGTAAATTGGAGTGTTTTCTGAATTTCACTTTCAGATTTTTCATCATTAGTGTATAGGAATGCAAGAGATTTCTGTGCATTAATTTTGTATCCTGCTACTTTACCAAATTCATTGATTAGCTCTAGTAGTATTCTGGTAGCATCTTTAGGATCCTCTATGTATAGTATCATGTCATCTGTGAACAGTGACAGCTTTACTTCTTCTTTTCCGATTTGGATTCCTTTTATTTCTTTTTCTTCTCTGATTGCTGTGGCTAAAACTTTCAAAACTGTGTGGAATAATAGTGGTGAGAGTGGGCAACCTTGTCTTCTTCCTGATCTTAGTGGAAATGCTTTCAGTTTTTCACCATTGAGGACGATGTTGGCTGTGGGTTTGTCATATATGGCCTTTATTATGTTGAGGTAAGTTCCCTCTATGCCTACTTTCTGGAGGGTTTTTATCATAAATCCGTGTTGAATTTTGTCAAAAGCTTTCTCTGCATCTATTGAGAAGATCATATGGTTTTTCTCCTTCAGTTTGTTAATATGGTGTATCACATTGATTAATTTGCATATATTGAAGAATCCTTGCATTGTGGGATAAACCCCACTTGATCATGGTGTAGTATTTATTTATTTATGGCTGCATTGGTACTTCATTGCTGCATGTGGGCTTTCTCTAGTTGTGGTGAGGGGGGGCTACTTTTTGTTGCGGTGTGTGGGCTTCTCATTGTGGTGGTTCTCTTGTTGTGGAGCACAGGCTCTAGGTGCATGGGCTTCAGTAGTTGTGGCACGTGGGCTCAGTAGTTGTGGCTCATGGGCTCTAGAGCGCAAGCTCAGTAGTTGTGGCGCATGGCCTTAGTTGCTCCGCAGCATGTGGGATCTTCCTGGACCCGGGCTCCAACCTGTGTCCCCTGCATTGGCAGGTGGATTCTTAACCACTGCACCACCGGGGAAACCCTAGACCCCACCTCTTGATGGGAGGAGCTGCAAAGTCATGTGGCAAAAACATGGACACTGGGATAGTATTAACTGAGAGCAGGAAGCAATTAATCATCCATAGGGGAGATGTCCAAGTTTGGTTGTTAAAAATTTTTTTTGGTATTAAGACACTGTTCTGATTTCTGAGCCACCAGCCATGAGTCATTTATTTTCATGATTAGTAGATTTATAAGGTAGTGGGTGGTTGTGTCTGACTTTGAAAAGTAGACATGGAAGCAGTTGGCTGGGGCCAGTTCCTACTCTGAGTCTTTATATTGATTCGGATGTAGATTTTGCTGCTGTAATAAAGAGACCTAAGATGAGATAATATATGTTTATTTCTTTCCTAGTAAAAGTCTGGGAATACAGTCCAGGATCGATATGGTTGTTTCCCAGTCATAGGGTCCTAGGCAGGCTCTTTCTACATTGTTGCTTTGCTATTCTCAAACTCATGGTTATCATTTCATGTCCTAAAATGGCTGTTCCAATTCCTGCCATTACATTTACATTCAGTCAGTAAGCAGCGAACAGGAGGTGGGAGCATGCCTCTTTCGTTTAAAGGAACTACTCAGAAGTTGCGTGCATCACTTCTGCTTTCATCTCATCGGTCAGGATTTATTCTCATGGCCACAGCAAGCTGCAGGGGTAAGATAGTCTTTAGTGTGGGTAGCTATGTGCCCAGTTAAAATTCAAGGAATGTAGGAAATTCCCTGGCAGTCCAGTGGTAAGGACTTTGTGCTATAGTGGCCTGGGTTCCATCCATGGTTGGGGAACTAAGATCCCGCAAGCCACGGGGTGCAGGCCCCCCACCCTCCCCAAAATCAAGGAATCTATTACTAAAATAAGAGAAGAATGGATATTAAGGGACATGGTTTGTGTTCTCGTTTGCATTTTCCGCAGGCAGAGCAGAGCTTTATGAATAATTATCAGTTGATGAACTAAAGACCAGAACTGGAGAGGCACTTTATAGTTTTACAAATTATAGACTGGCAGAGAGTATAAGAGCAGTCTCTGGAGTCCAATAGGCTAGGTTTTGTATTAGTCAGGGTTCATCGAAAAAGTAGACCCAATAAGAATCAATCTCTCGGGGCTTCCCTGGTGCAGCAGGGGTTAAGAATCGCCTGTCAATGCAGGGGACACGGGTTCGAGCCCTGGGCCGGGAAGATCCCACATGCCGCGGAGCGGCTAAGCCTGTGTTCCACAACTACTGAGCCTGTGCTCTAGAGCCCGCAAACCACAACTACTGAGCCCGCGTGCCACAACTACTGAAGCCCGCGCGCCTAGAGCTCGTGCTCTGCAACAAGAGAAGCCACTGCAACGAGAAGCCCGCACACAGCAACGAAGAGTAGCCCCCACTCGCTGCAACTAGAGAAAGCCCACGCACAGCAACAAAGACCCAACGCAGCCAAAAATAAAGAAAGAAAATAAATAAAATTTAAAAAAAGAATCAATCTCTCTCTGTTTCTCTGTCTCTCTCTGGAGATTTTTTTATATTAATGGTATTTTTAAAAATTAAAATATTTTAAAGATTAAGTAAAACCCGGCACAAGTGTCTGAGACTATTAGGAATTGAGGTGGGGGATCAGCTAAATGAATTAAGGTAGTCTTCCTCATGGTTATGTAACATTTTCTTTTTAAAATTTCACATGTCGATCAGAAAATCCAAAGGTAGAGAGGGTAAGAGATTAATGACAGCTGTTCATTGGGAAGGATGGGGGAAAGAAATCACTCATTGAAAGACCCAGAACTGGGAGTATGGGGGCTGCGGGAGAGAAATCAAACCACAATCTTATTTTAATATCTTGTTAAAAGACTTTCAAGAAACAATCAAAACCAGGGGTAGTACATACACAGCCCTCATTCCAGGAATAAACTCTGTTAGAAGCATGAACACTTGAACAAATGTAGGATGGGAGGGATGAGCAACAAGAGGACTAAAGGGATGTCAGACCAGGTTAGAGATGAGAGAGAGAGAGAGAGAGAGATTAGATGAGGCCCACCCACTATGGAGGGTCATTTGCTTTACTCAAAATCTACTGATTTAAATGTTAATCACATCAAAAAATACCTTCACAGCAATGCCTAGCCTGGAGTTTGTGTGCTACAGCCTAGCCAAGTGGACACATAGAACGAAGCATCCCAGGTTTTGAGACCAGTTTTGCTGGTGACTTACTGTGTGATTCTATGTGCCTTGGCTACCCCCTGTGCAAGCTCACAGGGTTGTGGTGAGATCCAGTGAGATGCCACAGGAGCTCAGCACTGGGCTCAGCCCATGGCACGCAGCAGGTGCTGTTGCTGCCCTGCCTGTATCCTCCAGTGTGTCCCCCCGACACACTGAAGGCTGCCTACTACAAACACCTGCGACTCTGCCTCTGGGCTTTCATCTGACCCTGGGCCGTACTCGCCCATCCTCAGGGCAGGCTGGAAGTGCCAGAGAGTTAATGTCTCTGGAAGCAGCTTTCAGGTGGATTAGCTCCAGGGTGACCAGCCCTCTCCACGTTCAGGACTGACTCCGTTTTAGCACTGAAAAGTCCTGCATCCCAAGAAACCTTTCCGTCCCATGCATCCTAGCTTGGGTGCACGCTCTCCACTGGCTCCCAGGGTTCCCAAGTTGCCTTTGCAGCAGGCCAGCCAGAAATGTGATTGAGTCAATATCCCCCAAATCAGCCCACAACAATGATGGGGAGTTAGTGAGGAAATACCCGGCTGACTTACCCCTTGGTTGGGATTTCTTTGAGGTGTGTCCTATCCCATGGCCCAGATTTACCCAGCAGGAGTTACCTGAGGTGCCCCCAGCTCATGATTCACACCGTTTCCTGGCTCCCTTCACTCTCTGTCACACTCCCTCACCCACCACAGATAAACCACTGCAGTCATGTCTTTGTCTCAGCATCAGCTTCTGAAGGAAACAATCTCAGATAATACATTTGAACAATTATTGTTACCAGACACTTTCCTCTCTATTCTCTCCTTAGATCCTCCCAGTAATGCTGTGAGGACCACGGCTTATTACTGTTGTTAGGTGTATTATCATTTTTGTATAGCAACTGAGAAAACCAAAGCTCAGAGACAGAGAGGCAGGCAGCTTGTTGACAACTGAAGAGTGAGGAAGAAGAGCAGCTGAGATGTGAATTAAGGTCTCCCAGCACCATGTGTCACCACCCCCTCCTCTCCTACTTGCTTCTTGCACAGTTAGTGAGTTTTGTTCATGCAGGCATCGCATGGCACACATAGGTGTCTGACAATGCTAGAAATCTCTTGTTGGATTTGCAACAAAACACCGCCAAGTGGTAGAGACTAGAGAGTATATGGATTTGTTATCTCTGACCCTGTCCAGGAATCCATCAAGATATCAGAATAGGAGTTTTCATCTCACATTCCTGAGGATCAGCTATCCGAGTTTTCATTTAAGACGCCCCTGCAAAAGAGATACAGAAGCAGCAGGATAACCCCTTGTCTGATGGGCCATAGAAAGTTATAAGCAGGGGTTTATTTGGAAGAAGCAAGACCCAATCGACATTCTTCTCAGGGGCTTTCCTTCCTCGGCTTATTTTAAACATCACAAGAGAAAGTCAGAGCTGGCTTTTCAGTTTTGTCACAGCAACCACAGACTAAAGAATTCTGAGCAGTAAGGTCCCATGGGGCAGCCTCCAAACCTGTAAAACAGTAGCATTCTCTCTCCAGCTCCAGAGAGATGGCATTTGCAGAAGTGTCTTAGCTGAATCTTTTTCTTTCATCTCGGTCAAAGCTAAAACCACACTGGGCAGGTTTCATGTGTCAAAAGTTTTATTATTCAGCACTAGAACTTGCTACTTCTCTGTTAAAGGAAATAATTTTTTTTCCTTGTTGATTTGTCTCTGGAATTTTCTCAGGAGACACCATGGTTTTTATGAAGGGCTGAGGGCACCCTTTCATGTTTCTTGAAGGTTCACAAAGGACCAGAATGTAAGAGCAGGTGTCATAGGTAGACTTATCACCCCCAGAATATGTTTGTGGTGACTGTAAATTTTATTCAGGCCCAGAGAACCAACATTTACATAACAGTTAACTCCGTGCCAGGAGCTGTGCTTGCTCTAGGTTCAATACAACCATATAAAATACAGGTATTTTTCTCCCCATATTACAGGTGAGAAAACTGAGGCTCATGAGGCTTAAATGACATGTTCAAAGTCCTTCAGCTGGTAAAGGCAGAGCTGGGGTTCAAACCCAGGTTGGCTTGATTTGAAAGCCCACTCGAGTTTGATTGGAAGGTGTTTTTTTGTTTGTTTTTGTTTTCTATTTTTTTAAATTCCTTAACCTCTGGGAGGCCTTGATTTTCAGCTCTGCCTATATCTGTAGGGTGGACCTCTTGGCACAGGTGTTCATTGCTTTCTGTGGAAAATTGCATTCCTGAAAATCTTATATTTTCTGGGTTGTATTAATCAGTATTGGTGGTTGTATCAGCCAGCATCCTTGTAGGAGAATAGAAATAACTCTGAGTGTTTAAAAGGGAGAGTTAAGTGCAGGAATTGGTTAAACAGGTGGTGGTGAGGAAATCAGAGACCAGCAGTGGCAGGAGGTCACTGCGCCCCAGGACTGGAGGGAAGATAAAGGAGGGTGTGTGGGTAGAGTCCAGGAGCCAAGATCTCCTGGTGGAAGCTGCAGCCAGGGACGCCTGCCCAGCCAGTGCTGGACCCACAGAGGAGATGCAGCTCCTTCCAGGGAAGCTGCCCGAGGCAGAGAGGGAGGGGGAAGTACCCCTGCTTTACCCTTCCTCCCTCCCTCTGAGCTCTACCAGGGAGGGCTTCCCTTTGGCAGAACCAACCTGACACCAGTTAGCAATGGAGCCTGGGAAATGCAGTCGGTGTGACACAGAGTCAGGAAGGATGGCTCTGAGGGCAAACGGGCCCAAGGCTGGCACAGACGTCAACTGAATATTCATAAACCAAACTCATTTTCCCTCTGACTCATTTCATCCGGGCTGTGTGTTGTTTCTGGTGTTTCCTTAATAGCCATCAACCCTCTAGTACAAGGGCTCTTAACTGCTGTCTACCCATCACAACTGCTTTGAGCTCTCTTACCATGCTGCTTCCTTGCGTCTTTCCCCAGCATGGTTAAACTCACAAATTAAACCACAAATTTGGTTTGACTTTATTTGATTTCAAAGTTGGATTCTGGGCCCCAGAGAATAACTTCAGATGCCAGTAAGAATGCGACTGGGTCGTCTTTTAAAATGCCACTTCATTCCCTCCTGTGGGCCAACAGGAGCTCTTTGGAGGAAATCTGAAGGTGTGGGAGGAAACTGTGGAGGGAAAGGGCCCCTTTCCTGGAAGCAGTAAATTATTCAGGTGCTCTAATGGCTTAGAGAAGGCCAGGCATGGCTCCCTCTTAGAGCACACTGTCGGAGTGTTAATGATGGCTGGGAAAAATGAACTTCTCTGTGCAAATGTCGGGAGTCATATTCTGGTGTTGCGATGAGCTGTTCTCAGAGGCTGGGGTGGACAGAAAGGGGGCAGCTGGAAATAAGATGACGATATTAGGGAAGGAATAAGAGGAGGAATGAGGGGGGAAGGTGGCAGGAACCTCTCTGCCCTGCTGAAAGCAGAATGCACCCCAGCCAGCCTTGGATTTTTGGATTCCTCCATTGTGGAGGAATTATGGCTGGCTGCAGTGAGATTTGGTTTTCTGTGATAGAACCTTTTCATGGGCTCAGAAAAAGGCAGTTCCACTCTGATGAAGAGCCCATGAAGTCAGGCAACCGGAAGAAGAAGAATTACGCCCATGAAAGTAACCCCGTGGGGCTTGCTTCCCTGGGGGTGCAGTGGTTAAGAATCCACCTGCCAATGCAGGGGACATGGGTTCGAGCCCTGGTCTGGGAAGATCCCACATGCTGCGGAGCAACTAAGCCCGTACGCCACAACTACTGAGCCTGTGCTCTAGAGCCCGCAAGCCACAACTACTGAGCCAGTGTGCCACAACTACTGAAGCTTGCACCTAGAGCCTGTGCTCCACAACAAGAGAAGCCACTGCAGTGAGAAACAGGCGCTCCACAATGAAGAGTAGCCCCTGCTGGCCGCAACTAGAGAAAGCCCGTGTGCAGCAACGAAGACCCAATGCAAACAAAAACAAAAAAAACAAAAAAACTAACCCCGTGGTTTCTGGAGGCTGACCTACCAAAGCCCCTTTGGTGGGATGAGCCTTGCTTACAAGAGAGCGGGGATATGACCCAGCTCTTGTCAAGGAGAACAATGAAAACAAACCAAGCACAGTGGAACCAGGTGTTGAGAGCATGGGCTTCATCATTACATAGGGGTGGGAGGCCTGCCATTTTCTCCCTGAGTGATCTTGCAGACTCTATAACCCCACAGGCCTCACTTTCCTCTTCTGTAAAATGGGAACAAAAATAGTCCCCACCTCAGGGAGTCCTGGCTTCAATGGTATGTGATGCTTGCAAGGCACATAGTACAGGGCCTGGCACAAAGCAAATTAGTCACACGAGGCAACGACTGTCATTGTTATTAATTAAAGAAATCCAAGAATGAGTTTTTCTCTCCAAGTGACAAAGTCTATTCTTGGGTGTTTCCTAAAATTCAGAACCCAGAACCAGAAATTGGTCATACACGTGCAGCTATGAAGGCAAGAGGAAAGGATATTTGGAACTTGATCTGCCTTGGATATCTAAGATCTTTGCTCACTCAGCCTATAATGCAGACATAACAAAATAAATGCAGTCATCATCAAAAACAACAAAAATCAATGCCATGGAGGGTTTTCTATCAAGAAAATCACCTTTATTCCTTACTGTTTGGATTCATCTTCTGTTAAAATCTATCAGGGTCTGGACATAGTTATTTTCACCTGTTTTGCAGAAGAGGCTGCAAGGAGGGAAGAATCAAGATGAGGGATTTAACAACCTTTCAACAAAAAATAATTGGGTGCCAACTGTATGTCAGGCGTGTGTTCAGATGGAAGAGATAGTGATGGGGCCCAGCATCATTGTAGCATCTTTGTGTCTCCATTTTCATAGCTGACAGTCTACTCAGGGAAGCACACCAGAAAACAAAGCATCTCTGTTCTGTGTGATAGATTAGATAGGGCCCTGCAGCCGACGGGAAGGGGGTCCCCATTCCCCGAACTCTAATATTCTTCTGTTGCTTTTTGTGCTTTCTGTCTCCACTCTTGGACTGCAAGCTACTCCACGCCCATTCTTCTCTCTTTTCAAAAATCCGAATGCTAATTTAATCTCCACTGAGAAGCTTGGCTCTCCTGTAGGCTGTAACACACTTTTCCTGGTGTGACAGACCCCATTCTCTCTTGGAAGATAGAGTGTCATGGGGAAGCCACATTAAGGCAAGAAGGTCCTTTGATGAGCCTGGCATCCCTTCACTTAACAAGCGATTACTGGACTTCCCTGGTGGCGCAGGGGTTGGGAATCCGCCTGCCAGCGCCGGGGACACGGGTTCAATCCCTGGTCCGGGAGGATCCCGCGTGCCGCGGAGCAACTAAGCCCGTGAGCCACAACTACTGAGCCTGCGCTCTAGAGCCCGCAAGCCACAATTGCTGAGCCTGCATGCTGCAACTACTGAAGCCCACGTGCCTAGAGCCCGTGCTCCGCAACAGAAGAAGCCACCACAATGAGAAGCCCGCGCATCGCAACGAAGAGTAGCCCTGCTCACGGCAACTAGGGAAAGTCCGCCAGCAGCAATGAAGACCCAAAACAGCCAAAAATAAATAATAAATGTATAAAAAACAAGACCAAAAACAAGCGATTACTGAGGTCCTGCTGTGCCAGGTGCTTGGAATTCAAGGGCAGAGGCAAAGCAGACAGGGGTCGTGTCCTCATGAAGCTCACAGTCCGATGAGGGCAGAGAGATGAACAAAACCCATGAAATAAACATATACTTAATGTTGAGCGTGCTAAGTGTTGGGAGGGAAACAAAAAGAGTATTTGATAGAGACTGACAGCGGGTGGCTAGCTTTGGAGTGGGTGTCAGGAAAGCCTGGCATGCGACATTTCAGCCAAGCTGTGCAGGACAGGGGAAAACTGATATTGGAAGAGCAGTGGGAAGAAGATTCCAGGTAGAGGGCACAGCATGTGCAAAGACCCGAGGTGGGAAATCAAAGAATGGGAAAAAAGTGCCTCTGGGCCTCAGTGACATGAATTGGGGAGAGCTGTGCAAGGTGAGGCTGGAGAGGTGGGCGGGGCCTCAAAGACCGATGTAGGAAGTTTGGACTTAATTTTTTTTTTGGCTGCACTGACCAGCTTGCAGGATCTCAGTTTTCCGACCAAGGATTGAACCCAGGCCCACTTTCACTCGGCAGTGAAAGTGCTGAGTCCTAACCACTGGACCTCAGGGGAATTCCCTGGACTTAATTTTTACTGGAGGGTTTTAGGTGGTTGAATAATTTGACCGGCTCTGATTCTTAAAATATCGCTGTGGCTGCAGGGTGGAAAATTTCTTCCTGCAGCGTTTAGGTGATTGGAAAAAAGTGTTCATCTGTTTTTAACAGCAGTGGCAGCCCTAGCTCATTCATTCACTGCCTTGAGCACTGTGTCCCAACCACCCTAGGAAGTAGGCACATTATTTACCTCCCTTCCTTCTTTCCTTTCTTCCCTCCCTCCCTCTCTTCCTTCCTTTCTTCCTTCTAAATTTAACTGCTTAATTGAGGTATGATTGACATACAAAAAGCTGTAGATATTTAATCTATACAGCTTGATGTTAAAATTTTGATAGACGTTCCAAATTGCTCTCCCAAAACATTGTTCCATTTTAAACTCCCACCGACAATATATGAGAGTGTCCATTTCTGATTACCCTCATCAGTTCTGCAAAAGATCAGTCTCTTGCTAATCTGATGAAAAAACTGATTTTGATTCTTATTTACTTGGTTATTAAGGAGGCTGAGCATCTGTTCCTGAGTTTGTCAGTTCTTTCTTTACTCTATTGCCTTGCTCATTTTTTTCTGCCTGATTTTCAGTTCTTTATACATTGTGGATATTAACCCATTTCCTGTCATCATACGTTGCAAATATTTTCTTCTGATTTCTCATTTGTCTTTTACTTTTGTTTTCAGTGTCCAAGCTGTACAGAAAAAAATAACATGTTCAAGTCTAAAAATATTTTTCTTGCTGATTTTTGGTCTTAATATCCTGTTCCAGCACCCTTTGACTGGCAAAAATACTCAGAAGAGCCCTCACTGGAACCCCATTTAGCTACTCTTACAAACAAAGCCACATTGCCCAGGCAAATGAGAGAAATAACAGTGCTTTGGATGAATAAGCAAGGAGGTGACCTCTGGTTGGAAATGAAAGTGAAGAGATCTTCCTTATAAATGCAACACTTACAAGAGAGACCTTTTAGACTTCCTAGTGCAGCCTCCTGGGTTAGAAGGCAAAGCTGTAAAGGCCCATGAGAACCACCTGTCTCCACTGGGATGGGAAGGATGCCCTTTCTGGGAGGGAAAGGATGGCAGGTTCCATTTGGCCTCAGGGCCAGGAGACTGGACTTGCATCTCAGTACCTAAGGGATTTATCAGGTAGCTCTGAGGCTCTGAGGTTAAGTCAAGTCAGTCAGCGTGTGTTCAGTTTTTCACTCTGCCTCTAACTAGCTGTGTGCCCTTGTGCCTTGAGCCTCTGAGAGCACAAATGGGAGTGATAGTTGTACTTAGTAAATCCCAGTTCTGCTGCTCTTGTACTTCTATTTTCCCACTGCTGGGAAGAAAGGAAGGTGGCAAATGGGAATTCCCACCTCCTATTTCTCTCAGGGGGATGGTGTGAAGCTCACTGGCCCGTACAGTGATGGGGCTTTTCCGGACAACTTGGTCCTCAGTACCAGTTAGGATCAAGTTTAGCTGCATGTACTAGAAAACCCAAACGGGTAGCTAAAACTAGGAAAAGTTACACTAGTTATTAGTACTGTTCATCCAATATTCTTGGCTCTCTGCCTTCAAGACCCAAGGTAGAATCACTCTTCCCTACGCGTTTTGTAGTTGGGCATGACCATGTGGCTTTCTTTGGCCAATGAAATGTAAATAGAAGGGACATATATGAATGCTTTAAAAGCCAAGGCATGGGGCTTCCCTGGTGGTGCAGTGGTTGAGAGTCCGCCTGCTGATGCAGGGGACACGGGTTCGTGCCCCGGTCTGGGAAGATCCCACATGCCGCGGAGCGGCTGGGCCCGTGAGCCATGGCCGCTGAGCCTGTGCGTCCGGAGCCTGTGCTCCGCAACGGGAGAGGCCACAACAGTGAGAGGCCCACGTACCGCAAAAAAAGGAAAAAAAAGCCAAGGCATGATTTGCCGTGTTCTCTCCTCCCCTCTTACGTGGTGACTAGCAGTGCTCCAGCTGGGCGCTGCCCTGCCACCCTAATCCTGGAGTGAGTTAAACGATGATGCATATGCAGCATGAATATAAACCTAGTTGTTTTAAGCCACTGAAATTTTGGGGGGCTCTTTGTTATCATATCATAACCTAACCTATCCTGTCTGATGCAAAAGGTTTAGCCTCTCTCACACAAAAAAGAGCTAGGTCAGCAACACAAATTTGGTAACCCAAACTCCTTCTGGTTTTCTTCTCTAATATCCATATCATGTGGCTTTGATCCTCAAATTTGCCTCATAGTCCAAGATGGCAGTTGGAGCTCCAGCATCTTGTCAGCATGCCAGGGAGGAAGAAGAAGGAAAGGGATGGAATGGAAAAATTGTCTTCCTCTCTCTTCAGGAGATTTTTCAGGAACTCCTCCCTACAACTTCTGCTTCCGTTGGCTATTGCCAGCTGCAACGGAGGTGGGGAAGCATGTTATTTTAGCCAGGCACACTGACTTCTAGAAGAAAATAAGAGTTCTGTAATGAAAGAAAATAGGGAGAAAAGATATTGAACAGATAATTCCTTTAGAGTTCCTTTTATACCCTTGGCTAAGGTACACATACTCTATAACAAGCATCTGTGATCATCTGACAATCCAACAAGAAGTCTCCTCCCCTTCATTCTGAATCTTGCCTCTGTTTTCTGTCCTGTGATCTTGGACTTGGGTTTCTTGGCTCTGTTTCTTCAGACTGACCCCTCTGTTTGTTGACAATCTGCTTGATGCTACAGGGTGGCCTCCAAGTCTGGAAACACAACATAAATGGTTTACTGATATTCCATTGCAATAGATAACGTTATAGATGGACAGTTTGGGACATTATGGATGAAGATTCCACCTTCATTCATTGATGTTCTAATTTTCTCCTTCCAGAAGCAAATTATTACTATTTTTATTACTCTTAAAAGTGTATTATTAAGTCACCTGCATACCTCCAGCCTCACAGATCTGTAACAATGAGATCACACCTTTTCTGCACACTCGTTATTCAGTGAGTCACCACCTGGTTGACTGCCAGAAATTGATGCCCTTTGAAGGATCCTCTGGCCTTGTCTGGGTATTTCCCAGAGGATGTCTAAAACATATCCACCAGGTCTTCCTAGCCTTTGAGCTGGCTGCTGACCCTCATGGAATAGCTATTCTCTGGGACACAGTTGTCTGTGCCAGCAATTGCTATAGCTTATCTTGAACCTCTCTCTTCCACTTTGGAGGGTTTCCTCTAATGCCTGGTGATCTTTGGTTACCTCCTCATACTTAGAGAGAGAAAGAGAGAGTCATGGTCAACTGGCAGATTTTTTTTTGGGTATTTGAATGGGGAGCCCCGAATGCAAAACATGGAGGATGTTCTTAGAGGCCACTGTATTCTTCAGAGAAGAAACCTCCAATCTCCTGTCCATGTTCTCTGAGCCCAAAGGCCCTCATTGGCCAGAACAGAATCACACGGTTATCCCTGTTGCAGAGGAGGCTGGGAAAGTGAGATTCTGGCTCAGGTGATGAGGGAGAAGGAGATTTGGAATGGCTATTGGGACAGTCAGGGAACATTGCCACTTATTCTATAATTGAAGGAATAAGCACCTGTAAATAATTTTCCATCCTCCACCCAGAATTAATGCCTTCCCTTCTTTCACTGCTCTTGCTGCCATGATGGGGCTGCCACTGCTTCAGAAGTAAATGTGTGAGTTTGCTCAATCCTCCCAGCCCCACCTCCTCACCTCCAAGTGATACTAGATGATACCAGGCTCTTTCATGTGTTGGTATCTGGGCCAATGTCCTTTAGACCAGATAAAGAAATTAAGTTCCTCCCTTCCCCATTCTAAAGGCATTTGCTCATCCAAACTTCTTATTAGGATAATTGATAGTGGGAATGTCACTCCTGTCATAGGAACATTCCAGCCTAAACAGTCACACTATGGTCTAGCCCCAAGGCCCAAAAGGACAGTCACAAAATAGTGTAACATTTCTCAAAGTCTCATTCAGTGTTATCTATGTTCACCTTGATACAAAATATTTAGCAGGATATAAATGTGTAGTTATACCCTCAAGTCATTTACATGGAAAATATTGTGAACCTGATATGTTCTTGAAAGGACATACAATCCTTTCTAAAACTAAAGCACAGACACTTCCATTTAAAGATTAGGATATATGAGCCATCAGTCCATGGATACCCCTAGAATTTTATGTCAAAATGTTGTGTTTAGGGGCAGGTATGTATGTATGTATTCTTAGGGGGAGAAGTTCCAGGCTTTTCATTAGAGATGCTGTGATCCCAAAGAGGTTAGAATCACTGACTTAGAGGAAATTCTGGAGGTCAGAAGTTGTTTGGAATCTAAGTCCTAAATCTGAACCTTAGGAATTAGGGCTTTTAATAGTTGCCCGTTTTTCAAAGAATATTCCATTATATTCTTGTTTTTTAGTGTCCATCTCTGGATAACTAGGCTGGTGAACATACATGCCTGCTGCAGCCCTTAAATCAACCAACAGTGACACTCTTCTGAATACTGGTAACAACCGATAGCAACAAACTTTTACTTAGCACCTACTGGCTCAGCCCTGTGTTATGGGCTTTATTTGTACTTGCTCATTGAGTCAGTCCTGTGGTGAGGTAGGTTTTATTATTCCCATGTGATCAATGAAGAAACCGAGGCTCAGAAATATGAGGCTCAGATAATTTAAGCAACTTGTGTAACGTTGCAGAGTTGATAAGTGGCAAGGTGGAATGCAAACTCAAGTCTGTCTGAGTCCAGAGTCCTCCCTCTTAGCCAATATGTGAACTTGCTGATGACAATGATCTAGGTTGTTATGCTTATATAAGCCTGATTCTGACTAATAGTAGGACATTTGTATATGATCTCCCGCCCCCCCCCCAAAAAAAAGCAGGGGTAGATTTATGGTCAGTGCCAATCCCATACTACGTAGCTCTTTGGTTGTGCCACCAGTGACACCACTAGCCCTTATGGCTTGATCATGGGAATTAAAAAAAGGTGCCCCTTCCTCTGTGTGGATGTAGCCCATGCCAGGATTTCAGCCCCCACTTGCTGTCTTAACTGGATGCTCTTGTGCAGTGGGCAACCTATACAACCATATGTGGCAGTCCTGTGTGCCACTGGGTTCTCATGCTCTTCCCCGGCTCCTGGATTCTCTATCCAAGTCCTGGTTACAACTGGAGAAACTGAATCAGAGAGATGATCTATCTATTCAAGGGTCTCCAACTAATCTTTTTATATTTTGTCTCATTCTCTACACATGTTTTTTACCTCTACACAATGTTTTTATCCTCATGCAGTTTTGAAGCACAGATACAATTTTGAAATACAAATGAAACAGTGAAACAACATCTCTAAATTTGCTGTATTTGACCCAAATGAGAAGTTGCAAACTCAGATATCTACAGACGCCTGGCAGTAAACAAGTAAAATGATACAGATATAAGAAGATAAATGGCAATTGTAACTTAGTCATGGGATTGGCATGCAATAGGGAATGGTGGGGACTGTGGTGAACCATGCCTTATTACTTAGATCGAAGCTGGTGTTGCCAAATGGCTGTATGACTCAGGACTGTTATATCCTCAGCTTTTTTTTTTTTTAAATGTCTGTTCAGGTCCTTTGCCTATATTTATTTATTTAGCTATTGAGTTGTATGAGTTCCTTATATATTTTAGATATTAATCCCTTTTCAATACATAATTTGCAAATATTTTCTCCCATTCCACAGGTTGCCTTTTAAAAATATTTATTTATTTATTTATTTAACGTTTGGCTGTGTTGGGTCTTAGTTGCAGCACGTGGGACCTTTTTTGAGGCCTGCGGGATCTTTCGTTGCGGTGCGTAGTCTCTTTGTTGCAGCGCTCAGGCTTCTCTCTAGTTGTGGCATGCGGGTTTTCTCTTCTCTAGTTGTGGTGCGCAGGCTCCAGAGCGCGTGGGCTCTGTAGTTTGCGGCAGGTGGGCTCTCTCACTGAGGCTTGCGAGCTCAGTAGTTGCGGTGCGTGCAGGCTTAGTTGCCCTGAGGCATGTGGGATCTTAGTTCCCTGACTAGGGATCGAACCCGCGTCCCCTGCATTGAAAGGCAGACTGTTTACCACTGGACCACCAGGGAAGTCCCCTATCCTCAGAGTTTGTAAGAGAAGCTGAGAATCTGGAATGTGGAGTAAAATCTCCTGATTGGTAAATATTGATAACAAATTCCAATTTAAGGAACTATGCAAGAGCTAAATAAAACACACATGGCCACCAAACTCAGCTACCCAGACTGATGGGTTGTGAGCTCTGATTTGGAGTTTTGGCTTCTCATTGGGAGATTTGATATTTGATGATTTTCAATTGCAAGATGGAAACCTGCATTAATTTCAGTCAGATAATTGTCAGCTTCATTTTTTAAAATTATCATTTGAAATTGGCTAAGACAAAGATGAGAAAACATTGATCTTTTGAACATCAGTACAGACAATTTGATGACAAGGAGGCACGACCAGCATGAATGAGTGCTTTTATCCTGGGCCTTTCAAAGTCACTTTGGGACTGGGAGAAGCTGGCTGGGAGAGAGGAGGGAGAGAACTGATCACTCGTGTTGCTGAAAATAAACATCTTTACAACAGAGCTGTAAAAGCAAATAAGGCAATAAAACACGAAGCTCAAAGTTCAGGTTTTTTGGGGATAAGGTTATGTCCTATGAATGTTACACCATGGAGAAACTCGGATCTTAGCTCATGGGTGCCATGCATTTTGTAAATGAGGAGACTCATGCCTTTATGAAAGGTGGAGAGGGAACATTTTCCTTCAGAATGTTTTAGTTTTCTTTCCAAAATATGGGGAGCACTTATACCACAGTGAGATTGTCCCATCTAATTGTATAAGCCATCATCCTTTTAATTTTTTTTTTGCCATTCAGTTATCAAGTATTACTTGAAGCAAAGTTGCAAAATATGGTTAAGCATAAAAAGAAAATATAAACCATCCAAAATCTTAGCTCCAAGAGACAACCATTTAAAAAAAAGTTTGAAATATATCCATCAGAATTTGTTCTATGTGTGTTAGGGACCATTGTGAGCTTTGGGAAGCTTTAGATGGTACCTAGTTACAGGGCCCAGGAATGTATGAAGCCAGTCTTCATTCAGCCACCCCTTTTCTCCCAAGGTTCCAGATGGAGATAAGTGAACATGAGACAGTAGGGGAGAGGGAATGAGGTGATATTTTATTATGAGCTGGGCTTGGGCTAAAAACCCAATCTGCCCTCTTTGGTAAGCTGGGCTGAATCCATGCTTTATTACCAGGCTTCTTAAGGACTCTTTCTCCTTCTCCAAGCCCAGTATGAATCCTGGAAACTTATACCACTCTGACTACATGGGACAGGTGGCTGCAGGGATGAGAATCCATGGATGTAGGAGGATGACATGAGAAGAACACACCTCTTATGACATAGCTCCCCTGCCCATGATGGGTAAACATGGGTTCATCAATGTCCTAGAATCAAACCCAACGAGATCAGCATTCCTCTTGGGTTCCTTACGTCTCACCTGTCATAAAGTCCCGGCTTCCCCACATTTGAAGTGACTTTTGGAAACTTTCCTCCCTGCTACCATCACTTACCACGTCAGCCAAAGGCTCATCCTTGCACTTGGGCCAAGTTCACATTTTTTACCTTGTCTGCAAGGTCCTGTGTGATTTGGCCTTTTCCCAGCAATCCAACCTGAACTCTTTCCCTTCTCCCCTCACACACTCTGCTCCAGCCACATGGCCATCTGTTCTCTCTTCAATCCCTTTTGCTTATTCTTTCTTCTATCTGGTCTTTGCTATTCCTCTGTCTGTTTGCTATTCTTTCCTCTGTCTCATCTTTCTCCTGATCTTTCAGGTCTCTACTGAAGCCAGAGGTGCTTTCCCTGACTCTTTTCTGATGATGCCCCTCTGCTCCCCACCATCCCATCAACTAGTTTTATTTTTTTCAAGGCACTCACTGCCAACTGAAAAAAATCATGCTTATTTTATTCACTAGTTTATTTGCTACTTGTCTCCCCACTAGATTGTAAGTTCCAGGAGAGCAGGAACCAGGTCTTTCTTGTTAGATGTTGTGTCCCCAGCACCTAGAATAGATGCAGCACCTTGCCCTGGTTCTCCACAGTTAGAAGATGCCTGATGAATATTTGCCAACTGAAGACCAGGAGTCCTGTGATGCTTTCCTAACTGGTGTCCAGTCTGCCCTGCACACTCTTAGAGGAAAACTCCTCTTGAGGCTGAAGGTGTTTCATTAGCTGGTCAACAAGCCTTTGTTCACACTTCAGCCCCTCTTAGCACGGCAGCTGCCTCGTTCAGACACCTTAAGTGGCTCTTCTTTGCCTATAGTGCTCTTCCATGGCTCCTTGTCATCTTCCTCCCAAACTCCCTGACTCTCATCTCCAGCTAGACCAGAATCGTTAGTGTTGGGCTTTGAGCATTTGATGGAATTTGGTGGGAGGACCCAGGGACTTCTTGAATCCTGCTGGCCCAGCCACTCCATCTCTTAGCTGCAGTTTTACACATACAAGGTGCAGCGACAAATGGGAAATTGAAGCTCCATTTGGTTATTAGATGGCAAGTGCTCCATCCCCGTGTAGGTTTTTCAGGCAATTGACTTAATGCTAAGGACTGAGTAGGACCTCTTCTTCCCTCCAAGTGACACTTATCATGGGCCGAGCAGCAAAGTGAGATGACCATGTAGCAGCAGCAAGGGAAAGGAAGAGATGGAACAGAGAGAGAGAGAGACCACATGAGTAAAAGAAAGCACAGTGATGCAAGTCACTAGGAAAAGTGACTGAGGAGGCATCCTGGGCTCTGATGAGCCCTCAGATCATTAGCCATTCCTGTGTGAGGTTCAGAGAAATGTCCTCTTTCCTACACTCAGTATCCCCAGAACAAGCCATTCTCACTCCTGGATCCTTCCTTCTACACATTCTTTTTGCTTGAAATGGTCTCACCTGCCATGAAACTCTCCTAGATAATTACTTTAGATTTAAGACAAACTACTTAATCTTTCTCAGCCTCAATCACCTCATTCCTAAAGTGGGAGATAATGCCAACCCGTATGGCTTTTGTTGAATATGTGAGTGAAGATTAAATGAGGAAAAGTATCTAAAATACCTAGCACCATCTTTGAAATTCAGAAGTCTGCTGTGCCCTTCTGAATTCTCACACTCTAGCACAGGGGTCCCCAACCCCTGGGCCGCAGACCAGTACTGGTTCCTGTTAGGAACCGGGCTGCATAGCCGGAGGTGAGCAGCGGGTGAGTGAGTGGAGCTTCATCTGCCGCTCCCCATGGCTCCCATTACCGCCCGAGCCATCCCCCCATCACTGGCATTAACCACCTGAACCCTGAACCATCCACACCCCGCCCCCACCGCCTGCGGAAAAATTGTCTTCCATGAAACCAGCCCCTGGTGCCGAAAAGGTTGGGGACTGCTGCTCTAGCAGATTGTTGGAAGTTTTAGACACAGTTTGGGGATGAAATCCATAATGGAGTTGTTTGTTAAAATACAGGGACTCCCTGTTACATTTGAATTGAGATAAACGATGAATTTTTTTTTTTAACAATCCAATTTATTTTTTTTAACTTTTTTTTTTTTTAATCTTTTTGACCGCGTTGGGTCTTTGTTGCTGCACGCGGGCTTTCTGTAGTTGCGGCGAGCGGGGGCTCCTCTTCATTGCGGTGCACGGGCTTCTCATGGTGGTGGCTTCTCTTGTTGCAGAGCACGGGCTGTAGGCGCGCGGGCTTTAGTAGTTGTGGCACGTGGGCTCTAGGTGAACAGGCTTCAGTAGTTGTGACGCACAGGCTTAGTTGCTTCGCAGCATTTGAGATCTTCCTGGACCAGGGATCAAACCTGTGTCCCCTGCATTGGCAGGTGGATTCTTAACTGCACCACCAGGGAAGTCCCTACGATGAATAATTTTTTAGTATAAGTATGTCCCAAATATTGTATGGGTCATACTTATAAAACAAGAATCCTACCCCTATTCATTGTTTATCTGAAGTCCAATTTTAACTGGGCATCCTGTGTTTTTATTCACTAAATTTAGCAACCCTAATCCATAGACAGGAATTGGAGATATATGTTCTCCATATAACTGGTGTTGCTTCTGTTGTATATCCAATCCCAAATCCATGGAACTAGATGGCTTGCCAGACACTCTTCCATTCTGGGACTTCATTAGAACAGGTAATAGTTTTGGAAGGAAAAAAATGAAGTTTGTTCATTCCAGAGTAAACAAATTAATCCTTATTTAAAATTGAAGCTACTGCCTATCCAGAATAATATTGGTCTTCTCAGAAGTTGATCAATAAAGGAGCAAGTGCCGGAGCTTTGTAGGGAAGTTCCTCTTGAGTGATAGGCACGAACATGGATCTTAAACCAAGTTCTGATTCTTAACCTCCAGTCATCGATCAGACTTTGTTGTTTGGCTCTGCCTTCGATGTTTATCCTCTCATTTCATTTCCATGTAATCTTGGGAGGCAGATGGGCATACCCCTATTTTATGGGATCCTAGAGGGTAATAAATTGGCCCAAAGACACCCAGTGACTGCTCACATTCATGGTGGATTTGCTATGTGCAGGCAAAGTGCTGAGCATATTACATCCATGTATTACATCTCGTGTGTTATAGCTCAACCTTGTGAGACCTGTGCTATTACCATGGCCTTTTTACAGATGTGCAAATAGAGGCTCAGGGCTTACACATCAGTAAGAATTACAATGAAGATATAACCTCAGATAAGTCTGACTCTGAAGCTCAGGCTCTTAATTGCTAGGCTGTGCTGACTTCTCATCCCCACTCTTCTGATTCCAAGGACGATGTTCCTTGTCCTCTGAATACAGAGAAGATAGCTGAATCAGAATGATCTGGGCTCAGGTAAAACTCCAGGGAAAGAGGAGAATTCCCCCATTGAAAAGATTTGCCGCTCTGGATAACTGAAGTTATTTTTCCTTTTAAATAAACATATATTCTCTTTTTGCCCCCTCCCCCTCCCAGTCTCTTTCTGTCTCTGTCTTTATCTCTTTCAGTATCCAAATAATTATGGTACCTTTTGGGAGAGATTGGTAGAATTGGGTCAGAGCATTTTATATCATACCCTTCAGTCCTGTTTGCATGCTTTACAGTAAATATCCTTATCCTTTATAATGTTAATAGTAACAGTGATACTATTTAAGATTTTTTAAAATGTTACATGAGCACATCTATGAAAAATCTATAATTAGCATCATACTTACTAATGAATAACTGAAAACTTGCCCCCTAATATGGGAACAACACAAGGATGTCCCCTTTTACCACTTCTATTCAGCATCATGTTTGAGGTCCTAGCCATGGCAATAAGGCAAAGAAAAAAGGCATATAGTTTGAAAGGGAAGAAATAAAACTGCCTTTATTTTTAAGCAACATGCTCATGTAGGTAGAAAATCCTAAGGAATCTATTTAAAAACTATTAGAATGCATAAGAGAATTTAGCAAGGTTGCAGGATACAAGGTTAATATAAAAAATGTAGTTGTACTATTATATACTAACAATAAATAATTGTAAAATGAAAAATTTAAAAATACTATTTATAATAACATCAAAAACATGAAATACTTAGGGATAGATTTAACAAAATATGTATAAAACCTACCGAATACTGAAAATGACAGACCATTGCTGAGAGAAATGAAGGAAAACCTAAATAAATGCAGAAATATTCCATATCATGGATTGAAAGACTGAGTATTGCTAAGGTGTCGAGCCTCCTCAAACTGATAGACTTAATCTCGTTCAAAATCCAAGCAGCCTTCTCTTTTTAGGAATTGACAAATTAATTCTAAAAATTATATGGGAGTGTAAAGAATCCAGAACAAACCAAAAGAATTTTGAAAAGAACAAGGTCAGGGGACTCATACTACCTGATTTCAAGACTTACTAAAATGCTACAGTAGTCGATACAATGTGATACAGTAGTCTATACAATGTGATACTGGCAAAAGAATAGAAAGATTTATATCAATGGAATACAACAGAGAGCTGGTTAATAGACCCATACATGTGTAGTCAATTTTTAATGAAGGTGCCAAAGCAATGCAATAAAGAAAGAATAGTCTTTTCAACAAATTGTGTGAGGACAATTGGATATCCATGTGAAAAAAAAAAACCTCCATCCATGCATCACACCATATACAAATATTAACTTGAAATGGATCACAGACCTAAATGTAAAATGCGAAACTATAAAACGTCTTATAAAACACGTAGGAGTAAAATCTTTGTGACCTTGAGCTGGGCAAAGATTTCTTAGATTTCTTCTTTTGTCCTTAGAAAGGACAAAAAAAAAAAAGCATGAGCCATGCAACTTTCATAAACTTGACTTCATAAAAATGTAGAGGGCTTCCCTGGTGGTGCAGTGGTTGAGCGTCTGCCTGCCAATGCAGAGGATATGGGTTCGTGCCCTGGTCCGGGAAGATCCCACATGCCGCGGAGCGGCTAGGCCCGTGAACCATGGCCACTGAGCCTGCGCGTCTGGAGCCTGTGCTCCGCAACGGGAGAGGCCACAACAGTGAGAGACCCGCGTACCGCAAAAACAAACAAACAAACAAAAAACTCTGTAATGACCTATATGGGAAAAGAATCTAAAAAAAGGAGTGGATATATGTATATGTATAACTGATTCACTTTGCTGTACAGCAGAAACTAACACAACATTTTAAATCAACTATATGCCAATAAAAAATTTAAAAAATCTATTCATTTTACTGTATGCAAATTATATCTCAATGAGGTGGATATAAAAAATGAAAAATAAAAAATTATGTATTTGGTAAAGAAAATCTATATATACTTCTAGGAGTTGATGGGTTTTCTGGCTTTTTGTTGCTAAGAATTCCAGAAATTAATTTAACAATGATTTTTACTTTCCTATCTTATCCATTTCATTATCCTCAATGACTAGCAGTATGCTTGGCACAAAAGAAGAGTTCAATAAATCTTTGTTGAATAAATATTACCCCTGTTGAGGCTTTTAAAATTTCCATTTACCTAAATGAATTCATCCTTATGAGATATTAATATGATGATTTATTTTTTAGGCATCATAGATTGGTGAGGGAGGAGAGAGTTTTTGTCAAAGCTTGTTTTCTATCCATCTTTGCACCCTTGTGGTAGATTGAATAGAGCCTCCAAAAGCCATGCTGAAATCCTGACCCCTGGTACCTGTGAATGTGAGCTTATTTGGAAATGGGATCTTTGCAGATGTAATTAAGTTAAGGATCTTGAGATGAGATCATTCTGGATTTGGGATGGGCCCTTAATCCAATGTCTGGTGTTTCTCAAAGGGCTGGGAGATTCAAATCACACCCACAGAGACACAGAGGGGGATGACCATGTAAAGACAGAGGCAGGGATTGGAGTGATGTGTGTGTCTATAAGCCAAGGAACGTCAAGGATTACCTTGATGAACAAAGTGAACAAAGCAAGGAGAGAGGCATGGGATGGATTCTTCCGCAGGTCTTCCAGAAGAAACCAATCTTGCCAGCACCTTGATTGAAGACTTCTGGCCTCCATAACTGTGAAAGAATAAATTTCTGTTGTTTAAGGCCACCAAGTTTGTGATAATTCGTGCAGCAGCCCTAGAAACTAATACAACTCCGAAATCAGAAACTCCTATTAGAAACCCCTCCTATTCTCATATAAACGTCTCAAAAGGGAAATCTGTTTTGGGATTCCCTTCAACATTTTCTCACCCAGTGCAGTTTGTTTTCTGCCCCCATCCTTCTATAGGAATCACATTCTCCGAGTTTACCCCTGATCTTCTAACAGTCAAGTTTGCTTGATATTTTCCATTAGTTCTTTTCCTGGACCTCATGACTCATTTGACATGGCTGGTCACCCCTCCTTTCCCACTCTCTACTCCTTTGGATTTCATTTCACTAAATTCTCTGTGTTTTTTTAAAAAAATTAATTAATTTAATTTGTTTATTTTTGCTTGCGTTGGGTCTTTGTTGCTGCACGTGGGCTTTCTCTAGTTGTGGCGAGCGGGGGCTACTCTTCGTAGCAGTGCGCGGCCTTCTCATTGTGGTGGCTTCTCGTTGCAGAGCATGGGCTCTAGGCACGTGGGCTTCAGTAGTTGTGGCATGTGGGCTCAGTAGTTGTGGCTCACAGGCTCAGTAGTTGCTCTGTGGCATGTGGAATCTTCCCAGACAAGGGCTCGAACCCGTGTTCCCTTCATTGGTAGGCAGATTCTTAACCACTGCGCCACCAGGGAAGCCCTCGCTAAATTCTCTTGGTTTTCCTTGTATCTTTTCCATGTCTGTAGTACCTTCCCTTTACCTCTTAAACATTGAGGTCCCCCAAAATACTGTACTTGTCTCTCTGATATTCTCACTCTTCATACCCTCTTTGGGCGATCGTACCACTTTTCTTGTTCCAGCCACCTTCTCTATGCTGATGATTCCCTAATCTCCATCCCCAGCCCAAGCCTTCCCACCAAGCTTTAGAATCTTATGTCCAGCCACTTGCTAGACATTTCCATTTGGATGTGTCCAGACACCTCTAACTCGACCAGGCCCCACCCTGAACTCGTTATCTCCATTCCAAACCTGCTTCTGTTTTCTCCCTCTTGTAATTGATGGCTTCCCCATTCATTCACTGGCACAAGCTATAGACTTGGGTGTGAATCTTTCCTTCTCTCTCTTTTTTTATTGATTCCCAAGTCCACTTCAATCACCAAGGTGATGGAGAGGGCAGGAGGAGACGGAGTGGAGAACATAGGTGGAAAGGTTAGCTTTGAAAACAGAAAGAGAGGCAGTTGTACTCTTCAGATGTAAGGAAAGGGCATAATGATGGAAGGGGATGAGGATGGGGACCAGATACAGGTTGAGAAGCTGATGAAGATCAAGCCTGATGGCCTAAAATTTCTCAGTGAGGAGATGTGATAGCTGCCTTCATACACCCAAAGGACAACCATAGGAGAGAGGGAATAAAGTTTGTGAAGCCTCAGTGAACAGAATGAGGGCTAAGGGAACTGTGGAAATGTGGTTTAACCTAACTAAGTTACCCTCTGAAGGTCTCCTACAATGGATGCTGCTGCTTTGAGATTTAGTGGGCTCTCTGTCACTGGAGGTATTTCACCAGAGCTTGGGAAAAATCTAGTAGATTGATTTCAACTTTGGACTGGGGAGTGATAGAGAGGGCAAGATGCTGTGGTTGAGCTGAGTGAGTTCTAATGCCTGTTCCAATCCAAGGGCTGATGGACCTGTGGCTTAAAAGCACAGGACAAAGAGACAAGAATGAGATACAGCAAAGGAGAGATGTGCCTAGAAGAAAGGACAATCAAGATGCAAGAGCCCATCCTCACACTCTGTATTTTGAGAGTCCACCCAGAAACTTATGTCAGGTCCCACATTCCTGCAATTACGATGTCAACTCATCTGGGCTATGAGTACATTAGCTGCAAAGAGTATGTATGGTGTTCCTCAGAAATGAACTTCCCCTCCCCCTCTCCCCTATTTCTGGGGTTAAGAACAAAGCAGAAGGAAGTTAGGGGACTCCACTTGGGATAAATGCTGCATGGTTTCAGTAAGCTCAGCCACCACCTGAATACCAACTAAGCTGACTGTGTGTCTGGAAAAGTTTGGAGGACAAAAGTTGCCATTGGATGCAGATGAACTGGCTCAGTTTCAGCATTTCTTGTGTTTGTTTCCCTTTCCACTTTATAGACAGAAGCTGTATCAAGGCTCTCTTAGGTTTCAGAATATTCTAGGAACTATCCCCCATTTTCCTACTCTCCACTTGTATTTGGGCAAACAGTGAGATAAACAGCTTCCCTTTCCCACCCTATGTCAAGGTTAAAGGAAGTGGCCAGACTCAGACCTGCAACAACTTCTCTTTGAGTTAACTATGGGCAGAGCCCAGTATTAGGAGCTGGGCTGAGAGAAGCACCTCGAAAAATTTGCTTAGGAGTTCAGGAATAATTCTAGCATTCAGGAAGCATTTTTGCCTAGATGGTTTAATTTGATCATCCCCAGATAGATGAAGGTGGGTGTAATTGTCTGTTTCATAATGAAGATATTGAAGCTTAGGGAGGTTGAGTGTCTTGCTCAAGATCACACAGCTGGTAGGGAACAGGTCTCCAGGCTTCGAGCTATTTCCCTGGTGCTATGCTGCATTAAAGGACTAGCTATAACTGCTGACCAAAGAGGGGTGACTGCAGAGAGGGGAGAAGAGCTGAACTAAGGACAGCTGTGTACTGCTCCTGGGGGGTTTTTGCCAAACTCTCTGCGAGGAGCCTAGGGCATGTGTCATCCACTGGAGATTTGAATATGAAAAAACCTGATAAGTCCCAAGGTACCACTCCCTTTCCATCTAATTGTGCAGTGCTCTTCTACTCTGACTCTGGACTTGGCCAGGTGACTCACTTAGGCAACAGAACAAGGTACCAGTTCTGAGCCTTGCTTCAGGAGGCCTGTGTGTTCCTGCGTGTTCTCTTGTACCTTTGCCACTGCCTTGAGAACCTGCTCTGGTTAGTTGTTGGTTCAAGAGAGATGAGAGACAGATGGACTTGAGCCCAACCTAGACCAGCCAAACCTCAGCTGACCCCAGGTGTGTGAGCAATAAACATTATTTTTGGTGGTTTGTTACATGGCATTATTGCAGCAGTAGATAACTGATACATAGGAGGTGATACTGTATTAAATTAATGATTAATTAATTATTAATTATTAAAAGCAATAGCAGTTTTCAAATGGTGCTCCTTGGCACCCTAAGTGTTATTTTGAGCTTCCTTCAGAGTAGGGCTGTATAGAGGGTGGGATGCAAATGTTCAGAGTTATAAGATGTTTGAAGGGAGTCTTCTGGTGCTAAAAATCATTTGAGAATGAGCCAAACCTGGCTTTGAATCCCATATATGTCACTGATTAGCTGTGTGACCTTAGGTAAGTTAATTAGTCTCTCTGAATTGGTTTATCTTCCTCCTCTTCTTTCTTTTTTTTGAGAGCTTTAGTAATATTTAATTAAATGTTTACCAGTGTTTCTTACATTTTTATAAAACAGGCTAATTTCACATCACTCTTCACAATCACACATATATGGAGAGAAACAACAGTCAAAAGCAGTATCTTGGAACCCAAGGATAAATTTCATTATCTGCTAAGAGGTAAAAAGCAAGATATAATTTTACATGTATTTATATGACTGGAACAAAATTAAATATTAGCAGATTATTTTAAGATTATGGGATTATACATTTTTTCTTTTTAATTTTTCATGTTTTTTAAACAAGAAGCACATCTTTTCTAATATGAAACCATAAAAATTTCTTTGTGACATTAATTAAAAAGTCTTCTTTCTTCTTGATCATCATCATCATCAACACCATTTACCTAAACATTGACTGTGATAATTTATTTAGATATGTTCTACCGTCGACTCCCACACCAATCTTTTCAGGCAGTTATTTGTGCCTCCATTTCACAAGCAAATTGGATATTGGGGCCTAGGAAGTTTATGTCACTTGTCCAATGTCACCCAATAGGCCACAGAACTGGGATTTAAACCAAGATGTGACATCAAAGCTTGTGGTTTTAACCACTAATAGAGTGGTTATCAGGATAAATGAGAATATATGTATATTGCTTAGCTCCGTGCCTGGCATATAATTGGCATTTAATAAATTGTAGCAAGTACCATATTCATCTTGGTTACATCATTGGGTATTTGCAGTCGCAGAATGTGACCAGGTCTTTGGGGACATTCACATAACAGAGATTTTATATATCCAAGAAGTATAGCTCATCTTAATTTCATTCACTTTTCCCTCCCAGGGGCAGTCAAGGTGTTAATAGTACAGTCTTTCAGGGCCAGGAGGAGAAACAGGGCACACAACCTTACCAGGCTGTCCAGGTAGATGGCTGCATCTGTAAGGCTGTTGAGAAGAGAAAAGGAGCCAGCACTGGAATTAGTGTCAAAGATGGCAGGCTGATCATTAGTTAGATGCCAAAGTGGGGGTGTAATGATCTATCCCATCAGCAAGTGTTTGTGGAGTGCCCACTGTGTGCTTAGCACTGTGTTAGGCCAGAGGGAAGCAAAGCAGTGGAGTTGTGGGTCTGTTTGCTTGTCCAAAGGGGTACTATGTGATGGCCATTGGTAGTGATGAGCAAGGTCAGCGCCCCTGGGCTCAGGGGGCAACTTTGCATGAGTTCTAAGTATCTAATCTTCAACTTCAAGGAATTATCAAGTAGTCCAGGGGACAAGATCCTCCGTGGAAACAGAACTGCCTGAAGGTGACAGGTGCCAGGGATAGTGAGGAAGTCTCACAAACAAGCTTGTTTTCCTTTGTTTCTTGTTTTCTTTCCCTCCAGACCGGAATTCTATGAAGAATCATATAAATATGAAAATAAAAAACTCTACTACAGCTTTGATTTTCACTGTCCTTTATATCCTTTTAGGAATGCCTGACACAGAGAATTAAAATACAGAGCAGTTATATGAAGTTTCTGTGAAACAATTCCCTTTAATTTTACGGCAACCCCCCCCCCCCAAAAAAAATTTAAAAACCAAACCAAACAACAAAAAACAACCAAACCCTTAACCTCTTAAACTGCAGCTCACATGTATGGGTATGTATGGCAAAGGTGACATCAGATATTTTATTCTGAGTTTTAAAAATGGATCTAGCAGGATGTCTGCCACATGGGGTGTTTAAGAAGTGTACTGTGTGGGTGCTTAATCATTATTAGTTCCAATAATAATAACAAAAGTTGGTAGCTTTACTCTGTGCTGTGTATTCTTCATTCATTCCACAAATATTTATCCAACACCTACTATGTCCCAGGCCCTGTGCTCATGGTTGGCGGTCTTTCTTGTCCTTTAGTTGGCACCTTGGGGGAGAGGAGTAGGCAGGGTGGCCAATTTGTTTTGGTTTTCCTGGGATTTCCCTGGTGTTAGCACTTTAAGTTTCATGGCCCCGGAACACTGTCATTCCTGGACAAACCGGGACAGCAGGTCATCCTGGGATGGAAGGTTGGCTGAGATAAAGTGAAGAGGACAGGGAAGGGTGGTTCTAAGTTCACAGGAGAAGGGGAATGAGGAGGCTGCTCCCGGTGCCCTGTGAGGTCCCCAGGCAGTCATGACATATTCCAGGACACCAGCCCTGGCCTCTGCTTTTCCCTTTCAGGCCCAATCATGTTTGTGGTGCTGTGACATATCCTTAAGGCCCCCAAAGCTAGAAGCAAAATTCCCTAGTGTGCACGGTCTTAAGCTGTAGATAATAAATGAGATGGTTTTGCCCAGAACTTGTCATCTGGAAGAGAAAATAAAAAGGACCTAGGGGGCTTCCTTTGGTGGCGCAGTGGTTGGGAGTCCGCCTGCCGATGCAGGGGACACGGGTTTGGGCCCTGGTCCGGAAGGATCCCGCATGCTGCGGAGCAACTAAGCCATGCGCCACAGCTACTGAGCGTGTGCTCTGGAGGCTGTGAGCCACAACTACTGAGCCCACACTCCTGGAGCCCCTGCTCCGCAACAGGAGAGGCCGCCGCAATGGGAGGCCCACGCGCCACAGCGGGGAGTGGCCCCTGCTCGCCGCAGCTAGAGAAAGCCCACGTGCAGCGGTGGGGACCCAACGCAGCCAAAAATAAATCAATAAAATAAAAATAAATTAAAAAAAAAAAAGAAAAGGACCTAGGTACATTCAGCAGCAAGATATGTAAAGTAGTCATTATAAATTATGCACTATGTCTCCACAGTGGGCTGCCTGATGTTTTTTTTTTTTTTTTTTTTTTTTTGCGGTACGGGGGCCTCTCACTGTTGTGGCCTCTCCTGTTGCGGAGCACAGGCTCCGGACGCACAGGCTCAGTGGCCATGGCTCACGGGCCTAGCCGCTCCGCGGCATGTGGAATCTTCCCGGACCGGGGCACGAACCCGTGTCCCCTGCATCGGCAGGCGGACTCTCAACCACTGCGCCACCAGGGAAGCCCTGCCTGATGATTTTTTAAAATTCCTTAAAAATTCTTCCTTTCCCTTCCTTTTTGTTTGTATTTTTCTTTTTAACACGTCCTTTTACCTCCCTCCCACCCTCTCTTCCTTTTATGGAGACCATGAATCTCTCAATGTAACACAGCACCTGGCACATAGTAGGTGCTCCATAAATATTTGTTGAACGAATAAGTGAATGAAACAATTCTGTAGGCTGGCAACTGTAGTCAATTAGCTTAGAATGCTTTCTCTAGTTCAGAATGAACCCCAAACAGGGGGCAACATTACCCTTCCTCTGATCAAGAACAGTGTTTGGGAGAATTCAGACCAGTTTTAGGGTGGCTAGATCCTCCTACCACGTTTCTCTCCTGTTGAAGTCTCTAAATGCCCCGCACCTGAATTGCCCCAGATGTTTGTGAGAAATGCACAGTTCTTGGGCTCATAGCTGGACCTATTGAATCAGAACCTGGGCAGGGACAGGAATTTGCATTTCTAAGTAGTTCCCTGGAGTGTTTCTTGTGTGCACTCAAGTTTTAAAGCCCCAGCTGCCCTATATAAGCATAGTTTGTTTGCTTTAATTATTTGTGCTATAGTTTTCTCATTATTTCTCCGTTCTTGGAATGAGTTCCATTACTTGACATAAATAGATTTTCTTTCCTTTTTTTTTTTTTTTTGGTATGAGGTAATGAAAATCTACTCAAGCCTGTTTTCTATTTCTAAGAAAGCCTTCCTCATGGTTTTAATGGCCAAAAATTTGCCTCACTGGACTTTGGGTTGTTGAGAAATGACAACAGTTATTCCAGGCGCTTCATTGGCTGGGCCCCGTTGACTGCTGCAAACAAGAGGAGTCATAATCCACACTGATTCCTGGGGCAAATGCTATATTTTCCCACTTTTTGCTATAATATCTCTTTTCCCATTCTCTGTACATCTTAGCTCTTAGATTAATTTTAGTTTTATCTCCTGAAAACTGTAGTTAATTGGAGTTTAAGAACACACACACATAAATCATCCCAGATCACCATTTTCTATTCTTAATTATTCTTTACTGGGACTTATTAGAAAGGTTGATTTTAGATGAATTGATGCATTGCAGATCTGTATTCTGTGCTGAAATATGAAATTACCCTTTGTAGGTCAAAAATAGTTGAATGGTGGTAATTTCTTATAGATCAATCTAATTGAAACCATAATAAACTAATCCAGATGTCTATTTTAAAGTTTTTTGTTTTGTTTTTTTCGATACGCGGGCCTCTCACTGTTGTGGCCTCTCCCGTTGCGGAGCACAGGCTCCGGACGCGCAGGCCCAGCAGCCATGGCTCACAGGCCCAGCCGCTCCGCGGCATGAGGGATCCTTCCGGACCGGGGCACGAACCCGCTTCCCCTGCATCGGCAGGCGGACTCTCAACCACTGCGCCACGAGGGAAGCCCTAAAATTATTTTAAGTGTGTAAAACATTCAGGTATTCAAAGAGGTATAAAGAATAATGCAATGGACACCCATGTACTCACCATCCATTTTAAGAAATAATACACTAACCAAAACAATGGGAGTCTCCTCCCAAATCACCTTTCCCTTATGCCCCCACCAGAGGTAACCCACATCTTGAATTTGGTCCTTATAATTCCAATACATGTGTTTATATTTTTATCTCTTATATATCCAAAATAAAACATATTGTATTGTTTTGCACCTTACTTTAAGTGATAACTAGGTACAGGGATCTTTTGTAACTAGCTTTTCTCACTCTAGTCATGGTTGAGATTCGTTGTTGTTGATCTGTGTAGCTCTAGTTTAATGTTATTGTCAAAAATCAAGTAGCTGAAAGGATTTGCAGTAAAGTCAATAGTGCCTGAAAAAGACAGGCACTTTCATTTTTATAATCTTATCCCCAGCCTTCAACCCAAGCTTGTTTCATTCTGTATTTTCTGAAAATATTTGAATTGAGAAAGATTCCATGAGATTTGCAGGAAAAAAAATACAACCTAACAGTAAACAACAGAGGTATGTCACCATCTTGGGAATCATGTTTTTCCAAGAGTAAAAGAATTTCCTGGGGCTTCCCTGGTGGTGCAGTGGTTAAGAATCCGCCTGCCAATGCAGGGGACACGGGTTTGAGCCCTGGTCCAGGAAGATCCCACGTGCTGTGGAGCAACTAGGACTGTGCATCACAGCTGCTGAGCCTGCGCTCTAGAGCCCGTGAGCCACAACTACTGAGCCAGTGTGAGACAGCTACTGAGCCCGCGCGCCTAGAGCCCGTGCTCCGCAAGAGAAGCCACCACAATGAGAAGCCCGTGCATCGCAACAAAGAGTAGCCCCCGCTCTCTGCAACTAGAGAAAGCCCACGTGGAGTAACGAGACCCAACGCAGACAAAAATAAATAAATAAATATTAAAAAAAAGAATTCCTGGTACAAAGTCAGAAAAGAGTCCCACCAGCTGGCAGTGCCTAGTGTATGGTAGATGTCCAATAAATATTTTTTGTAAGGACAAATTAAAGGGGAGAGGCACCCCAATGGAGAGAATTCAAGTGATGGCAGAAGGTAGCTCTGAGTTAAAATCAGTTTTGTCCTTTGCTTTGAATTAAACCATGTTGTAGGATGGGGTGGGAGGTGTGGATGAGAAATAAGAGAGGAATTGAATTAGTGAAGCAGGATGGCTGGATTCAGTGCTGAGAGCTGGGTTCAATTCCTGGCATTTATTAGTAACCATGGGCAAGTTGTCTAGCCTCTCTGTGTGCCTCAGTTTCCTTATCTGTAAAATGGGGATAATAAGAGGGTCTCATGGGGTTAATATGAGGTTTAAGGGAGGTTGGTATGTGAAGTGTTTGGCACAGGTTCTGGCCCCTATTAAGTGCTCAGTCAGTGTCATCAACATTATGATTCTTTCCCACTCTGCCCACCCCTGAGGGGCCCAGATGGCTGGACAGGTCACAAGCAGCCTCCACATAACCTCAGACCCCTGAGAGCAGTCATTCAGGAGGGCCTCTGCTCCTGGAACTGGATCACGTAGTCACGGCAGTGCATCTTGAGGCAGCGCCTTGAATGCCAAAGAAAACAATTTAGAATGTGATCCATGAGGTGACAAGCTGGTGCGTTTAGGGAGATATGAGAAGCCACACCGGTTATGGGGAAGGATTCGGGGAGCGGAGCCAAGGTTCACTGGAATCAGACAAATTCAGCTTATTCAGTCATCACCATTGGAGTGCCAATGGGAGAACACGAAGGGCAAAACCCTGCTTTTGTTTAGGGTCTAGGTCTCTGGGTTGTGCAGGACTTAAGGGAGAGCTGCATTTGCATATTGCTGAGTTAAGAGGCTCTACTCTCAGTAGTTGAGAAGAAACTATAGAAATCTAATTATGTTATTTTCGAGTATGGGGCTTTCCCCTTCCACCTTTCTTGGACAGTAAAGGTATCCTTTAAACTCATTCATTGCTGACTCTGAGTTTTTGCCTTGTATACCATTTATACCACTTGATTGATTGGAATTGATGGAGTGGTGGGTGAAGATTTATGACCACACTCGGGCACAATAGGAAAAGTGCTGTGGTTGATTAGCAATGTGTGCCACAGGTGAGGAAATGGCAAATAAAGGAATGCATGCTGCATATCTGCCATCCATGTACCCATTTAAAGTAGAGAAGGTCCATTTTGATTCTATGCTCACTTTTCTTTCTCTTTTTCTAGAATTACTTCCCTTGTCTTCTCTGCTTATGCACATCCTCTTCCCTCCTCTCCATCCAGCTTGAGTTTCATCTCCATGAAGCCTTCTCTGATAAATCTAATCCACACTGTTCTCTTCTTACTCACATTCTTAGTGTTTGTACTATTTAATAAATACTTACATTAATGTTGTCTCTCCCCCCCAATATATATATATTTTTTTACCACACAGGCCTTCCTTCTGAATTTCAAGCATATCTGATTTGCCCTGCCTTAGGGCCTTTGAACTTTCTGTTCCTTCTACCTAGAACACCCTTTCCCAGATCTTCACATGACTAGGTCCTTCTCATCATTAAGGTCTCAATTTAAATGTCACCTCATTGGGCAGCCTTCCCTGACCACTCCATATAGATTGACCCCCAAGTTCTTCTCTATCTGTCAGACCACATTGTTTTTATTTTCATCGAGGCACTTACTGCTTGACATTTTCTTGTTGATTTATTTGTTCATTTGTTTATTGTCTTCTCTCCTGCCCCCTCCTCACTTGAATGTAAGCTCCCCAAGAGCAGAAATCTTGACTCTTCCCCCTTATTATAATCCCAGTATTTAAGACAGTGCCATGCACTTAGAAGGTAGTCAAATAATAGTTGAGTCAATGAAGATTCTATGACATTGCTTGCACTATCTCAAGATTTAATCTGTATGTTATTAAACTTTACTTGACTCTAGATTTTCCCCTTCCCAACTACACTGTGAGCTCACAGTGGGCAGAGAGCAGTCATAGACCCCTTGGCACCTCCATAGCAGCTGTTAACAATTAAACATCCTTGAACAACTGAATGAAGGAACCGTATGTACAGTGGGCATCCATTTCTGTGGGTTAGAGTCTCATTGCCTGCTTTAACAGGGACTTTAGGTTGATATAAATTTATTTGTTGCTCATGCAATAGTCTCTAGATATAGGAGGATGGACACCTCTGACATCTTCATATGTCACTTCTGTCTCTGGGCTCAAAGCAATGACTCTAGTCCTGGCTCTCCAACCAGCAGCACACCCATCCTTTGAAGGGCACAAATTGGAAGGGTGCACCTTACTTCCACTGACATCCCATTGGCCATGTCAAGTCACATGACCACACCTAGCTGCAATGGAGTCTGGGCAATGTAGTCTCTAGCTAGGCAGTCATGTTTTCAGCTAAAACTCATGAGTATTATTAAATAGAGAATGGATGTTGAGAGACAATTAGCAGTCTCTTCCCACAGCATTTCAATTTGACAAAAATTTATTAATTGTTTCCTGTGTGAAGCATGGGAATAGGCACTGTGGTGTGCACAGGTTAACATTGTGTATGTTCCCTGCCCAATAGAAGTCTATAACACAGTGGACAAGACAGGCAAGTAAATCTAATACTTGGAGCCTTGTGCAGGGTAAGCGTTGTTAAATGAATAATAATAAACACCAATTATTGAGGATTTATTATGTGCAGGGCACTTTGCATTCTTGGTCCCATTTAATCCTTGTAACAGCCTGTCAGGTAGCCCTGTTTTCCAGATGAGGCTGAGAGAAGTGTTCTAAGATAGTTTGGATTTGTGGATGGTGTAATTTTATTGTTTTTATTAATTTTAAAATTTATACACGGTAAAATTCACTCTTTATGGTACGCAGGTCTATGAGTTTTAACAAACGCACAGTCATGCAACCACTACCTCAAACAAAATAGAGAACCACCACTCCCTCCCCAGATTCCCTAGTCCTGCCCATTTGTAGTCAAACCTTTCTCCAACGCTCAACCCCTGGCAGCCACTGAGCTGCTCTTCATCCCTATAGGTTTACCTTTTCCTGAATGTCATATAAATGGAATAATTATGTGTATATAATGAAAGTGCCAGATTCAAAAGGATATATATATACACACACACACATATATATATACATACACACACACACACACACACACACACACACACACACACATACATTCCTTTATGTATAGGACTTATATGGGAGATATATATAGATATATACATATAGATATAAATATATATCCTTTTGAATCTGGCACCTTTCATTGTTACAATACATTTGAGATTCATCCTTTTTTAAAATATTTATTTAATTAATTTACTTATTTGGCTGTGCGGGGCCTTAGTTGTGGCACGTGGGATCTTCATTGCTGCATGTGGGATCTTCGTTGCCACGTGGGATCTTTAGTTGTGGCACACGTGATCTTCAGTTCCGACAGCGGGATCTTTAGTTGAGACAGCAGGATCTTAAGTTGTGGCACGTGGGATCTTTAGTTGCGGCCCGTGGGATCTTCGTTGCAGCATGCAGGATCTAGTTCCGTCCCTGGGTCCCCTGCATTGGGAGCATGGAGTCTTAACCACTGGACCACCAGGGAAGTTCTGCATCCATGTTATTGCGTGTATCAATCGTTCACTCCTTTTCATTGCTCAGTGGTATTCCACTGTGTGGATGTACCCCCATTTCTTTATCCATTCTCCAGTTGAGTGACATTTTGTTTGCTTTCAGTTTTTGACAAATTATGATTAAAGCCCTTGTAAGCATTTGTGTACATGTTTTGGTGTGAATGTACAAAAACGTTCATTTCATTTGGGTAGATACCTAAGGGTGGGATTGCTGGTTTGAATGGTAAATATTTGCTTAACTTCACAAGAAGTTGCCAAACTGTTCTCTAGGGTGGCTGTACCATTTTGCATCTCCCCCAACCACGTATGAAGGTTCCAGTCACTCTGTATCTTTGCTGGCACTTGGTATTGTCATTGAGTTGTTGTTGTTTTAAGTCACCGTGATAGATGTGTAGTATTGCTATCAGTTTAAAAGACATTTTGGTCCCGCTTTTAAAAACATTTTTTTATTGGAGTATAGTTGATTTGCAATGTTGTGTTACTTTCTGCTGTACAGCAAAGTGAATCAGTTATACATATACATATATCCACTCTTTTTTAGATTCTTTTCCCATATAGGTCATTACAGAGTATTGAGTAGAGTTCCTGTGCTATACAGTAGGTCCTTATTAATTATCTATTTTATATATAGTAGTGTGTATATGTCAACCCCAATCTCCCAATTCGTCCCTCCCCTCCTTTCCCACCTGGTAACCGTAAGATTGTTTTCTACAACTGAAACTCTATTTCTGTTTTGTAAATAAGTTCATTTGTACCATTTTTTTACTTTCCACATGTAAGTGATATAATACGATATTTGTCCTTCTCTGCCTGACTTACTTCACTCAGTACGACAATCTCTAGGTCCATCCATGTTGCTGCAAAAGGCGTTGTTTTGTTTTTTTGGTCCCACTTTTAAACATGAATTTCTCCTTCAGGCAAATTCATTATATTTAATTTTGTGTCAGCTTAGATTCTCGCTATCAAATTGAGCCTGTCCTCTTCTGCTATTCACACAGGTTACAGGGAGGGGGAAGGTTTTTGTTTTCATTGTGCTTGGCTAATGCAGCTCTTAGCGTTTCCAAGGAAGGAGTGCCATGAAAATTTATTCTAGCCCAGAGCTTGAGTAAGATTTACCTTCAATTAGCCAGCAGTGTATGTTGACCTATTCAAAGTAAACAGTCATAATTCAGGTTACATTAAGTTAAAAACATATTTAAATACATATTTGGATTATTAAAGATAATTGAATATATCCAGGGCTCCATGCATAAGTATCATTCTCATATTTTCTTAAAGGACAAATGTAGAGAAAGAAAGAAAATTTTTTCTTCCCGAGAATTATGTCTACAGTCTATAGCAATGATTCCCAACTGGGGCACAAAGTGGAGGGTGTCAAGGCTATCAGGATTACATGGTAGGGGTGTTCATTACATATGCACAGATACTCCTCCCCCAGGATTTGGATCTTTCCACAGGGAAATGTGTGCCCCTTCCTTCAGTAGAGAATTATTGCCATGTGCATTGCTGAGGGGAAGCGGGTTGTATCTACTGGCCGTATTGGGGCAGAAAGAAGTTCTCTAATAGTGTAATTCAGTGCAGGGCTGGCAAAGAGAACAATAGGACAACAGTGACTGTGACTCTCCCATAGCAACTTCTATCAATTGGCCATGCCTGCTGGCAGAGCTGCATAGAAAAAGGTAGAGGTCTTTTCAGGCTTAGAAGGAAGAGGGCAGTAGTTGATTGATGATACCTGCCATGGGCAGCAGCCAGGCGACTTGCAGATCTGTACCATGCATTTGCTATCCTTGAAATAAGAATCTCCCAAAGGTATTTGGTTTCATTCTTTACACAGAATTTATGATTCTTCTTGATGCTGGTAGGTTTTTGTCTTGGAGATGGTTCCCTAAGGCTGGAGATAAATTTGTAATGGCCTATCTCAATGGTTCTCACACGGAGGTGATTTTGTCCACCAGGGGTGATTTGGCAATGTCATTTTTGGTTGTCATAACTGAAAGGATGTTACTGGCATCTGGTGGGTAGAGGGATGCTACTAACTTTTCTACAATGCACAAAACATTCCCCCCAAACAAAGAATTATCATCCCCAAATATCAGCAGAGCTGAGGTTAAGAAATCTGTTCTACCTCCCTTCTTATATCCAGTATTCCTGGTTTCCAGGGTAGGGCATTTCCTGTTTAGATGGCTGGGAACAGGCTGGTTGGGGTCTTTGGATTACACTAAAGTAAGCTCATTCTTGTGGAGATTGAATTTATAAACTCATGACCTGGTCTTCAGTAACATTATGTAGGGACAAAGGAGTTTTCGAAGAAAAGAGTGACCAGACCAAGATGAGAAGATATGCTGCCTTTGGGATTCCTGAGTACTTAGAATCTGTTCTTCGTGGGCACAGAGTAGGAACACTCAGGCAAAAACAGGGCTCCAGGTACAGTGAGCCCTTTCAGAGAAGACACTGTTATTTAACAATCCTCCGGCTCAAATCTTTGGTTGTACTTGGCTGTGAAGCAAATAACATAGGCATAGTTTTCTCAACACCATTTCTTCCACTGTCCATCTAACTACCCTGATTTCCTCAAATCTGCCTTCATTCTGCCTTTCTCTGGTCCATTCTCCACATGGCAGCCATGTGAGAACATGACCTTCCTCAGCCCCAGCCCTACTTAAAACCTTTATGTGACTTCCCATTGCCTTTAGAATAAATTTCAAATATTTAATAACATGAGAGGTAGTAGAGTGTAGTGGTTGGGAGCCTGGGCTTGAATCCCAGCTCTGCCATTCTCTTGTTGTGTGACTTTGGGCAAGATACGTAACCTCTCTGTGCCTTAATTTTTTCATATATAAGATGGAGATTCTTATGCCTCCTCCATAATCCCTTATTAGCTCAATGCACACTGGCCCAGCTTCCAACTGCCAGTTCCTTCATTTCTTAACCTGACGTCTCTGGCTACCAGGGCTCACTTTCCCACCCCTGCAACAGTCTAGTGCTGGGGAATTAATGCCGTCTGGGAGCAGCTTTCAAGTATTGACTCTAGGGAGTTGGGTATACCCACCCCAGCTCCCTCACCTCTTCGACTGGATAGTTGAGGCATGTGCTCTACACTGACTCCTAGATTGTCCTGGCAGGATTATGCTCTGGTGGATGATTTGACAATGGGCCCTTTATTGGATGCCTTCCTTTTCCTGTCTCACTTCCCCATTTCTCTAGCAGTGTTTCCTGGGATTGCCTCCTAAAAAATACCTCAGGATCTACTTCTGGAGGAACACAGGCTAGGACACTTACTGCTTCCAGAACACTATTTATGCCCTGAGAATAGCATGCACTGCACTCTGTGTAATAGCTGTCTAATTGTCTCCCCCACTAAATTGAAAACTCCGTAAGGGCAGGGACCATCTCTGTCTTGTTCATATCTGTCTTGTTTACCATTGTAGCACCAGCATGTTGCACATATTCAATAAAGATTTGTGGAATGAATGAATGGCTAACAGCCTCTCTGGGATCAGCTAGTCTGCATGCAATAATGGCATACAATTAATTAGGGCTGATACACTGTGACTATTGGGTAGGAGATTATCACAGGAAAGATGGGAGCAGCTGACCAATCTAAGTTTTTATGTTTTATTACAGAATTGTCCATCTTGTCCTAATAGGAACCAAGTTAGATGCTGCTCCAGAACTTCATGGAAACAGCAGCCTCAGCCTCTGTGTAACTTGAATTTAGCGCTTCCCTGGTGCCAGTGGAATGGGAATGTTTTGTCATCCTGTTTACTAAATCTTACCACTACCTTGTTTTCCTTTCTTTATTCATTATTTTCCCCCTCATGTATCACCTGCATTCTGTCCTGAAGCATCTTCTCTTTGAACCAGCAGCTTTTCCCCTTCCTTCCTTCTCCTCATTGCACCAACAGACCAAGAAGAAAAGAAATGTCACAATGACTGTCCCCACAACATATTTCAGGTTCATTCTGCACTCAGGTTGTTTCTTGAATCTCTTTGCAGTAGCAGAGAAACAGATTGAAGTTTAAGATTGACCACCATCTTCCTGATTGGTAAGGAGATGGGTGTGTGTGTGCATGTGTTCAGAGATTTCTGGAGGGAGTGATTAAACCATGCAAAATTCAATTTCAGACTCAAAGTTTTCAATGTGAGTTAATCAGTCCAGACATTGGAACATAATGATGAATGACATGGGGCCAATAGGTCTGAGATATCAGATTTTGGCAGGCAGGTGATATCTCCTATATGTTTGGGGCTGTATAATTTCTTCGTTCTATAAATATTAGTGGCTAACACTGAATTAAAAGAACAGAATTTTCCTTCCAGCTGTGATGAAGTTCTATGATACATGAGAGACAGTAAACTATAGTTTTAGTATCAGTTAGCTATTGCTATATAACAAACAACCTAAAAATCTCAGTGGCACACAACATACATTTAGTTTTTGCTCACAGATTTGCAGGTAGGTTGGAGTAGCTCTATTCCACGTGTCTCTTATCCTCCTCTTGTGGCTAGCAAGCCGGCCAAGGCATGGTCTTTTCTTAGTAATGGTAGAATTTCAAGAGAGCAAGCCCAACTGTCCAACACATTCCAAGCCTACGCTTCTGTCATATCTGTATGCATCAAGTTGGCAAAATCAAGTCACTTGGCGAAGCCCAAAGTCAAGGGGCAGGGAAATACAGTCTATCTTTTGTGGGAGGAACTGCAAAGTTACATGGCCAAGGGCATGGATCCAGGAAACAGTGAAGAGTTTAATCTATTTCAGTATGTAGAGCTGGTGTTACAGAGTTAGGTAGACAGCCCTGGATTTAAGCCCCATCGGTGCTCTACCGTTGACTAATTATGACTTGAGCAAATGACTTAACCTCTTTAAACTTTGATTTCTCATCCGTCTGACAAATAGGTATAATAAGATATCCATACCTTGGTTTTGTTTCGAGGATTAAATGAAATGATACACATAAGCCACTTATCAGAGTTTCTGGCGTGTGGCAAATGCTCAGTAAATTGTAGCTGGAAACAAAAGTTCTAAAAGGTAGAATAAACTCTTCTCGGAGTGTGAATATGAACTAGACATCTACTCTTGAGATTTGCCACCATGAAAATTACTGCTTCATTGCTCTTCCTGGGACTTCAGTGGCCTGGAGGAGTCTGTGAATCTCCAACGATGCCTGGCATGGGTCACAGTGGATGATCTTAACAGATCTGACCCTTGGAAACAGGAAGAGTGTTCAGCTTTCAATTGATCAGCAGGAAAACAAACAACAGCGTTCACTTAGGATAGCAGTATTTCAGGGGAGCAAACAGATGGAAGGCCAGATTGTGTCTATACCACACTCCAGGAATATATTAGAAAACATTAATGTATTTGTTCAAGTTAAATATACTAAACTTGTTGGGCTAACAATTGTAAGCAAAATAATATCCTTTTATAAAAATATTAAAGTAGGCTGCTGTGCTTCTATAGCTTTTGCAGTGTAAATGAATAATAAGATTAGATAATGATTTTTTTTCTAATGGTGGTCTACTTTATTTAGATATTCTAAGTCATGGGCAAGAGCTGCTAATCTCAGTAATGCATACTTATGGAACCCACCATAGCCACGGTAATTGCGTTCGCAATATGGCCACTTTAGATGTTGTAATCCCAAGTTACACATGACCTAATGAAATGAAGATGATAAGGCAGCTGGGAAGTGGAGCTTTTAATGCTTCTTATCCAAGAGTTTATGTCTCCAATTTTCATGCATTTCCCAGTTCCATTACCAAAAGAAAAGAAAAGAAAAAGCTCTTTTTCAGTAGAGTTGAAACAGATTTTTCAAAACAGTGAAATTCCTTCCTCCAAACGCTTCTGAGGGAAAATCTGTCTGCACCTGTGATGATTTGATGAATGGACTCTAAAAGTGCTATAACATGTCAGGGCTGGAAGGGCCCAGAGAAATCTTCCTTTCCCGCACTCCCTGATTTATAGGCGAGAAGACTCCTTGGCTTGGAAATGGATTAGAGGCTGATTGGGAGAACTTTTGCCCATTAGACTTCTATTTTTCTGGCAAGCTCTCCTCCCTTCTCTTGAAAACTTGAAAGTCGGTCGTTGGAATCATCTCCATGAGAAAGGAATGCATAGCTTTTCAGAGATGGTGTCCTAACACTGTTCTGTAGGTAGGTCTGGGATTAAATGTGAATAGACCAAAAAGAAATTCTCACTCAAGAATAAAGAATTCAGCCCCTCCAAAGACTATATAAGTAAATGGTTTAATACAGTTAAAAATATGATTTCTGGCATTTGTACCTTCTAAGGAGTGCTTTGGAATACTAAGTTGGCTAAACTCCGTATCCATTCTCCACTTCTTAATCAGTAATAGACCTCTATAATGTTTGGGTATCAATATGTGCAGTTGAAAATATTATGCTCCTCAAGTTCACTTGTGGACAAGAGTGGCCAATGAAATATAAGTGCAGGTGTTGGGTGGCACTTCTGGGAAAATTCTCTAAAGGACGCTGAGCCAATTGGGAGATAGAAGTCCTTTGGCCATTTCCTTTTCTTCTGTTCTTCCTGTCTGGAATGTGGATGTTGTGACTGGGGCTCCAGCAGCCATTTTGTGACTATGGAGCAACCTTGAAGATGAAAGCCACATGATAAAGGGGGCAGAGAAGAAAGATAGGAGGAGCCCGGGTTTCTGCTGCTATAACAGCCCTGGGTTCTCAACCTCTGGACTCATTTTACACAAGAGATGAATAACCTTTATCTTTTTTGAGCCTTAATTATTTTTTGTATCTGTTAGTATGCAGCCAAATCTAATCTTAACTGATATAAAGTTATCAGTCAAATAATAAATAATAATAACTTATTCTAAAATAAATACAAATAAAACAAATAAATAAATTAAAAAGTTATCACTTAGATAATAAATGTCAAGGAGGAGTACTTATTAGATACCAAGAGAGGGACTGTAAGAATCCATGAGGAGAAGGGGGAGACAGAGAAGGAGAAATAGTAACTTTATATCATGTACCTAATCTCTCTTGTCTGACGGTCCTGTCACCTCTCTCTCTCTCTTCTCTAATCTATATTGCTCTTCCCATTTTATAGATGAGGAAACAGAGGCTCAGAGATATTAAGGGTTTGAAGTCATCAACCACGTTATTGTTGTTCACTTCCGTGCCTCAGTGCCTGGCACATAGTAGGAAAGCAGTACATATGTTTTGATGAATAAATGCATTTTCTGCTTTCAAGGGGCACTCTTTCCATGACCTCTTTGTACCACTGTCCTGACTTCTTAGAAAAGTGATGGAGAAGATGGGAGAAAGGAAAGGTGCTTTTCTGATGCTGAGTGGTAAAAAGAAGCCTCCATCAGCTTTCCCATGGTCATGTCCATTGTTGGATGAGGTGGTATGAGAAGTGGTAGACACCTGTTGATTGTGCATCCCTCCACACTTCCTCTAGTAATGATCCGTTGGTTTCCTCCTGGGGATGCTGCAGGTGACAGTGGCTCCATCCTCAGCTCAGGGGTGGGAAATTGCTTTAAGTGTGACCAATTAGAGGTTTGCATTCTGGCCACAGCAACTGATTCAGGGAGAGACATGGGATCAAATCAGAGCCACTGAGATGTGAAGACTCTTGAAATACATCTTTACTATGGAAATTTGTAGATCATCCCACGGTAGAAATAATAGTACAGAGAACCCCCACATGCCCATCATTCAGATTCAACAGTTATACAAGTTTGGCCACACTGGCTTCACCTATCCCTGATTTCTGTATTTTTGCTGACGTTTATTAAAGCAAACCCAGATATTTGCCATTTTCCCCCTGAGTATTTTAGATTGCATTTCTAAAATATAAAGGCATTTTCTTAGATGACTAATGTAATGAGATGTTAGCTGAATCCAGAGAACCGTAGGTATTTCTTTCCCATGGACTTGAACTTAGAGGGATGGAATCTTTATGATGTTGGAAGCATTCTGTGGAGTCAAGGAATAAAGCCAAGTAGCAAAGAAAGATTCTAAGGGTTAGAAAGAAAGAAAAGAGTCCTGATGACATGGTTTTGGTTCCTAGATCATACCTTACCTGAAGACCATACCAGTACATTAAATGAAACAGCAAAATTCTATATTTTTCTTAAGCTAGTTTGAAAAGGGTTTTCTGTTGTTTATGACCCAAAGAAGTCTTCATTGATTCAGAAAAATTTCCTCCTGGGATGATGGTTTCTTTCCCTACAATAGTTTGTCCTGAAGCCAGACCTTAGCCCAGTAGTTCAGTAAATGAAGACACATAGATACATAAAGTAGACCTACTATGGAAGAGGAAAACCAAAGTACTGCCTTTTCTCCTTTCAATTTATCTTCAAAGGCGGAAACCTTGATGTGGGTTTACTTTCAAATGCAGGCAAGATCCCCTCGAAGGTGGGGTGCTGTGTGTAGATTTTCCCTCTGTTCTAGAAGCAGAATTTTCCTTCTATGCTGGTAACATAAAATTGGAAGTAGCAAATCATGGCAGCAGGGGAATTTAGCACCAGCTTCCATCAGCTCCCAAGTCACCAGACTTGTGGAAGACCCTGCCACCACATCTGTGGGACAAAGTTAGCAGATCCCAGCTTTTAACTTCTTTCATGTTTTCATAACTTCTTGAACTCCTTTTGAAGCTTCTAGTTCTTTCCCCCCCAGTCTGTCCTTACGGCAGGAGTGAAATAAAACTGGTAATCATGGATGAGCATTGCGAATGCCCTGAATTTGCATGCAAAATTTTTTGGGGTGCATATCCATATAAGAATTTTTTCTAGCAGTCATTACTTTGATTAGGAAACCAAAATGTTCTGAGACCCATAAAAGCTTAAGACCCAATGCCTTCTAGGTGGTTATTAACCATTAGACTGTTCCCAGGATTTAACCGTAAGAGAATTTCCCACCCACCTTGGGTGGAGTAGAGGAACACACTTGACTAGTTGCATTAATAGTCTGGGGTGGGGGCTAGTGAACTGCTCAGTTTATGACAACTTGCAATCTAGCTGGCTGTGGTCTCTTAAAATCAAGTTGAAAGACCTCCCTTTCAATTGCAATTCTGCTACTCACATCCTGTGTGAACATGGGGATGTTATTTAGCCTATCTGTGTGTTATGGGTTGAATTGTGTCTCCCCTTGCCTCCCAAATTCATAGGTTGAAGTCCTAACCCTTAGTATCTCAGAATGGGCCCTTATTTGGGGAGAGGGTCACTGCAGATGTAATTAGTTAAGATGCGGTCATACTGGAGTAGGGTGGGTCCCTTATCCAATTTGGCTGGTGTCCTTATAAAAAGGGAAAAAATTTGGACCCAGACACATACATGTGTGAACACAGAGACGGAGACTGGAGTTATACAGCAGAAACCGAGGAACACCAAAGGTTGCTGGCAAACCACCAGAAGCTAGGGGAGAGGCACAGGACAGACTCTCCCTTACAGCCCTCAGAAGAAACCAACCCTGCCGACACCTTGATCTTGGACTTCTAGCCTCCTTAGCTGTGAGACAATAAATCACAATTGTTTAAGCCCCCCATCTGTTGTACTTTATTATGGCAGCCCTAGGAAGCTAATACACTGGGGAGGCAGACACGAAGATGCATGATGAGATTTGCTTTCCAGCTGTAGGGAGTGTGGCCAGCAGACAGTCAGCCCTTCAGGGTCAGCCTCAGCTGCAGAGAGCCACCTTGCGTGAGGGCATGTCTTTCCTTGGGAAGTCAGCATTCAGCCTCTGAGCCAGGAGGGAGCATAAAGACCTGGCCATTTCAGCCCGATGTGGGATGACTCCCATGGACAGTATTTATCCCAGAGCTCTCCAGGGGCTTGGCCAAGGCTTTGCCAGGCTGGCAACGCAGACTGACATCTCTCTCTGCCCAGTCCTGCTTCCTCCTTCCTCCTTTGACAAGTGTTGATCCCTAGTAAACATCTTGAACCCCAAACTCCATTTCAGTGCCTGCTTTTGGAGACCCCAACTTGTGACATGGGGCTTCAGTTTTCCCATCTGCATCCCCTGAAAATCCCTGACACGGCCCTTTGCTGATGTTGGTGGAAGCTGAATCTCTGGCCATTCATTCCCTTCTCTACGCCACCCAAGAAGGAGGTAAGAACCGTGAAAAGGGCTTCCAACCCCAAGGGAAGAACCTAGCAGGGAATGAGGCTGGCTGTTTGTTCCAGGGCTGGTTTACTGGGCATCTGGGGCCTTCAGTCAGTGTATTTACCAACTCCTGTAGGCTGCTACACTGCCCCCCACCCCCACCCCCACCCCCCACCCCCGCCTGCTGGTGATAGGCTGAACAGGGAGGGCTTGGAGTACTTTGCTATGAAATTCTCTGCAGTTTCCTACAAGAAAGTAGTTGGGCAGTGTTCCAGAGTGATCTTGGCCTGTCATTAATCCTTTGTAAGAGTTCTGTGTTGGAGCTGGCTATATTTTGAGATGCTGAATATTGAGGATTGGGGAATACTAAAGTTTTCTTCACTTTGCGGGGGGGAAGGAAGTTCTAAATTCTCTTGTTCATTTAATTTTACGGTGCATTTGCATATGAGAGAGAGTGGGAGAGAAGGAGGGAGAAAGGGAGAGAGAGGGAGAAATTTCAAAGAGAGAGAGGAATATGTTAATACATACACGTGTAAGTTTCCATGTCTGTCTTTTTGAAGATTCAATGACGGGACGTTAGGCAGTCAGAGAGTCAGGTAGTGACAGTCATTTTATCCGTCCCCCAATGCCTGCTGAAAACTGCCAATCAAGTACAAAATCTATGACCTGTTACGCAGCATTTGAACTTCAATAAATGTCCAGCTCTCTATTCCTATTAAATTTAGAGGAAATGCCTGTCTTTTAAAAGCATAATCACCTGTGGATGCATTTTAGCAACTTCATAGCAAACGGTGAATCAGGAAAAGATTTCTTGATTTCCTTTCTGCACATCTCTGCTCTGTTGAAGAGTGTCTCGACAGACTCTTGGCTTCTCCCAGTTGGTGTGGTTTGTGTGACCTCTCTCCCCTTCCCCCCTCCTAATTTAGCAGTCTCCATGATACCAGATGGAGTTATCATGTCATACCCATTGGGGGATTTCTCCCTTGAAGATTTTCTAATTAAGTCTTTAGAAAAAATGACATTTCATGAGGGAGAAGTTTTCTTTTGGTTCCAAAGACAGCAAGTATTTCAATAAAATTGGTACATCCCTTGTATTTTTTTCTCTCTCTTTCTCTTGCCCAGTGAGACGGTGGGGAAGAAAATCCATGAGGCAGCTACATATTTTGTGTGTTTACTTGATTGCTTTGACAGGTTTCCAGTGGGCTGTGAAAAGTCTCAAGCTCATTTCTCGGGTTCAGGCTTCAGTCAGATAAATAGGTTTGAATAAACATCCTTTTAAACTCTTTATCAGCTCAGCAGTGACTCCTTTCAAAATGACCTTTCGTGTTACCTGATTGGCATTCTTGGTTCGAGGTAGGTCCCACTGAGGCTCCTTAGGGCGACACTCAAGGGAAAACCTGGGTCTGGGGAGTCAGACGGCTGTGGTGCTTACCTTGGCTTATTTGTGAGATTGGGGCTTGATTTTGAGACTCAGTTTGGAGGTGGAGGATGGCAACATTCATTTCCAAAGATGTAGCACCTCAGACTTTGCAGTCCCACACACTTGGGCTTGCATCTCAGCTCAACTTTTGCTGGAGGTGTGACTGTTGCAAGCTTCATATTTCTCATCTGCAACATGGAGTGAGTAATTCCTGCCCCTAAGGTGGCAGTGAGAATGCAGTGAGTTCATGCAGGTACATGCTCTTAGCACAGTTAAATGGAGATGAGCTGGCAGGATGTTTATTAAGGAGACCTCTCGGGATCAACACCAGTGGAAGGGAGGGGACACGAGCAGGAGAGAGCAGAGGGAAGTTGAAGTTGAAGCTGCAGCAGGGGCCCAATGATTGCTCCAGCTGAGCTCACAGAGAGCTCGGGAGCTAGAATGGCCAATGGGTCTGTATCCTGCACATCCATCAGTCACTGGTGTGGGCCACCCTGGGATGCCTGTGATCTCGGGCGAGGTGGCTCTGCAGCTTGGGTGGCACATCCTTCCTTGTAGGGGGATCGGGGGGGCACATCCCCATGTCCACCATAGCTCTCAGTAGATGTTGGCTGCTCTTGTTATTACTGGGTCTGTTACTAAAAAGCAATTTGACTTCTGAATGTTTTTCGCTTCTGTAAGATGCAGAGCACTGTCCTAGCTGAACACTATATTACAGTCATCAATTTAGTCACTTATGTAACAAATATGTATTGAGCGACTCCTACAATGTGCAAGCCACCACGCTGGGAGCTGGGACACCTCCACTTGCTTGTGTGCATCTCACATTAGAGATGAAGGTCTTATGTTCTGCAAGGTCAATTCATGTGATGCGTAGACCAGGATGATTCCATGCTACAGGGAAGGAAACAAACTTTTAACACATGTGCACACACACACACACACACACTCACACACACATAGGTGTGTCAATGAGTCCTCCAAGAAGCAGACACTGAGACAGAGTTAGGGGTACAAGAGGTTTACTGGGGGGTTAACGCCAGTGAAAGATAAAGGGAGAGAAAGCTGGATAGGCATAGAGAGCCTCAGGCCATGATGCAGATCTGCTCAAATATTGGCCAATCCAATGGGGGGCCCTGGAGTAAAGATCGCCCATTAGAGGGAACCCTATGTTGGACAGAAATGGCCAAGCCCTGGTACCCCTGCCATGCTCAGTCATTGGCTGGGGCTGCCTGAGAAGAAGGTGGCCTTGGCTTGAATGCTGCAGTCGATCCTGAAGTTTCTCAAAGTTGAAGGAAATACTTTCTTGAAGGAAAATCTGAGCAGCACATCTCCACGGCTGCCACATGAGGATTAGAGGAGGGCATATATGCACATAGCAGGTATGGCAGACACATAGAAGGACCTTGAGAATTTTTCCTTCCCTTGCACCTTTTTCTTTTGTGGTTATGGAACTTGCAACAAGGAATAGGAGAGTATGAAAGGTCATGCAGCGTTAGGTGGCTTGGTAAAGAGGATATCATCACTATAGAATCTATTGAGTGTTTATTACATGCCAACCACTGTACTGAGCAATTTACACACATGGTCGCCATGAATCCTTACACAACTCTTTGAATTAGAGACCTTATTATTCCCATTCTACAGATGAGGAACATGAGGACCACAGGAGATGTCACTTGCCCAAGTCATATGGTGAATGAATCCACCACACTCCTGAAATGGAAACTCTACTGTTTGTGGCCCTGGCTGCCGCAGAGCAGAGATAAAGGCCTCAGGAAAATCACTCAAGGAGAACACAAGATCTGAGAGCACAGTATTGGTTATGTGGGCTGATGGCAAAAATGGCAAGCGGCCAGTTTGCTGGGAGGCTGTGGGGTCTCCATGACCCCTGGTAGGCTGTAAATCTTGCCCCTTCCACTGTGACCCTAAAACCACTTTGCAGACACAGTTGATAGAAAGGAAGGGAAAAGGCATGGAGAGTGTTGAGGACAGACAGAACCGTAGAAACTTCTTTGTGTCTGTGTGTGAGCCGCTAAGGAGAACTCAAATTAGACTTTCTTACCTCCCTCATTAAGGGAGCAGGAAAAAGTCTCTTCCAGATAAAAATGGCTGGAAATGCTCGGGGTGGGGGCTGGGATGGGGGCAGGGGTTGGAAGTCTGCTGTGCTCTTTCCTGTTAGAGTCAGGATTTCCCAGGCGGGGCAAGCATTGTCACTGCCGTGTCCACAAAGGCTGATGGCGTTTTGAATATGTGCCTGGCAGAGTCTGGGACAGAGAACAACACTTTGTGGTTGGGCCTGCTGGAGATTAGATGCCCAGAATTAGGATTAACTACAGGCTGGGGCAGAGAAGGTGTGGGGAACCGGCCTGGCTTCATGGCCTCTTACCCCTGGCTTTGCTCATCCTCCCTTAATTTTTCATACAATATTATCATTCAGTTCTGACCTGCCTATTGTCTACCCTGTTCAAGTACCTTAAACGGCTCCCCACTGTTTATAGGATGAAATTCAAACTACTTAGTTGGGCCCATTGGAATCCAGCCCTACCCTACTTTATTACTCATACTGAGTTGCTCCCATTCTCTGAACATGCCTTGCCCTTTACTTGCCTCTTTGCTTTTGGATAGGCTGTTCCCTCTGCCTAGAATGCCCTTTTCCCTCCTTTTTTACCTAATAAACTCCTACACATCCTTCAAAGCCCATCTCAAATTCACCATGACTTCGACTCCTTTAGCCTAGGGTTTTCCAACCTTAGCACATTTTGGGATGGACATTTCTTTGTTGTGGGGGCTATCCTGGGCATTGTGGGGTGCTGAGAAGCATCCCTGGCCTCTACACACTAGATACATCTACTTCTACCAGTTGTGATAACTAAAAATGCTTCCAGACATTGCCCAGTGTCCCCTGGGGGGCGAAATCACCCCTGTTTGAGAACATTGCTTAACCAGTGTTAGCTGCTGCTTCTGTGTTTACATGGCACCTTGTCCAAGGACCTTATCTCACTGAGCTCTAATTATTTGCTTATCTGTCTACCCCCTTACCAGACTAAAAGCTCCTTCAAGCTGGGGACTTTGTTTTATCCACTTTGGTGGCCTCAGCTCCTTGTACTGGGCCTGGCACATAGTAAGTGCTGCATGAATATTTGTTGAACACACAAAGAAATGTGACATGGAGTTGGGGGACAGAAGATATCTATACACATGTTTTTCCATAAAGCCAAGGGCAATTAATTACCCTTGCTATGATAATAGTAACCACCTCATGGAGTTGTATGGGTTGAATGACTTAAAAAATATAAAGCTCTCAGGATAAGACCCGATATATAGTAGGTGCTTAATGTATGTTAGCTTTTGTGGCTATTGTTATTTTTCTTAACTCTTCAGAGCTCTCTCTTTCAGAAAGGCTGGTCATTTGAGGGTCACTCGTGGCATGGATAAGGTGGAAATGGTGGTGAGATTCCTTTTGAGACTGGGCACATGTAAATTTAGGCTACTTAAAAGGAAGTACTTCTTTATAAAGTGAGTTGTAAATAGATATTATGCCAAGAGATGATATGCAGACATCATGTTTAAGGGTGAGGTCTCTTGGCCAAACTAACTGGGCTGGTATATGAGACCATTACTTACTTAGCCTCAGTTTCCTCATCTGTAAAATAGGGATAACAATAGTGTGTACCTTGTAGGGTTGCTATGAAGGTGAAATGAATGAACTTATATAAAATGACACATAGGAATACTCTACAAGTCGTAACTGTCACTGTCATCATTATTATTATAATTTTTTCATATATTCTTGAATGATGGCTCCCAGGTAGATTTTCCCCTAAGAGAAGCTGGAATGTTTTGGGAATGTTTGGGAAGCATAGACATACCACTACTCCCCATTTCAATCCCAGGCAGACATGACTAGTTGATCGTAGTATCTCTGTGTGTCTTCTCTTCTTATAAGGACACCAGTCATTGGACTTAGGGCCACTCTAATCCCATATGATATCTTGCTAACCAATTACATCTGCAAAGACTCTATTTCCAAATAAGATCACATTCAGAAGCTCCAGGTGATCATTCATGTGGTGGAGGGGGATACGATTCACCATGGTACAGAGAGTAAGCATTTTCAAGATTATATTTTGAGTAGCACTGTTTTAGATGGTTCCTCCCTTCTGACTCAACTGCATGAGGGTGGAGGGGGCAAGGAGAGGCCCCCGTGGAAGGTGAGTGGTGGTGACGTTTGGGGATCTACACTACCTCCAGCCCAATCAGAAAGAGCAGGTGACTCACCCCATCACAGCAGAGCAGTTCAGGCAGCTTCGTGCTGAATGTCCCCACCTCATACATTTCATTCTCTTAATGATGCCTTGTGTTTCCCTGTTTCCCTTCTAAAGTAAACGCTCGCAACAGATCTGCAGGTTCTGGGAGTTGGGTTTCTTTGCTTTAGGTGTTTGGCTTTCTCTTTCCTTCCTAGTGAATAATTTTCTAAGGAAAGCAAAGGAGGGCCACAGCGTGAGGTAAATGCACTCACTAAGTAGAAGAAGCCAGAATAAACAGAATTTACAGCATCCCTAGTTATTCTTTCCTGGGAGCTGGTTGTAACTGTTAGTCAGCTTGAGTAAGTCTGCTTGATAGCAGAGGGGTCTCTGAGAGAATGCCCAGGACAGCTCTGTAGATGTGACTGAGAAATGAATTTTTCTTCTCTGCCAGTCTTCTCCTCATGAGAGCCCCCCTGCCTGTAAATAAAATGATAATCCTGAGAGTAGGCTACATAATATTGATGGTAGTGGTGGTATAATTAGGTCCAATTTTTGGAATACTTGCTGTGAGCCAGGTGCTCTGTAAATTTTAAATCAACTTTGTGAGGTTGTGTATTTCTATTATCCATTTTCCAGAGGAGAAAACGGAGGCTCAGAGAGGTGAAAATATTTTTTTAAAGTCACACAAGGAGCTGTCCTTTGAGACGGGGTTGGAACGCATGACTCTGAGTGACTCCCTTGCGTCTATAGGGAGCATTGCTCAGAATCTAGGAGGGTCATCTGAGCCTCCCCTGTTTCCATGTGGGACTAAGGTGCTACCCTTAAGAAATTTAAAGTTGGCTGCTGTGTTCTTCCATGAAAGGAGCTGTGATTTACTGGGATGGTGCAGACCTGGGTCAAATTGTGGCTAAGGCACTTACTAGTGCTCCTGGTCCTGGGAGCTCATCCCTATGGGCTACATTTCCCAGACTTCCTTGTTAGCTGGCTTCCTGCTGGGTCTGGCCAATGGCAGGCATTGGCGTTACACTAAAATGTGGGAGGAGGGGAGAAACTAGGGTGTTTCTCCCCCTCCTCCTCTGCTTCCTTCAAGATTCCAGCTTCTGCCAGGTGAACCTATTCCCAGGGGCCTGGAAATACGACCTCCTCCCTCCATCCCTCTAGCCTAGGAGTAGAGCATCTTTCTGCTATCGCTAATCTCTGGGCAGCCTCACCATCCTTGCTCCCTCTTCACTCATGTAACCAATTTCCTGCGTTAAATTCTCTCTGTTGTAAATACCTAAAATCCTGACTGAGACACAAGCTAAGTAACTTCACTTCTCTGAGCCTTGGTTTCCCTATCTGTAAAATGGTAATAATAATAGTACCTACGATGTAATGCATTTGTGAGGATTAAATGAGATAATTTTAGTTAAACCTTTGGTTCAGTTTCTGGCATAAAATAAGAATGGTTTTCCCAGCTCGGAGACCCTAGGCAAGAGTTTCAGCAGTTTAAGCACAATTAATTCTATAGTTAGCCACAGAGCCTTATTTTGCTTTACTTTTCTGAAAAGCATTGGTTCTGGGTATACATATTAATGTCTCCAGAAAAACACATTCCAGTGACTAAGACTTGGGGTTTAATCTAATGTCTTTGCCCCTTTCTTTTTCTTCCCTTCTCCACCTCAAGGAGGGGGCAAGCCAGCAGCTTTTCTTACCACCATGCATAGACAGGTGGATACAGAGAAAATGCTGAACTTTCAGAATTTCTTGGGGCTCCTGAAAGCCTGCATGTCATCATGAAACATAAGCTCATCTCATAAATACGTCTTTCATAGAAGCTTCAGTTACTGATGCCAAGTGTCAACATATCAGATTGCTGGCTAATTTTAGCCTTCTCACTGACTGTCTCTATCTCACGGATGTGTAATTAACACCCCAGTTCAGCAGAGATTCAGACACATCTCTACTTTGCATTATGATTGTGAGGCCTTGACCATTAATGCTCAAGTTCGAAGTCTGAAAGTGCCACCTGCATGTACCATTTGGATGTCTCTTGTTCCTCCACACTTTGGGGGCTACTTGTCCCTTTAAAATCAAAATGAAAATGGCCCAAGCTCCCATCCCATGTATTGTGGGAAGTCCAATGCCTTCTTGGGTATATCTGAGAATTCTCAGAGGGCTTTTGTACTCTTGATCACTTCTTGTTTGGAGTTCTAAGTGGCTTCATGTGCCATGTGTCTTGCCGCCTGAAGCTGTTGTTTTCTCTTTGCTGTGCTTTGAACACACTCCCTCTCCTCTATGCCTTAAAGAATTACCAAAATAGGTGAGTTGTGTGTAATGGACTTTTTACTGAAGTTTTGAGCGTGTCTGAGCTGGACCAGAGCTCAAAACAGAATAGAAAACAGGTTGAAATAAAATGTTCAGTGTTGTACATTTCCTTAGCCTCTCCCACTACATGGACTTTCTCATCAATTGTCTTTCTTCCTGGGCTCCCACCTGCTGCCATGTTGCTAAAGTTCCTTGCTTCTTAATCTCTCTCTTCTCATTTTCTCTCATTTTGTTTTGCTTCTAGCCTCCAAACTCATGCTACTTTCGCACTGAAGGTGAAAAACGTCTTTCCTCCCACTGGAATTCCTCATAGGCATAGAGCTGTTTTTATTTAAAAAATTGTTCGAATGAGTGTTTGGGGGAGAGGATGAGCTTTCTGTCCACATGTTGTAGGACTTACTCCAAAGCTTTAAGGAGGATGTAGGAGGAAAGAGACAGGAGGAGGAGAAGAGGTGCCTCAGCAAGTCGGACAGAGGCATGGGGCACTTGAAGACCCAAGTGAGAGCCCAATAAATCTTTTTGTTACCGAATCTAAGCTCTTACTGCTAGCCACAGGACAGGCCAATAAGCTGAGAGACAAGGTATTGGGGCAAGGAATAGGGACTTTATTTGCAAAGCCAGCAGACCGAGAAGATGGAGGACTAGTGTCCCAAAGAACCATCTTACCCAATTTAGGATTCTTTTATACTAAAAGAGGAGGGGGTGTGGCTGGTGCAGACTTCTTGCTGCCAGCCAGACCCCAGAGGGGATGTGATAATCCTTTGTTCCTGTAGCTCTCCACATAGGTTTGGTCACAATGTTTCTATAAACCTTCAACAGGGCAAATGTTATTTTCTGTTATGCAACTTTTTATCTCTATATGAATGGAAGGTGTTATGCCTTTAAAGGTCAAGCCTAGGAGGCAGAGCCTTGAGAAAGGGCTATTATGTATATTTCAGGCTACAGGTAACATTCTTTTACTGATTGAGGAGACAAAGGTGCAGAGCCAGCACGATTAAGCACAGGCAGTGGAGCACAAAAGTTAGAGCTAAAGAATAGATGCAACATGGAGTCAGGTTTGTTCTTCTCTGTTATGTTTTGGGAGTGGTGATGTCTACAGTGACCACCAACCACTGTTCATGTTGCTGTGATGTACACCTCTTCTTTGTGTCCCCTGTGGAATATTCAGTTAAAGATTACATTGTTAAGAAATTCTTGCTGTGGGTATATTCTTTTGAGGATTTGAAGAGGTGACAAGGATACCAATATAAAAAGTCTATAATGTTCATGTATTTGAGGAAGCATCTACAGCACCAGGAGCCAGGATGCTGAGAGGACTGTGAGGAAATTAGCCTCTGGGATGTGTGGAAATCTAGTGGTGAGAATGTTCTAGAATGTGCAGAAGTCTAGGGATGAACCTTTGGACTTCTTCAGAGTCTGTAACAGTCAGGGTTCCAGCAAGAAACAGTTGGCATTCTCAGACTGGGTTACTCAAGGAGCTATTTTAATTTAGGGCTATTTCCAAAACTGTGAGCAGAGTTGGAGAAATCATTAGGAAATAGTGCTGTATCCTGGGGGTTATTATCAGTGTGTGTGTGTGTGTGTGGGGGGGGGGTGTCATTATCCCTCCAGGTCTGAAGGAGGAAGTTGGGTTCTTTGTTGGGTAAATACCGCTCCTGACATCACAGTGCTGTGAGGAACAAGGGAGCTGTGGGGTGGCACGATGCATGCGTATTAGTTTCTTATGGCTGCTGTAACAAATTATCACAAATTTAGCGGCTTGAAACAATGCAGATTTATTATCTTAGAGTCATGCAGCCCAGAAGTCCAAAATGGGTCTCATGGGGCTAAAATCAAGGTGTTGGCAGGAAGCTCTAGGGGAGAATACATTTCCTGTCTTTTCCAGCTTCTACCCATATTCTCAGAGCCCACAGCCAACAGTCATATCTTTGCAACCTCTTGCTTTTGTCATTTCCTCTCCTACTTCCTCTTCTGGAGTCAAATCTCCCTCTGCCTCCCCCTTGCGATTACATTCAGGGCTCACCCGGACAATCCAGGATAAAGATGCAGGTCTGGGGACTGGTGAGATTTCATGGGGAGATGTGGGTGAGATTTCCTTCTGGTGTGCCTTCGTCAGCACTTTCTAATAATGGCACACACAAGCTTTCACACTCAGTCTTTGAGCCTGATTATCTTGGAAACTCCCACAGTGGCTAGCGCTGGCCTTGCACATAGTATGTGTTAATTAAATTTTTAGTGACTCAGACTGAACTTGGCAAAACCACTTGATCTTGACAGTTCTAGGCTTCAGTTTCCTCATTTGTAAAACAAAAGGATTACACTAGGGCACTACTAACTCTGTCTTTCTCAGTCATATTTAGAACCTTGCTGCTTTGCTTGGAGGGCATTTCCCAGTGAGACCCACATTTGGAAGTTAGACTGAAACACTGAGGATCTCATCCAACTCTGAGATGTTTAGCTTTAGAGCTGCCTCTAATATCCTTATGCACCAGAGACTGTGCTCAGGCCTTGCAGTGGGTTACCTCATCAAACCTGCACAAAAATCCCATGAAGCCAGGTACCATCGGTAGTCTCATTTTAGAAATGAGGAAACCGAGGCTCAGAGAGTCAGGTGGCTTGCCCAAGATCGCATAGCCAGGGTATAATAGAGCTGGGATTTGAAGTTCCCCCCCACCCCTAAAACCAGCCCTTACCCTCTGCTTTAATGTTCAGATTCTTCTAGTTCTTTTTTAAACCACTAAATACCTCAGTGTGTATTGCAGGAAAAAGGGTGTTCTCTTACATAACCACAATTCAATTTTCAAAAGCCAGAAATTTAACATCTCTCTAACATTATTATCTAATCCACAATCCATTTTCAAATTTTGTCAACTGTCTCAGTAATATCTTTTCATTCTCTGTCCAGAATCCAATCTAGGATTCTGCATTACATTGAGTTTTCATGTCTTTTCAGCCTTCCCTATTCTGGAGTAACTCCTCGGCCCTCCTCTGTTTCTTGACCTTGACACCTTCAGAGCATTCAAGCCTGTTATTTTGTAGACTGTCCCTCAGTCTGGGCTTCCCTGATGCTTCACTGTTGTCAAGAGTCAGGCTGTGTACTTTCAGCAGGAATAATGCAGATGTGGTGCTGAATTCTCAGTGCATTGTATCGGGAGGTGCATGCTGTCGGCTTGTCCTGCTCCTGGTGAGGGTCACCTTGATCACTTGGTTAACATGGTCAACAGGTTTCTCCACTGTAAGGTTACTATTTTCCCCTTTGTAATCAATTAATAAGTCAATTGTGGGGAGATAACTTTGAGGCTATGTAAATCTCTTGCTATTCATCAATGTTTACCTCTTAGTTTTAGCATCCACTGAAGGTTTTCTAACTCCATCATTCCTTTTACATTTCATTGTTGCATTCTCCTATAAGGAGGAGCTTCTTTTCTCCCCGTTTATTCATTTATTCACATTTGCTTTATTGAAATGGGCTCATGGAGCCATCCCAGTCTTTATGAATTTGATCTCCCAACTGGTTGTTTTCCCAGATGTGCTGTCACTTCCTCATTTTTTCCCATTACCAATTCACCTCTTTTATCCTTTGAAAATCCAAAGTCCTCTCACTGTCCAGAAGTATTCAGTTTTAGCTAGAAAGGAGCAAATTCCCAGACTTCCGCCCTAAGAAGGAGGAGGGAGAGGAGCGAACGTTTGGGGATTTTTCGGAACCATCATCAAGCCCTGGGGAAGCTTGGGCTGGTTCCAGAATGTCTAGGAGCCAGGCTGCTCACACCATTCTCCTCCAGGACATCACTGTCCCTTAGCCTGTCACTGTGGGCAGGGGTGGGGGGGTGGGGGGTGGCCACCAAACTCTGTGGTTTCCTGGGGGGTGGCCACCTCTATGTGCCAGTCTCTCCTTCCTCTGTTTGTGGTTGTGGAACTGTGGGTGCCTCTACAAGGGGCACAAAATTTATGAGCTTCCCTGGGGAATGCAGCAAGGCTATTTTAGACCCATCCTGCTGGCTTTCTCTTCCTAAAGATTTAATCCAGGTGAGGTTCAATCCCCTTGTATCCTGTTCTTCCTTGCCATAGTACTCGTTATGTCTTTAACATCTTTTCCTTTCTTCCTCCCTCCCTTCCTCCCTCTCCTCCTCCCTTCCTCCGTCCCTCCCTTCTTTCCTCCCTCCCTCTCTCCCTACATTCTTCGTTCCTTCCTTCTATCCCTCTTCCCCCCTCCTCCTTCCTTCCTTTAACAAGTCAATGCTCTTGAACACCTACAATGTGTTCATCTGTGAATAAGACTGCTCTCAAGCTCTCCTGTGAAAAACATCCATTAAACAATCTCACAGTTAAATATAGGATCACAGACCTCAGTAAGTGCTGCCACAAAATGCCAGAGTAGGAAAGTACTCACTCATTTTACAAATGAAGAAACTGAGGCGCAGACCCCACAGCCGCCCAGAGTCAGAGAGGGTCTAGAACTCAAGTCTCCTGACGCCCACTCCTGCCCTCTATCCCTCAACCCAAGCCCCAGGCTGTGAATTACAAACCTCACTGCTGGCTCTGCCCCAGCCAAGCAGGGGCTTGCTCTGAGGCTAATTAAAGGTGCTCTTTTCATAGAGGAGAAATCTCTGGGAGTTGCAGGAGATCAAATATTTACCTTCTCAACAAAGCAAGGCAAGCTTAAGTAAATTGGACATCTGTCTCCCATGTACAAATAAGGCCTGCGAGGGTGTGGGATCAGGGGGAGGTGGCCCTGCAATGCTGTCACATTGTCCCTGTCAGATCTTTCTATCTTTCTGGTCTGCTGTTTCTCTGGCTCTGTCTTTGTCTGTTTCTATCTCTGAGAGTTTCTCTGCCTTGCTCTGTCTCCATCTCTCTGTTTCTGCCAGTTTCTTTTTCTGTCTCTCTGGATTTCTCTTGGTCTCAGTCTCCCCCTGTCTCTGTCTTACCACTCATCACCCCCAGCCTCCCGCTCTGTGCTCAGCCACCCCCAATTACTGGAAACTCCCCCAAAGTACCACCTTCTCCCACCGTCATGGCTGTTGCGTGACACGTTTTTCCCCTTTCCAGGAGCACCGATATCTGTGGCCTCTCCCCAAATTTCTGCCTGCCTTATTCATCCTTAGGTCTGAATTTAAATGCCACCTTATACTTTGAAGAGCCTAAACTCCAAGAGGACAGGGATTTTTGAGTCTTTCCTTCACTGCTGTATCCCTCGCAACTTTTAAATTCTTATTTATTTATTTATGTTTGGCTGTGTTGGGTCTTCGTCGCTGCGCGTGGGTTTCTCTAGTTGCAGTGAGCGGGGCTACTCTTTGTTGTGGTGCACGGGCTTCTCATTGCAGTGGTTTCTCTTCTTGCAGAGCATGGGCTCTAGGCGTGTGGCCTTCAGTAGTTGCAGCACGCGGGCTCAGTAGTTGCAGCGTGTGGGCCGTAGAGCGCGTGGGCTTCAGTAGTTGCGGTATGTGGACTTCAGTAGTTGTGGCGCACGGGCTCAGTAGTTGTGGTGCACAGGCTTAGTTGTTCTGCAGCATGTGGGGTCTTCCCAGACCAGGGATTGAAACAGTGTCCCTTGCATTGGCAGGCGGATTCTTAACCACAGTGCCACCAGGGAAGTCCCCCTTGCAACTTTTAAAAGGGATTTGTATGACGATAACTTCTTTACTGATTTCATTAATTGCTTACTGATTTCAGTAATTGCATCTAGAACAGTGCCTGGTGCAAGGTAAGTGCTCAGGAAGTATTTGTTGAATGAATGAGTGTGTGAATAAGCAGGAGGCCCTCCCTGATCTCTGCCCCCCCTTATCTGGATCTGTGCTCCCACAGCATCTGATGCTATTGCTGTCATAGTCTTTATTATAATTGCTTGCTGTATTTGTTGGGCTGTTGTAACAAGATTGTAACAGTAGTTCAGAGGTGACTGATCTAGGTCAATAAGTGGTCCTCACAGTCACAGACCCATTCACCTGGGCTGACAGTGGCTCCGCCATCCTCAACACGTGGCAACAGGGATCAAGGAACATAGAAGTGCAGATCTGGCGTGTTTCATGGGTCACCCCTGGAAGTGACACAGGTGGCTTCTGCTCACATGCTATTGGCCAGAATTCAGATTCGTGGCTCCATCTACCTGTGAAGGATGATGGGAAATTTAGTCCAGCATGCGCCCTGGAAGATGGTGGGGAGGGGAACAGGTTTGGTGGATAGCTAGCAGCTGTGGCCACATCTGGTTATCTGCTTGAATCCCTCACTGAGCTATAAGCCCTGTGAGGACAGGGAATATGTCTGTCCTGGTCATCCTTGTGTCCCTAGTAGCTAGCCCACAGCCTGGCTCATTGTAGAGCAGCTATTCCCAAACTTGCCTGCACACTGGAATCATCCAGGTGTATTTAAAACATCCTGATGCCTGGCTCTCACTCCTGAACATTCTGGTGTGATTGGCATAATGTAAGACCTGGGATTTTTAAGCTTCCGAGGTGATTCTAAAGTGTAGAAAGATATAAGAATCACAGCTGTTGAACCCCAACATAGAATGCATGTTTGAATGAAGAAATGACCAGATCTGCCGCCAGGTGGTATTACCCTGTGCCAGCAGTTACAAACGGATATTCTGGGAGATGATGTGTTTTGTTTGGCTGGTATGGAGCTTAAATCTTTTATTTAAAAAATTATGTCAGTTACCAAGATTTAAAAGCTGGAAGATATTATGTAACACTTTTTCATATCACACTTTGGACTTGTGGTCTCTCAAAAAATTTAGGTAGTCTGTCAGTGCTGGGATGGTTGAGATGGGCAAGGGCTCGCATGTTTGCCAGGCCCCTCCACTCCCTGAGGTTCACCTCCCATCTCCTTCGCCCATTGCCTATGTGGAGCTTAAAGGCATTTACATTTGCTACTCTTGGTCTAAGTAACCTTCTGTGTGTTATCTCAAGAATTCCAGTTCATCCCAGAATTAATCTCCTCTGAGCTAGAGAGAGAGAGAGAGAGAGAGAGAGAGAGAGAGAGAGAGAGAGAGAATATGATGTGTTTTCAAGGTCATTCTAGGCCAGGCATTATTCCTGCCTCTGCCTTCAATCCATTTGGTCGAACAGCCTGCAGCCCTGCCTACTGGGAACAGAACTATGTTTTGTCTGTTTCATCAGTGCTCTGGGTGTGGGCATAGGGCTTAGTGGGACAAACACTGAGCTGGGAGTTAGGATGCTTTGGCTCTGTACTACCTCACTTAGTAAACTTAGAGATTTCTCTTTCCTGGCCTTCAGTTCTCTCATCTGTAAAAGGAGGCAGTTGAATTCAATCATCTTTTACTTCCTTTCCTACTCTCAGACTCAGAGAATTGGGCCCCATTTTAAAGAGTCTAGAGGTTTTTCTCTTCAAAAAGGACCATTTCTGAGCTAGAAATCTGCTTAGTTTATGGCTCATCCCTGAAAGAAAGCTGCTCACACATCTTTTTCAGATAGAAATCAGCCACTTGCCAATGCTGCATCCAGCCATGCAAAAAGCTACATGGCAATTAATTATATATAAATGATTGTCATACAAATCACATTAACAGGTGCAAAAGGAGACATCTTCTGGGAGTGAACTTAAAAATTAATGTGTGGCATCTTTTGAGGAAGGGCTTCCTTTTTACCTCTCCACCAGACTTATAGTTTGTTTATAGCAAACACTCCCAGAAAGAGATATATTAAAAAACCCCAATCTACCCTGGGCTGAGTCAGTTTTTAGAGTTCTTTCTCTTTTTCCTAAAGGAATCTCACCAAGGAGTCCAGATGTTTATATCTGCGTGACAGCCTCGCGATGGGGTGCTTAATAATGCATTCTTGTCTGGTCACTGTTGAGGTAGCTGTGCATGCAAAGTGGCTTCTGAAGGAAGGGGGCCTCCTTTCTCCTTCACACTGAAGGTGAAGGAGGTAGCTTAGGGGTAGATATTGTTCTTTCATCAGTGTGGAGAGCTGCCACATGAACATCTATCTTCCATAGTAACACTGCACTTTTATCTTTGTAGAATGTGCTTAAATTAGACAAAGACCAAAAACATTAATGTAGTAGACTTTGCAGTTGCATTAACTGTCTTAGTTTGGGTTCCCCAGACACAGACCCCAAGTGAGGGAGTCAGGCGTAAGTGGTTTATTTGAGAGGCGGTCCCAGGAAACATTGGGAGGTCAGTGGGAATATGAGAACGGAAGAGAAGGGATCAAAAAAGACTGGGTCACCAGTCAGTTATTACTGTGGGCAACTGGAGCTTAATCCCATTGAAGAACTCTGAGAGCTACTGTAGAACATGATGACCCACCTAAGGGGTGAGGCAGCTGGGGTATTTATACACCTTCTCTATCATTATTGGTTGCAGGCTGCTCCCTGGGGATGTTAATTCCCTGAAACTCCTCCCTGCCATGAGCAAGGATAGAGTGGCATGTAGGGTGCACGACAATGGTAAGGCCCAAGAGGAGATGGGTGGGGCATAAGAGTGTATGCTACCATCCCCCAAATCCAACCTTCCTTCTCTTGACACGTGTCCTGACTTTCATTCCACACCTTTTCTCTTTAGCCCTTAGAGGAAGCTAAATCAACTCCCACTCTGGGATCTAGGAATGGAAATATGTAGCTCAGGCCTAAACTCATCATCATAATCCTACCCCCTGGGCACAGTTACTGGTTCAAGATGAGCATCTGGGGCAATTCAGGCCACTGAGAAGCTAGAGGATCTGGGGAATCTTTCCCACTCTTCCGAAGAGGACTTCCAAAGTCAACCTTCTCTTTCCTGTCCAGACTTGGGGAATAAAGCACACAGCCTTGGGAGTTGTCGGGGCTATCTTGAGACCATGAAGAAGAGTCAGTGGAGGGTGAAGCCAGCACCCTAGGAGACAGGGAGAAGGAACAAAACCTGAACCTTGGTCTCACCATTGTGCTGCCGAATGAAGCTGTCCTTGACACTTAGCCTTCGGTAGGACTTGCGGTTATTTGAGCCAATTAATCACTATTATTTAAGCCAGTTAGAGTTGCATTTTCTGTTGCTTGCAACTGCATACTCCCTACATGATTCAAATGAGACTACTCAGTTTGGGCGAAGGGGGAAATAAGTGAGGACGTGGGCTTTCTCATGCACTGTTGGGTGGATGATGAAATGATAGGACTATTCTGGAAACCATATTAGCATCAGGCAGCAAAGTGCTGTGACTGTGAGCTTGACCTTTGGAGATAAACAGATCTGGTTTTTATTTCTGGCTCTGCCAGTTTTTAGTTGTGTGATGTTGAGAGGTTATATACCCCTCAAGCCTCAGTTTCCCCATCTGTAGAATGAGAGATAATAAAAACACCAGCCTCATAGGATTGTTCAGAAGGAATGAAAGACTTGGCCTGAAGTCCATGCTCAATAACTGATAATGCTAATGATGACTCCTGTTATGGAGAGAAAATGTGGTCACAAGGATCAGAAGCCTTCAGAATGTGTAAGCTTCTTCACTCAGCAAATTAAACTTCTAGGAATTTACCCTCAGTAAATAATCAGATAAATGCCTAAAAATATATGTATGAGAATTTTCTTTGCACCATTATTTACAATGGCAAAAAATTGGAAACTATGTAAATGTGCAACAATAGGGTCTCTGTTATACCAATTACAGTGTAAAAAATGTGATGTAATATATTGGGCGGTCATTAAAATGATGACGTATATTGTACTATGACATGCAAAGATATTGTTTACATATTAAGAGGGACAAAATTGGGTTTTAAAATAGTACGTAAAGATTGGAGCTGCTTTTGTAAGTGAGGGTATGCACCCCAATTTTGAGATTCGCTCTTTTGGGGGGTAGAGTGTGGGATTGTGGGTAATTTTCAATGCCAACTTTCTGTGTTGTTTGGGTGTTTAATTATACAATGAGCACATTAATTTTCTTTATTTTTGGCTGTGTTGGGTCTTCGTTGCTGCGTGCAGGTTTTTTCTAGTTGCGGCGAGCGGGGGCTACTCTTCATTGCAGTGCGCTGGCTTCTCATTGCGGTGGCTTCTCTTGTTGCGGAGCACGGGCTGTAGGTCGTGCAGGCTTCAGCAGTTGTGGCTCGCGGGCTCTAGAGCACAGGCTCAGTAGTTGTGGCACATGGGCTTAGTTGCTCTGCGTCATGTGGGCTCTTCCCGGACCGGGGTTCGAACCCATGTCCCCTGCATTGGCAGGCAATTATTAACCACTGCGTCACCAGGGAAGTCCCAAATATTACTTTTGTAATCAGAAAACAACAACAAAATTCTTTCTATTTTAAAAACACAAATGAGGTTCAATTCTCTTGGCCTGTTAAAATTGTCAAAATGCCCTTTGATGCCCCTGATTGCCCTGAATACAAAGTGAGTTTTCACTCTTCCCCACAAAAGGTATAGGTCACAGAAAGAGTTTTTCCTTACCCTTTATTTGTTTCTCATTACTAATGTGTCTCCCTAGTAAAAAATTCGATTATAGAAATATATTACTTAGTTCCTACACCTTCTGCTCTCCATTGTTTCACTCCTGAATTCAAAATGTCTATATTTTTAGCTTTTCTACGCATATGCTTATCTCGTTTACTTTCTATGTATATGCTAATGTATTTCCTTTGTATTTCTTCTATTCTAAATCACCATCATTGGTAAGCTACTCTTTTGACTTATCAGCCTTTCAACAAAACATAAAATGCTGCATTACATGAAAAGGCAAGTCTTAATTTCAAAAACAATGTGAAAAATTGCTTCTTAAAATCAAAGAACTAGAAGTCACACATATATTGTTTTTCTTTTATTGAGTTATAATTTAGGTACAGTAAAATGCACAGTGAAGTATAGTTTGATGAGTTTTTTTTTAACTTCAAGAATGATGAGTTTTGATATACATTATTTTTTTAATATAGGACCATGCTTTGTATTTCCTGCAACTTACTGTTTTTACTTAGCAATATATCTTGGACATCTTTCCCCTTCTATCCCATTCTTTTAATAGCTGCATGGCATTCCATCATTGTGACTGTATGATCATTTATTTCCCCAAACCCTTATTGATGGACATTTGGGCTGTGTCCAATTTTTTGCTGTTAGAAACAGTACAGTGAATATCCTTGTACATCTATCTTTGTGCCCTTGTGGGAGAATTTTTCATAGGTGGATTGTTATTGATGCCTAAGCATGATCGATTCAGAATGCTCCACGTAGAATGTTCAAGAGATGTAACCTCTGTTCTCAGAAGGGCACAACTAGGCAAATCTTACTCATGTTTCCCCCTCATTATAGTCCTGACCAGGGACCTCAGCTTTCACATCAACACCTCCCAAAGGTAAGGGATTCTGGGCACAATTCTGGGAATACTGGATTCCCTCCCCCATCTTTAAATTTTATACCCAAGTGAAATCCTATCCATTGGATCAGGGCAACTTTGGGGTTTGTATTTATCAGTGGAATGCCAGCTCTGTGCTGGGCTCTTTTGGGCTCTGGGAACACTATGGTGAGTGTGATGGATATGTCCCCACTCTCCTGGGGCTGACATTCTAGTGGAAGAGATAACAAACAAGGAAACAAATGAATAATGCTGAAAAGCCACATTGGCCACTTCTTGAAGCCTCACCTGGCTAACAGCAGGGATGGTGAGGAACACCCTTTGGTGCCCTACCTTATGAATAGCCCTGCCAGCTCCAATTGGAAATGGGGTACATTTCTTTTTGGTAGAGCATGTAGTATTCCTGTGACTTGTCCAACCTGCAGAGAAATATGCTTCGCTCTCTTCGTAGACCCATGAAAACCCTAGGATTAATGATTTCACAGATTTTGTGGAAGCAGCAAAGAACAGTGAAAAGAGCACATGACTAGGGGTTAGAGAAGCTTGGGTTTGAATCTCAGCTATGGTTGGCTGAATAATGGCCATCTTAAGATGTCCATGTCCTAATTCCCAGAACCTGTAAATATATTACCTTACGTGGCAAAAGGGAATTAGCAGATGCAATTAAATTAAGGATTTTGAGGTGGGAAGATTATCCTGGATTTTCTGGGGTTAGGGGGAGCAATGTAATTACAAGAGTCCTTATACAAGGGAGGCAGGAAGGTCAGACATCTTTATGCAAGGATAAGTAAAATTGAATGAGTGTTGAATGTGTGTTAGGTTCAGTTACTGATCCCATTCTTCACTCCCCTCTGGTGGTATTGTACATCCACATCCTTGCTGTGGTCTCATGGTGGGTTTCCTTCACCTCTTGACTTTGGACTTGGCCATGTGACTTGTTTTGGCCAATGGGATGTGAGCTGACAAGAGGTGAGAGTCTTGAAATGCATTTATGTAGCTGGTCTTGCTCCCTTGTGTTCCATGATCCGCCAAGAAAGGAGCATGCCATGGTTAACTATTGCCCCTTCACCCCGCCCTTGAATGAGGAATGTGGAACAGATTCAAACAGAACATGAAGGGCAGCTCTAAGCAGAGCCACCCTGCTGAGCCCAGCCAAGATTGGCAGAACCCCAACCGACTCTTGGATCCATGAGCATGAGAATGAATGATTACTCTTTTAAGTTTTGGGGTGGTTTGTTAGGCAGTGGTATTGTGGGAAAGCCATATCCATATTGCTCTGTGTCTTATTATTTCCCAATATATCATGGAAATCTTTCTGTATTCAGTGAATAGAGAGATAGCTCATTCTTTGAAAAAATTATATAGAATGTCATTGTTTGGATATATTCTTATTTATTCAACTAGTCTGCTTAAAAGCATCTAAATTTTCCCCAATATTTTGCCTTTACAATTCTGCAGTGAATAACCTTGTACATACATTATTTTGTACAAGTCCAAATATATCTGCAGGATAAATTCCCAGAAGGGAAGTTGCTGTGTCAAAGAATATCTGCATTCATAATTTTGATAGATATTATCAAATTATAGCACACCATAGCAACACTTCTACCAGGAGTGCTTGAGAATACCTATTTCCTCCCAGCCTCACCAGCAAAGTGTGTTATTAACCTTTTGAATTTTTGACAATCTGATGGGGAAAATGGTATCTCAGTGTAGCTTTAATTTGCATTTCTCTCTTCTTTTGAGTACAATTGATCTTTTCAAATGCTTTAGAGTCAGTTGTGTTTTCTTTTCTATGAACTGCCTATACATTACCTTTTAACCATTTTTTCTATTAGATTGTCTTTTTCTTATTGATTCCCTCACTATGTATTTGTTGAATAAACAAATGAATGGAATAAGATGAATTTAAATAGGGGGCACGGAATACCATGGTTCAATGTCCCAAATAAAACCCGGCAGGATTTGGCATGGTTATGGTTATTTATCGTGTTCTTTGATAAAAAGCCCAGAATCTCTCATTTAAGTGCCACTCCTGATGGACAGTTCTGCAAGAGGCTGAAGTAACAAGATCCAAGTAAGCAGCTTTGTGGAGAAAAGGGCTGAGAATATCCAGAGAGCTGTCTTGGTCCTTAGCAGGACATTCATTGGGAGTGGAGTAGAGTGGGGTCGTATGCTTCCCAAGCCCAGAAGACCTAATTCATTCTCCGAGTTGGGTGGTTGGGAGTGGATCTATGTGCTTTATACACTAGATGAACAGGTGCCAGGTTGACATCATAGTGTGAATATTAAGGTCGTGAATCTGGGCTCTCACCGGGATGGAAGGTGTATTAAATCCAGCTTATGTGACGACTTTCATGAACCATGCACCTGTCTTGCTTTCTGGCCGGAGTGAGCTTAGCAACAGCTCGTGCTATTCTCATGGGGTTACAGACAGTGGTTGTTGCCACCATCCTTGCTATTGTCATTCCTCCTGCGGCAGCTGCTCTGGTCCCTTATATCCCTTATATCTGCTAAGGCATGAGGCATTGGGAAGTTCAGTTGACTACCCAGCTACATGATCAAGTTGGGCTTTCAGCCCAGTTCTGCTCACCTCCAAACTAGTACTCATGTGACCCACCAGAATGTGTGTGCATGTATCCTTTCAGAGATGTTCTACGAATACTCTGCTGTATGTGACTATATAGGACATCGCTTAAAACACTCAGGTGGCAGCTCATTGTCCCACACCTACTCGGAGATGGTTTCATTTCAGCACATGTCAATTGCCTCTCCCATCTGAGTAGCATTAGTTGCAGGGTATAGATGCAGCATAAGTCATTCAGCTGATCCTCCGTTGAGAACAATCAGGCTGTCATCTGCCTCCTGTTGTGCACTTGTAAGTAGAGTGTCACTTGATGGATGAGAGGATAGGAAAGTGAAGGACTTGCTCAAGGTCATGTAGCTCTTTGGTGGCAAAGCTGGGATTGGAACATAGGTCTCCTGACCCTGGCCCACCTTGTTTGTGGTTCCTCCACGAAGCTGCAGGGGCTTTGGGGGAAAGGAGGAGCATGGCACTAAACCCCAAAAGGCCACTTTGGGTGATGGGTGTAGACAAACCCCCTGCTTCTGGGTAGTGTCTCACTCAGCCATTCTCTTAATTCTCTGACAGGGTTACAGCCACCAACAGCCTTCTTCCTGTGCCCGGCGTGTCCCTCGGCTCCACTCCGGCACAGCGGCACAGCAGCTCATCAAGCCCTAGGATACCTTCCTCTGATGACAGGTAAGTCACTGATCACCGCTGAGACCCAGCTGAGAGCAGGATCTATTTAAAGAAGCACAAGTTTCCAGGTGCTGAGTCACACTGGGCTGGACCAGGCAGTCTGAGTCCAGGCAGCATGGATGTTCACTGCACAGTGGCCACCGCAGCCTGGCTCAGACTCTGGCAACCACCCCAAAGAGGCTCTGAGCTGAAACGCCACATTTAGTAAGATGAAACATGGCACTTCAAGCCCCACATCAGTTTCTAGATTTTAAATGTAGGTATTTTCATTTCCTCCTCACTGACCACTACTCTTTATTATAATGGTGATCAATCAGCCAAAATGGCGGTCACAGAGACCCAGATTTAAATCCCAGCTCTGCTGCTTACTAGCTGTGTGACCCCGGGCAAGTTGAATAGACTCTCTGAATCTCAGTGCCCTCATTTGTAAAGTAGGGTTAATAGCTAACTTGTAGAGTGTAGAAGAGAGATAAATGCAGCAATATATTATAAGCCCATATCATGCACCTGGCATATAGTAAACACTCTACAACTAATAGCAAATTAAGTTAAATACACATTCAGCATTATGCTAGGCACAATGTGATATGATGCCAGCTCTCATGAAAGTTGTTTAAAGAAGACATAAACTTGTGAAATTATAATTAACAAATCGGAATGATGCGACATTCAGACAGTTACTGAGAATCTGCTTTGGTTCACTCAAGGCACTGACTGAAGGGATGCACAAGTGGTTTGTGTCCTCAAGCCACTCACTATCTAATGGGAGAGACACGCAAACATATGGTTACAGCACAATGTGAAACGTTCTCAAATACGTTTAAGTTGGTATGGGAATCCAGGTCAAGGGGCAGCTAATTCTGCCTGGGACATTCTGAAAGGTAAAACACGGTGGCAGATACATGGCATATGTGACATCACTCTCCAGTCTACGTCTGTGGCAGACATTGGTCATCCATCTTGGCACTGAGCACAACACAATGACCTTCTGCATCCTTCTCAACACAATGTTCCAGACAGCTGTTACCAGTCAGTCAACACTGATATGATGAATGCTATCTGCCAGTTAAAAAAGTGTTCAGCAATGGGATACAGATAATTAGAACTCTTGATCTCATGGAAGAGAACTGGTCTGGAGAGAGGCATGAGGAAACTTGAAATCCAGTTGTGGCTTTGACATGTATACCATGTAGACTTGGGTCATTTAATCTCTTTGAACTTGGTTTCCTCTAAGCGACTCTGATTCTTGGAGTTCTGAGACAAGAGAGGTGGATCCAGTTTGGGTGTTCAAGGAAGGCTTACCACAAGAGGTGACATTTCAGGAGGCTTTGAAGGAAGGGCATAATTTGCATCAACAGAGAGCTCTGTGTGCATGTGTGTGTGTGTGTGCACCCACGCATACACATTCTAAGAGTATGAGGGAATTGGTAAGTAGGCAATGGGCGAATTTCAGAATCTACTCCCATCTACCTTCTCCAAAATAAAAAGCAAATACACCCCCTGCCGTCTACTCTGTGGAGTGGGGAAACTATAGTGGGGGTCCAATTGCAGTACCTGCCAGGAGACAGTCACAATCATGGAAAAAGTGGGTCCTTCCAGGGAAGTCTGCGTGTGGGGAGGGGCTCTGTGAGAGGTGGGGGCCAGTGGGTGGCAGCAACCTGCTGCTCCTACCTTTTGCATTTCAAATTCTATGTCCCTCAACAAGGGTTCCATTTATCTTCTCGGCAGGGCCAGGTGACCTGAGCCCACGAGGACACCCGCTGATGGGTGGAAGAGCTGTTTGCCATGCAGACCTGTGACCCACAGCTGTACCCTTGGAGGGGCTGTCCTCCAAAATGAAACCGGGGCAGAGCCATGTATAGCTTGGTTCAAGCCTTTCCTATGTACTTTTCTCATTCCACCTGTAACTCAATTGACCACTCAGCAGAATGGTTCCAGTATGTAGAATCCGCAGTCACACTGCTTGGGTTCACATTCTGGCTCTGCACCCTCTTGCCCTGTTGGTGGGAGTGTAAATTGATACAGCCACTATGAAGAACAGTATGGAGGTTCCTTAAAAAACTAAAAATAGAACTACCATACGACCCACCAATCCCACTACTGGGCATATACCCTGAGAAAACCATAATTCAAAAAGAGTCATGTACCACAATGTTCATTGCAGCTCTATTTACAATAGCCAGGACATGGAAGCAACCTAAGTGTCCATCGACAGATGAATGGATAAAGAAGATGTGTCATATATACAGTGGAATATTACTCAGCCATAAAAAGAAACGAAATTGAGATATTTGTGGTGAGGTGGATGGACCTAGAGTCTGTCATACAGAGTGAAGTAAGTCAGAAAGAGAAAAACAAATACCATATGCTAACACATATATATAGAATCTAAAAAAAAAAAAAAGGTTCTGAAGAACCTAGGGGCAGGACAGGAATTAAAGACGCAGGTGTAGAGAATGGACTTGAAGACACGGGGAGGGGGAAGGGTAAGCTGGGACAAAGTGAGAGAGTGGTATGGACATATATACACTACCAAATGTAAAATAGATAGCTAGTGGGAAGCAGCCACATAGCACAGGGAGATCAGCTCGGTGCTTTGTGATCACCTAGGGGGTGGGATAGGGAGGGTGGGAGGGAGATGCAAGAGTGAAGAGATATGGGGATATATGTATACATATAGCTGATTCACTTTGTTATACAGCAGAAATTAACACACCATTGAAAAGCAATTATACTCCAATAAAGATGTTATAAAAAAATAAATTCTGGCTCTGCCATTTCCAAACTCTGTGACCTTAGGCAGGTGACTTGACCTCTCTGAGCCTTAGTTTCCTCATCAATAAAATACCGGACAGTAATAATACCTACTTCATAGAGAGGTGTGTAGACTCAATGAAAAAAATCTAGGTAAACACAGTGTAGTACCTGGCTTATCATAAATATTCACTAAATATTATTATTTCATTATAAGTTATAATTTTTCCTCTTTTACCCTGTCTTCCCCCTGATGGATTGTAAGTGGTTGAAGCAAAAAAAAAAACAAAAAAAAACCAAAAAACTTTTTGTTCAAATAACTGGAGGATCTAATATTATTGGCCTCAGGTATGGCCGGATCCAGGGACTCAAATAATACCATCAGGACTTTCTCTTCCACTCAGATCTATTTCCCTTTGTGTTGGCTTCATTCTTCAGTATGTTCATTCTTGCTAGTGGCAATTCAGGTGTACCTCTATCCATTGTAATAACACCAGGAGAAATGGAGATCCTTTCCATTTCTGGGTCCTGAGAGAATCTAGGATTGCCTCTCATTGGACCAGTTTGTCATGTGCCCATCCTTGATACAGTCACTATGACCAGGAAGATGGAATAAACTGATTGGTCAGATTTGGGTCATGTGTTCATCCCTTGGGAAACCACAGGGACTGAGTGGACCAAAGGTCATTCCCCAAGGGATGTTAGATACTGGGCAGATAAAAACAAGAGATTCCCCCCCACACATGGCAAAGCCCTTCTCATCCTTTAAGAAGAAGCTTGAATTTCATCTCAGTGAAGCAACCCCAAATCTGCTACCCCCAGGTTATGTCATATATGATCTTTACTATCAGCCCACAATTCATACAATTGTGAATAACTCTCCCTCAAGGGAGGGGCTGTGTATTATTAGTGTTGTAGTCTCTGGGCACCTAGCTCTGTGCTTCGGATATTTAAGAAATGTTCACTGAATGAGTGAATGAGGCCAGAATGTCGTAGTCCTTGACAAGTTTACCCTCAGATCCACTGCTCTCCGTTCCTTGTTCTGTTATCATGGGGAGAGGGGAGCCTTCTAGGCTGCATTTTAGCCTCCCTGGCTTCTGCCTGAGGGCAGCCAATGGGAGACCTTCATAGGATATTGGAGGACAGGAGGGAGGGAGAACCTGGAGCATTTCTTTCCTACCTCCCTCTACCTTGAGAGGCCTCTTTTGCAATGGCTGCATCTCCTCTACAGCTCCAGCTTTTGCCTTGTGACCCTGGCCCCTGGGCTCTGGTAATACCCTTTCCTCCTTCTGGCTATCCAGACCTAGAGACAAGTGTGGCTTTTTGCTGTGGCTAATCTCTGGGTAGTCTTACCATCCATCTTGGCTTCTGATCTTTTCTGTCCCCCATACAACCAATTTCCAGCATTAAGTTTCATTTGTTTGAAATACTTAGAGTGGTGTCTATTTTCCTGGTTGGGATCTGATTGATACCAACCTGTTAGAGGGTTGCATTTGGAACCCTCAAATCATTGGGAATGCACTTGCTCTGTATAATCATCTGACCCACAAAGGACTTTGGTTTGTCCTGAGAGGAATTTTTCAGCTGCTGGTTTGAGAGAGAGAAGTCATCTTTTTATGAAGACTCTCTATTCACTGAAAGTTCTCCATTCATCTGACAGCCCTGCTGCTTGTCTGCATGGTCCCAACTTGTCAGGGGGGAGTGTATCAGTGGGAGAACCAAAAGATATTCATTGTGGAAGTGGTAGAGAGGAAGGTGTGATGTTTCAACTGAATATGTGTTATTACTGTTATGCCCAAATTCCAGTTTGTTGGGAAGAAAGGCCAGCCTCCCCAAATTTGGACTCTGAGATGTTACGGGTGACTTGTGAGATTATTTCTGCCCACAGCAAAGGTAGAAGCAGTTAAGAGAAGACTCCACAGGTCCCTGATGTTCCTCACAGAACAGAGAATGGACAAGCAATGCTTGTTTCCCAGAAGCAGACCCTGAGATGAGGATTCATGTGAAAAGGATTTATGAGGAAGCATTCTCAGGGGAAACTGGGAGGGGAAGGAGGGAAATAGGGATCTCAAGGGAAGGAAAAGAGGCCATGCAGGGACGTGGTACCAAGGACAGTTCCAAGGGAGTAATCTTCACTTAATCCTGCAGGGGCAGCTCTAGAGACAGTGTAGTCAAACCTTGGAGTTGTCCCTATAAGGAGGCGAGATGGTTGGAGTATTTGCGCCCCTGCACCTGTCAGTCACTAGTTAAGGGAATTCCCAGACTCTTGGGGTTCTCTGTGTCACCTATGAGGCAGCCTGCATGCATGAAAATGGTAAAGGGATCCATGGCAATCTGGATGGAGCCCTGACAGTGGTTGCCACTCCTCCTAAGAGCAAAATAGCTCAGTCTTTAGAGCCCCATTCAAATCCTCAGCAACAGAACTCTGATTGGTACTGTGTGAGTGTGTTGACCACCCCTTTCTCAAACAGGTGTGGCTGGGGGATTGCGTAGGACATTAAACGGTGCATTTGAAGGAAGGTTGTAGGTGGAGCAGGGTTAATAAGAAAGAGCTAAGGGGAACCGGTCACATCCCTAGTACAGAGATGTTCCTCAGCAAATGTCTGTTGGAAGAGTGCTGTGTACCTGGCGTCGGGGCCAGGTTCCTAGCGGATGCAAAGATGGCAAAGACAGAGCGTCTTCTTTGAGATAACACTGGGATAGTGGTTTCCCCAACAGCCACTTGAATTTTTCAAGGGCTAGGACCACATCTTATTGAGGCTTCTGTTCACACAGATCTAGCACACAGTAGGTGCTTAGTAAATGTTGGTTACGCTGAATTGATGTTTTTTGAGTTCAGCTGTGGGGAGGCAATGCTGTTGGCATTTTGCTCCCACCCCCCCCCCCCACTGCCCACCTCCTTGATCTCACCCTTGGCCATTTCTTGTGACTACACCCAGAATGAGAAGGACCCACCAGGGCAGCAAGGAGGTTCTAGAGTGGAGCCTCGCTGAATAGGATGTCAGGATGTTTGAGTTTCAGTCACAGCCTTGCCTGACTGTATGAGATCAGGGTCCCCACTTCCCCAGTCCAATGAGGGGCCTTGCTAAGGTCCTTGTTCATGCCACCATTCAGAAATGCAGTTAACGACGTGGTCAAATGGTCAGTGTTGGAGAAAGGCTTCTGAGGTCAAGGCCAGCTCTTCCACTCTCTGGTTTGCCTTTGGGCTAGTTACTTCACCTTTCAGTGCTGCAGTTTCTCATCAGAAAACTGGCATGGTAATGACAGCTCTTCCTTGTGGGACTTTTGTGGGGATTGGATAAGATGTTACAATATTCTTCAGCCATAATGGACTGATGCAGGCTGCAACATGGAGGAACCTTGAAAACAGGATGCTGAGTGGAAGAAGCCAGAGCTGAAAGGTCACATACTTTGTGATCCCACTTATGGAAAATGTCCAGAATGGGCAAATCTATAGAGGCAGAAAGTAATTAGTGGTTGCCAGAGGCTGGGAGCAGGGAGAATGAGAAGGGAATTTCTGACAGGTACAGGGTTTCTTTTGGGGGTGATGAAAATGCTCAGGAATTAGATAGCGTTAATGGCTGCACAACCTAGTGAACATTTAAAAACTACTGAACTGTACAATTTTATTTTTTATTATTTTTATTGAAGTATGGTTGATTTACAATGTTGTGTTAGTTTCAGGTGTACGGCAAAGTGATTCAGATCTATCTGTCAAAATCCATATATGTATCCTTTTTCAGATTCTTTTCACTTACAGGTTATAACGAAAGATTGAGTATAGTTCCCTGTGCGATACAGTAGGTCCTTGTTATTTATCTACTTTATATATAATGGTGTGTATATGTTAATCCCAAACTCCTGATTTATCCCTCCCCACCCCGACTTTTCCCCTTTGGTAACCATAAGTTTATTTTCTATGTCTGTGGGTCTATGAACTGTACAATTTTAAATAGTGAGTTTTATGGTGTGGGGATTATCTCTCAATTCAAACAAGCAAACAAAAAGATGTGGTTTATAAAGTCCCTAGCTCACAGCAAGTACTCGATGAATTATCTTTCCCCTGGGTTATTGCCGTGACCTCCTAACTGGTCTTTGCACCTCTCCCCTTGCTCCCCATCAGTGCACTCAGTGGTTTGTAAGTTCATGTCACTCTGGCTCTCTAAACTCTTCTGTGGCACCTGTCTTTCTGAGTAGAAGGCCAGGTCATTACAATGACCTATAAGACCCTACACCATCAGGCTCCTGGCTTCCTCTCTCATAATATCTCCTGGAATTCTTCCCTTGGTCTCTCTGTTCTGGCAGTATTAGCCTCTTGCTGCTCCACAAACACATGCTAGGTATGTCCCTACCTCAGGACCTTTGCACTTGCCGTACCCTCTGCCTGAACAAACGTCCCTTAGATGTCTGCTGGGCTTGCTCTTCTGCCTCCTTCAGGTGATTGCTCGAACATTACCTTCTCAGTGGGACCTTCCCTGACCATTCACTGTATTTAAAATAGAAACCTCTTTCCTGGGTGCTCCCTATTCACCTGCCCAGATTATAATAGCACTTAAACATTTATTGCCAGAATGTCATGAGGGCAGGATTTCTGTGTGTCTTGTACACTGCTATCTCCCCAGCACCTGGCACCATCAGTACTCAATATTTTTTGACTGAGTAAATAAGTGTTAGTGCCTACTATAATTGCTAATAAACTTTCTGAGACTTTTGATCTTTTTATTTTCCTCTCACGAATATGTCTTGCAGATTTCAACCTGCCACCGTTTTGAGGCTTCTTTCTTCCTTCCAGCGTATTCCTACTGGGTGTTGGTTTTAGAGGTGTTTTAGAGGTAAACATTGTTCTTGTGGTATAATTATGAAGTTGCTCTAGAAAATAGTTTCATCTCCCTTTGAAGTGAATCCTCTTCTTCTTGAAAAGGCATTGGAACCCCCTACCGAATTCTTCACCGCAGCGAAATTAGTTTCCTAAAGCTGATGGGGAAGCTGATTTGTGTATTGCTGTCAGTTGGAAGGCTTTGAAATTAATTGTCTTAGCTAACCTTGTTGAGATCTAACCATGTTATGTTTAGTGTGTAAAAAGCATTATCTCCTCATTGGTGTCTGGTGGGATGTGGGTTCTGCCTTATTCTCTCTTCAGCAGCAGAATGTAATTTTTGTTGGTTTCAGAATTAAGATGGAGAGCTAAGTGGTTGTGGGAAGAACTCTCAGATTGGGAGGCAGATTTTAGAATTTCAATTCTAGAAGTATCCCTGAAGTAGACTGATCATATGGCTTGGGGTCAGGCTATCCCTTCTGGACCTTTTGGAGGGGGTACATCCTGAAATAATTTTAAATTACATAAGTTACAGAGAATACATTTTTATAAAAAATTAAAATTTACAAGTAAAGCCAGTATCGCCTTTGACCATGACTCTCCCATGTTCCTAAAGTATCCTATTTGTTAGATGTTTATATTTCCAGATAATCTTCTATGCATCTGTGCATTAATATGTATAGTATTGTTATATGAATGTGTGTTACATAAATGTACAATACTGTAAGATTGTAATCACAACTGGCTTATTCCACCCAACATGTGTCTTAAAGTTCTTTCCATGTCAGTACATATATGTGTGTTATATTTTTAAATAGTTTCACGGTATATCTACTGGTCAGCTCAGGCTACACAACAAAATGCCACAGACTGGGTGGCTTAAACAATAGACATTTATTCCTCACATTTTTGGAGGCTGGGAAGTCCAAGATCAAGGTGCCAGATGAGTTGGTTTCTGCAGAAGCCTTCTTCTTGGCTCACAACTGGCCTCCTCTCTGGGTCCTCACATGGCAGAGAGAGAGCAAGTTTTGGTGTCTCTTCCTCATCTTACAAGAATGTTAATCCCACCATGGCGTCTCCACCCTCATGCCTCATCTAAACCTAATTACCTCCCAAAGGACCCACCTCCTAATACCATCACCCTGGGGCTTAGGGACCCAGCATATGCATGTTAGTGGGGGGGAGGGCAACAAACATTCAGTCCATAACAGTATTCCATCATACAGATATGTCATTACTTGCTCAGCCATTTTCTTTTCTTTTTTTTTTTCACATCTTTATTGGAGTATAATTGCTTTACAATGTTGTGTTAGTTTCTGCTGTACAACAAAGTAAATCAGCTGTATGTATACATATATCCCCATATCTTCTCCCTCTTTTGTCTCCCTCCCACCCTCCATATCTCACCCCTCTAGGTGGTCACAAAGCACCGAGCTGATCTCCCTGTGCTATGCACTGCTTCCCACTAGCTAGCTATTTCACATTTGGTAGTGTATGTATGTCCATGCCACTCTCTCACTTCATCCCATTAACCATTTTCTTATTGATGAATGCTGTACTGTAGTTCTGTCATTCTTAAAGTGAGGAAACTGAACAAGTTAAACTTTAAATCATTTCCATTATAACATGGGTATAATTGGCATCCCATGTGGCCCAGGCTTTGTTCTGTGTCAGTTCAAAGAAATAACAGTTTGACCCACAAATACAGTTGAACACTATTTCATTTATTACTAGGTTGTCCAGGAAATCCCCAAAGGTAGTGGTGTGGTGTGGTATGGGCGAGGGTCAAAGTTAGAAGTACATTCTTTTTAGTGTATTGGTATGTTTGTTGTTTTCAGGTATTATTTTATTTTGGCTGCATCGGTTCTTCGTTGTTGCGCGTGGCTTTTTCTCTAGTTGCGAGCTGGGGCTACTCTTCATTGCCGTGCGCGGGCTTCTCTTGTTGCGGAGACAGGCTCTAGGTGCGCGGGCTTCAGTAGTTGTAGCTTGTGGGCTCTAGAGCACAGGCTCAGTGGTTGTGGCACACGGGCTTAGTTGCTCCGCAACATGTGGGATCTTCCCAGACCAGGGCTTGAACGCGTGTCATCTGCGTTGGCAGGCGGATTCTTAACCACTGCACCACCAGGGAAGTCCCAAGTATTATTTTGATTCTTTTGATTTCAGGTAGAATTGTGTTTATCCTTATGGAGGTTGGCAAACCAGTTTTCTTTCCATTTGAATGATAAATGCGCACATAGATAAGAGGTATACATGGTTACAAATTAAAAGACAGAAAAGGATATGAGGTTAAAATCCTCCCTCCCACGTCTGTTCCCTAGTTCTCTTGCCAGAGACATGCACTCATTCTGGTCTCTTATATATCCTCTTGTCTATGAAAGCAAATTGGCTTAAACACAAATGGTGCCGTACTGAACATAGTTCGGACACGTGTCTTTTTAATTTTTTACCTATGGAAAAATTCAAACATAAACAGAAGTAAAGAGAACGATATGCTAAATCCCTCTGTACTCATTATTCAGCTGAACAATTACCAGCGCGTTGCCCTTGCTTTTTCAACTATATTATACATCTTGGACCTGATTCCATTTCAGTTTGTGCAAACTTGCCTCATTTATTTTCATGGTTGCTTAGGATTCTATAGCAAGACATCCCATAATTCACTTTACCAGTGTCCTGTTGATGGACATTTATATAGTTTCTAATCTTATGTCACTACAAACAATGCAGCAGTGAATATTCTTTTACATCCCTCTTTGCGCACATATGGGAAAAAATCTGTAAGAAATTCCTCGAAGTGAAATTGCGGAGTGAAAGGCGAATGCATTTCGACTATTGATACAGATTGCCAAATGGCCCACTAATGGAATTGCATTAATTCTTGCTCTCACTTGTAGTATATGAGAGTGTTCATTTCCCCTCATGCTCATCAACATGATGTATTATCACATTTTTTATCTTTAAAATACTCCGTGGTTATGTCTTCAGCCGTGTTTTTCAAACCGAGAAGTGAGATCTATTTAGTAGGTTGTGAAGTCAATTTAGTGGGTAGAAGTCAGCATAGGATAGAATAGAACATAAGAGAGAACATCCTTTTTTTTTTTTTTTTTTTAAATGTTGAGCCTTCTTTTAATTAATTAATTTTATTTTTTATTTTTGGCTGTGTTGGGTCTTCGTTTCTATGCGAGGGCTTTCTCTAGTTGTGGCAAGCGGGGTCCACTCTTCATCGCGGTGCGCAGGCCTCTCGCTGTTGTGGCCTCTCTTGTTGCGGAGCACAGGCTCCAGACGCGCAGGCTCAGTAGTTGTGGTTCACGGGCCCAGTTGCTCCGCGGCATGTGGGATCCTCCCAGACCAGGGCTCGAACCCGTGCCCCCTGCATTGGCAGGCAGATTCTCAACCGCTGCGCCACCAGGGAAGCCCCGAGAACATCCTTTTTGATAAGGGGAAGTGTTGTTTTGTGAAACTTCTGCTTTGGTCACACATCTGGGTATGTGTGTGTGTGTATATGAACTGGGTTGTGATGTAAAACATAGTTTTTACCATGGGTCTTCGTCTAAAGAGTTTGAAAAAGATTGCTCTACGGTGATGGCGGCTACTTTCTAGAACAATCTTCTCTCATTCTCAACTCTCACTCTAAACTTAAAAAAAAGAAAATCTCCCAAATCCTCTCTTCCTTGCAGTTTCCCTTTCCCTTTCTTCTCTCATCCTGTCCTTTGAGAAAAATATCCTGATGCAAATTCACTTCAGCCGGTCTCCCTTCTGTCACCCGAGCCCACCTCACCTCATGTCAGGTGTGAGTTGATTTGTTTCACAAAAAGGAAGCTATTTACATTCAGAGTACATCAGCCTTTCTGGTGAGGAACTGTCCTGTACATTACAGGGCGTTTAGAATCCTTGGCCCCAGACACTAAATGCCAGGCACATCCTCCTAGCCCCTGCAATTAAAAAAAATGCCCCTTCTCTACATTTCTGAGTTCCCCCTAGGAGACTGTACCATCCCCAGTGGAAAGTCTTGCTGCCGGTTCTGGGGTGGTGGAAACAATGGCTGTAGCTGTACTTGAACAAATTTTCTCAGTCACCTTTGCTTTAAATTCCTTCCTGCCTTAGAGCCTTCAGATGTGCTGTTTCCTCTGTTTGCAACACTCTAGGCCCCCAATTCCCGCCCCCACCCCCACCCCGCCAGCTTGGCCATTTCCTCTATTTATCCTTCAGGTCTAAGTGCCACTCATTTCAGGAGGTCTCCCCTGTTAGAAGCTCTTTCCCTCCATCTCACTCTGCACAATTGCAGTGCTATTCTATTTCTCATTTATTCGGTATATGACCTGAATCTCCCTTTAGTGTTTATGCTTCTCCACTAGGGCAGGGACCCCGGTTGTCCCATCCACAGATGTATCCCCAGTGTGGTGTCTAATATCTAGAAGGCAATCCGTAGATATTTCTAGAAAGAATGATTTATATATGTTCTCGTTTAGTATCAGAGGAGGTACTGATGGACCAATGACCATATCCTAAGGGTATTGAATGACTCTGCCTCCTTTGGTGAGAGGCTCTTTGCCGTCTGCGAAATGATAGCCTGAGGAAATTCTGGTGAATTGTCCTAGGCAGGCGTATCAGCCAGGGGCATGGCAGGAACAGGCCAGAAACAGAGGCACATTCAACCCAGGAGATAAACCCAGGAGATCTATGGAAGGCAGGGTTTAGGGAATCTTCCAAATATTGTGCAGCAACTAGGGGGCTTGAACCAGCAGGAGGTTACAGCTCTAGGTATTAAGGGACGAGGGGAGGGACAAGTTACCTGAAGCTTGAGAGAGAAAGTTGTGGAGAGCTCCACCTGACAGGGGCAGGGTGGCATTTGGCTAAGGGACTTGGCCAACCCATGGTGACTCCACCAGAGGGGGGCATGCGAATAAATACGCCAGCTCTCTCTCCTCCTATCCCCTGACCTCCTGCCAGGGCCTCCCCTTAGCCGAACCCAATAGGCAAGGGAGCCCAATGATGCAGTCTATATAGGTCAGCCTCCTGTATGCTCAGTCCGTACAGAGCAGGGTGGACAGGGGTGGAGAGTGCTCTGAAGGAGAAACAGAGTTGACTGGGACAGGGATTTTTCTTAGGGGACAGTAATGGTAATGGTGTAGCCTTGAGAGGCCATGGAATAGAGTGGTTAAGAACATGGGTGCCAGGGAGATCAGCTCGATGGGATAGTGAAGGTGGGAGGGAGACGCAAGAGGGAGGAGATATGGGGATATGTGTATACGTATAGCTGATTCACTTTGTTATATAGCAGAAACTAACACACCATTGTAAAGCAATTATACTCCAATAAAGATGTTAAAAAAAACCCATATGATCATTAAAAAAAGAAGACCATGGGTGCCAGAGGCAATGTTCCTGGGTTTAGATCCTGCTCTTCCACCTCCTAAGTGTGTCACTTCTCTCTGCCTCAGTTTCCTCATCTATAAAGTGGGAATAATAATGGTGCCCAGTTGTTGTGTGGGCCATCGAATGTGTTATATAGCATGTCAAGTACTTAGACTAGTGATTGACACATGGCGAGTGCTCAATAATTGCTAGCTCTTATTAGTACTGTCATTGGGACATTGTTCTCCTAGGCTTGTACAGAAATTTGAAGAGGAGGAGAAAATAAATAAGACCTTTCTTTGAGGGATGGGGCTTTGCAGAAGCAAAACGAGGTAAAATATAATGATGGTGGAATTGGTTCCCTGGTGTGGAAAAGATCTTTCATTTCTTTTCCATTATGAGGCTTGACCCCAGCTTTGAAATTTTGATTGCTAGTACAAATTGAGTTTATTTATTTTTCTCACTTTCAACACTGTCATCTTTTTTTCAGAAAAATAATCTATAGGCTGATGGAACATACTTGAATGGAGAGATTAAATTAGTTTTCATTTGCTACTTTGAAATGTTTTAATCCCCTGACGAGAAAGACTAAAGCTCTTTACAGAGGGGAGGGGTGTATTTTTTAAAAATTAATGTTGATGTTCAGCATTCCACAGAATCTTCCTTCATTTCCTGGTGTCAGTGGATAGAATCATTTTGTTTCCCACATTACTGCCAGGCCATAGTGAAAGGAGAAGCAGGGGTTGGGGGAGGACTGAGAGTACTGGAAAGGAAAATCAAATAACAAGTTTGCTTCATAAAGAAAGGCACAAGGGAAGGGAAGGATACCAAGAAGATGTACCAAAGCACGTCCTAACAAAGGAACCAACCATGCTGTGAAAAAATATATATCTTCTCTATCTTTAGATATCTATGGATTAATTAAACTATAGGGACAGATCTCTATAGAGATAGACATAGATATACAGATATATATATATAAATAGGTATTTTGGATTAACAAATTTTTAATAAGGGCAAAGAGTTTGGCATGAATGGAGAACTCTCTCAAGCATGAGAGTCAAGGTTTCAGACTGTCACTGCGTACAAAGTGTTATGATTATTAAATGTGAATAAAATATTTATGATGAGGGAACACTAAACCTTGCCCAGTTGCCAGTGCCCTGGAGACTTCTGAGACCACTGAGTTGAGAGTCCAGAGAACTGGCTTCACCCTTTGGAAATTCCTCTTTGGTTTGTCACCCTTTCAAAACATTGCGTCTTCTCAGCCTCGTATCTTGATTATACTGTGTCTACTGCTTCCCTTGCAAGGTTTGGGTTAATGAGTATGAAGATCCTTTGACGAGTATAAAAGTTGTATAAAGAACATAGTATATGTTTAAAGCATAATAATAAGCAAATTCATACAGGAAGATTTATTGTCTAGGTACAGTGTGCCAGGCATTGTGCTAGGCCCTGGGGATACAGGGGTAACTGACTACTTTGAGGGAGAGAGAGAAACAGTGCTTGATGTGTAAGACAGTTGATAGAGATTAAAATTTATTCTAAGATACTGTCTTGGAGGAGGATAGAGAAATGGACTCATTTTAGATTAAGTCCCATATGCATGTTAAAAGGGGAAGGTAGCCACTGAAAGAATAGAAAGAGTATATAACTTTCCTATTAGCAGTGGGGGAAATAGGAGGCAGGAGAGGCAGAGGGAGGACCATGCAAAAAGCAGGGTAAACAGAAAGCACAAAATAAGATGGTAGAGAAAAATTCAAATATCTCAGTAATCATAATAAATATAAATGGTCTAAACTTGCTAGTTACAAGATAGAGATCAGGGAATTCCCTAGTGGTCCAGTGGTTAGGACTCGGCGCTTTCACTACTGTGGCTCAGGTTCAATCCCTGGTCAGGAAACTAAGATCCTACAAGCCATGTGGCATGGCCAAAAAAAAAAAAAGATTAAAAAAAAAGATAGAGATCAGAGATGGAGAGTGGGGAGAATCCAGTATATCTCACACATAAAAACAGAGAAAGGTTGAGTTGAGATATGTTTTTCCTCCTGGGGGTGGATTATAATTGTGTCCAACATCTTTTATCACTACTTTCATTTCCCACTTTCTCTAGGGACTTCATAATAAAGCTGGGATTGAGTTAAATTGGCTGGAGAGAAATCAAGGGTGGCAGAGAAAAGAAATGAGAGGGCATCTATTGAGTCAGGTCTGGGCTGGGTGGTTTTGAAAGGGAACAAACTTGTTTAGGATAGAAATGTTCATTCTGGTATAGACTATTAGTCAAACACTGAGACTGTGGTGTCAGACAGACCTGGACTGGGATTCCAATTCATTTAGTCATTCATTCACTCACTTAACTGATATTTATTGAATACCAGCTATGTGCTAAGAAATTTGCTGGGAAGTTGCTTTAATCTCTCCATGACTTAGTTTCCTCATTGTATCAGTTATCTCTTCCTATGCTAATGTTATGTAAGAAACAGTCACAAAACCCCAGTGGCACATAACAATAAACATTTATTACTGCTCACTATTCTGTAGGTAGCCTGGGTGGAAATGCCAATCAGGACAGGGCTTGGCTAGTCTTTCTGGGCTTGCATAGGGGCTATGGGCCTCGGGGAGCCGGCTGGTCACAGATAGCCTAAGCTGGGCTTAGTTGTGTCTCATGTGACCTCTCTCATCTTCCAGCAGGACAGTTTGCGTTTATTACTGGGCAGGAGTTCAAGAGACGAAGTAGAAGTTGCAAGGCTCCCTGATGTCTAGGCTCCTGGCATTCTATTGGTCAAAGTAAGACACAGGGCAAGCTGATTCAAGGAGTAGAGAAATTGTTCCATCTCTTGATGGACAGAGATGCAAAACCTCATTGCCATGTGAAGTCACATTGCAAGGGCTGTGGGTACAGGGAAAGGAAGAATTAGGGCCATTTTTGCAACCAATCTGCTACAAGCTTCTTGTTATGCTGAGGTAATATTAACACCTACTTCTTAGAGTTATTGTGAGAATTCGGTGAGACCATGCATACAAAGCAGTGATTTTGAGCCAGACTTGCTGGAAGGGCTCAGCAAATAATAGCCATTTCTGCTGCCGTTGTTGTTGGGATCATTAATGTTATTATTATTATTGATCTGAGTCCTCCTCATCCCCGGGCAATCTGCTCAGTGCAGTTCAGAGGTTCAGATCCCTGAGCCAAGCTTTGCTCCTGCATACCTGATTGCTTTTCCGCTTAATAAAGGAGCAAGTCAGTTGATGGAAAATTTCCTTGATTTTGCGAACACAGACGCCACTGTGTGTTAGCATCCTTTGGCCATTAGCTGTCAAGGCAGCCAGGGCAGAGATCTATTTAAAGAACACGTAGGTGCCTTTGCTTTTTGCCATCAGGGAAAGAGACACATCTAAAACAGGGCAGAAGGGTCCTGATATAAGACAGACCTTCGTTTGCCATCTGCATTTACTCAAGAAAGTGGAATTAATTGCCTAATGAGGTTTGGTCTCCTCATGTTAATTAATGATGCTGCAGCCAAATGTTAGTGGTTTGTTATTTGCTTTTATTTGCAAAGGAGAGAGATTGAGCCCCCAGTTAGAAATGCCTCACAGGCTGCAGTTTTGCTAAATTCTATAGTCCTGCTCACAATGCCTCAAGCAGGCTGGGTGCTCCTAGTTGAGGTAAGAGAAAAGGGATCATTGAGTCTTGGCTTTGTTGGGGCTCTTGTTTATTGCCAAGGAAAGAATGGCCAAGATGCTTTTCACCATGTGGGATAAACCTCAACGTGGTTGATATTATGGGCCTGACATCAGCCTCCTTTCCAAATGGGAGGCACCCGCATTTGCAAAAAAGAATCAACATGTAGGGAGAAGAGCAGAACAAATTTATTGATATAAACCTCCACATATTTTAATTTTTTTAAAGAAGGGAAACACCTTCTTTTGAGGTCTACCCCAAAACAGAAGAGCCAGAGATGAAATGTGTTTGTGATTCATCAGAAAACAGACAGGTTTTATTTCTCTTACTTTTAGAAGTAGCTGTCTAGGTACTGGGTTCTGTCAAATGAGAGAGGGATTATATTTGGAAATCCTAATTGTGGAGAGGCTTTCTTTAAAAAGCAGCCTAAAGCCAAACTGGCTCCCACTGATGCTTCTTTGGTTGTTTCTTTTTTTTCTTTAATCCTTCTGACACTCTGAAAGTAGTTCACACATGGAATTAAAGGAATCCATTTTGTCCATCCTTGATGTTTACTTGACTTTGTAGTTCCTCTCTAGAAGCTCCAATCTCATCTTCTGGCCCTCACTTTGAAGAGTGATGTAGGGAAAATTATGAATTTAATTTTTTTAGTTGGAACACTCAAATAGGCTAAAGCAAAAAAAAACCCATCAAAACAAAAAACAAGAAAGGAATATATTGGCTTATATTATGGACAAGTGTAGGAGCTTCAGGCATGGCTGGATCCAGGCACTCAAATAATAGCATCAGGAATCAGTTTCTCACATCGCTCTCTCTTTTTTTATTTTTTATTTTTTTTTGCGGTACGCGGGCCTCTCACTGTTGTGGCCTCTCCCATTGCGGAGCACAGGCTCCATATGCGCAGGCTCAGTGACCATGGCTCATGGGCCCAGCCGCTCCGCAGCATGTGGGATCCTCCCGGACCGGGAGTCCTGCGACCGAACCTGCGTCCCCTGCATCAGCAGGCGGACTCTCAACCACTGCGCCACCAGGGAAGCCCAACATTGCTCTCCCTTTTGTACAGACTTCAGTCTCAGGCTGGAGGGAGGCAGAGATTCCCTTCAGCAGCTCCAGACTTACATTCTACCAGCTTAGCAATCCAATGTAGAAGGTATGCCTTCTTCCTAAGGGCACTAGCAAAATTTCAGATAGGAATCTCATTGGCTTGCGTGGGGTCACATGCCCTTCTCTGTACCAAACACTGGCTATTATGGCCAATCCAATAGACAAATTGGTCAGGCTTGGGCATGTGCCAGCCCCTGGAGTAGAGGGAGGCATCAGCTCCACCCAGACCTCATGGACCAACTGTGGGGGAGAAGTGATTTACTTGAAAGGCAGTCAGGAGCAGGGAAACGTGTGCTGCTCGGGCAACGGTAACAGATGATTTTGGGATCATGTGCTAGTCTGGGTCCTTCAGGAAGCAGACACCAAGACGGGATTAAATATGCAAGGATTTAATTAAGGGAGACACCTGTGGGAGAAAATAGAAAGGGAGCTGGGAAGGCTTGTAGAGCCATCAGACCCTGAGTGAAGGGGAGAGGGAAGGAAGATTCAGTGGGAGTGTCCTAGACTCCCGTGCATTGTAAGGAAGTTTCAGCAAGGCGTCAGGAGGCCTCTCCTGACAGTCTCTGTCAGAGGAGTCCCGTGTCTCCCTGATTAGGCCTGTTTTAGTATTTCTGCTGTGTTCAGTTACTGGCTGGGAACAGCCCATGAGAAGCGTGGCCTTGTTTGCACCAATGGATTTGAGAGCACAGCAGCTGGGGCCCTCAGTCAATTACGCTTCCTGTAGCTGAAGTTCTATAAGGCACGTTCTCATGGCTCTCACAGATAATAACTCATATTTATAAAGTATATCATAGATTAAAAGGTGCTATAATAGGTCTTGGCTTAGTTAATGCCTGTGATACAAATAATATTGTCATCACCTTCTCCCATTTTACAGATGGGGAAGGTAATACAGGAGAGGTGATGATTTGTCCAAGGCGCTCCACTAGTTAGTGAAGAGCTGGACTCAGATCCTGACCTGCCTCCTTACCTGTCATAACCCCTCTGCACTCAGTTGAATTGCATCCCCCAAATTCATGTCCACCTGGAACCTTATTACATACATCAGAATGTAACATACATCAGAATGTATACATCAGAATGTAACCTTATTTAGAAATAGAGTCTTTGCAGATATAATTAGTTACGTTAAGATGAGGCCATGCTGGATTATGGTGGGCTCTAAATCCAGTGTGACTGGTGTCCTTCTAAGAAGAAGAGATGAGGACCCAGCCACAGAAGAGACAGAGGGGAGAAGGCCATGTGGTGACAGAGGTAGAGATTGGAGTGATGTAGCCACAAGCCAAGGATTACCAAGGATTATCAGCAACCACCAAACGGTAGGAGAGAGTCATGGAACAGGTTCTTCTCTACAGCCTTCAAGAGAGAGCATGGCCTTGTTGACACCTTGATTTGGACTTTTAGCCTCCAGAACTGTGAGAGAATAAGTCTGTGGTTTTAGCCAACCAGTTAGTGGTAATTTGTTATGGTGGCCCTAGGACACTGACACACCCTCTTAAAAGAACCTGTCACCCCTCTGGTTCCCCTCTCTGTTCATGCTGTGTGACTCTGCCCCCCACCCAGCACCATGGGCGTTTCTGATTGGATAAATCCAAAGCCACGGAGTCTGTGGTTAATTAGTAGAGGCATAGAAATGCTGGGCCAGGAAGATTTGCGTCATATGCAAGTCCAAGGATAGTGTCTGAAAAAGAGACATAGTCATGTTGATACCGTATACCCCCTGATGGGATGTGATAAGAAGGGATTCTTGCTCAAAGTCCATAACTCCAGTATAATCATGAGAATCATCAAAAAAAACCCAAATTGGGGAGGTATTATACAGAATATCTGATCAGTACTCATCAAAAGTGTCATGGTCATGGAACAAGGAAAGACTGAGAAATTCACAGATTGGAGGAGTTTAAGAAGTGAGATGACTAAATGCAATGTTGGATCCTAGAATGACCAAAAAAGACATAAGTAAAATCCAATGAAGTCAGTGTTGTACCAATGTTAACTTCTTAGTTTTGACAAAATTAAAAAGTTTGTTTAAAAAAAGAGACAAGAGACAGAGAAGCAAAAGCAAAGAAATACTTTGGGGCCACTCAGAGATAGAGAGAAACCTTAGTTTATGATGTACCTCTTTCAAATCATATGAGATCTGTCTAAATTTCATATCCTGTCCCTGGATATATCTGTCCATCCATCCATCCACCCTCCCATTCATCCATCTATCCATCCATCCAACAAATTCTTATTGATTATCTATTATATATCAGATACTATTCTAGGTTTTAGGGATATAGCTGTAAAGGCTCTTAGGTGTCTGATCTCATGAAACTTATATTCTTATAAGAAGAACAGACTATGTGTCTACACAGTTTAATAATAAACCATCAGATGGTGATAACTGCTATGCAGAAAACCAAAATAGGCAATGAGGGGGAGGTGATCAGAGAAGGCCTCTCTGAGGAAGTGACTTAAACTGTACCTGACGGACAAGGAAACCTGCCATGCAAAGAACAGGAGGAAGTGCAGTCCAGGCAGAAGGAATGGCTGGTGCAAAGGCCCTGGGGTGGGAACAAGTTTGGGTGTTCGATAAACAGAACAAAGGCCTGAGGCCGAAGCATAGTGAGAGAGGGAAGGGTAGTAGGAGGTGAGAGCAGAGAAGCACAGAGTGGGAGTAGGGGGCAGATGATACAGGACCTATAGGGCAGGTAAAATCTTTTTTTAAAAAAAGTACACTGGGGAGATACCAGAGGGGATTTTAGGAGAGGGAATGACATGTTCTGGTTTGATTTTGAAGATACGCCTTTGGTTGTATGCAGAGAATGCACTGTAAGGACATAGGCTTGGAGGAGGCAACTGAAGTTTGCTGGTGAGTTGATAATGGCTAAGAGGCTGGAGATTGAACTCAATGAGATCCGTCTTTACAATAAGCCTCTCTTTTCACTCCAGCTACTTGGAGGGGTTTCTGTTTCTTGCAGCCACATATGCACTGATTATAACTCAGGTCTTCTGATGCCACATCTCATGTTTCCCCACTGTGCTGTGAGGTCTTCTGTAAAGTTAGCAAAGCCTTTTCTGTTAATATGTCTTACTTTTCTTATTCCTTGTCTCTCCCCCCTTTTCTCCTCTCTGTGTAGCTAGAACTCTCATAATATTTCTCTTCGTGGGGCTCACTTTGGCCTGACCTCTGAGAAAACACCTCACGATCCCTCATTTTTCTCTTCTTTATTTAAAACTTACCTGTCCTAGGGCTTCCCTGGTGGCGCAGTGGTTGAGAGTCCGCCTGCCGATGCAGGGGACACGGGTTCGTGCCCTGGTCCGGGAAGATCCCACATGCCGCGGAGTGGCTGGGCCCGTGAGCCATGGCCGCTGAGCCTGCGCGTCCGGAGCCTGTGCTCCACAATGGGAGAGGCCACAACGGTGAGAGGTCCGCATACTGCAAAAAAAACTTACCTGCCCCGTGTCCATTCAATCAAGTCTCTTGAGAAGGATAGGGTGATAAATGTAATCTCAATACATTGGAAAGGAGTATTTTTCCAGATAACAGTGGCGTTTCTGTGGTGATTTTTACTGCCTTCAGACTGAACAGGCATTCTTTTTATTTATTTATTTATTTATATTTGGTTGTGCCCAGTCTTAGTTGCCACAGGCAGGCTCCTTAGTTGTGGCATGTGAACTCTTAGTTGCAGCATGCATGTGGGATCTAGTTCCCTGACCAGGGATCGAACCTAGGCCCCCTGCATTGGGAGCGTGGAGTCTTAACCACTGCGCCACCAGGGAAGTCCCTGAATAGGCATTCTTTGAACTCTTACTATTTGCTGAGCTTTTTACTGGGTCCTTTCATGTGTTTCAGTCCCCTTTGATCTTTATAAACATCTAGGAAGGTAGATACCCTTACTCCCATTTTACAGGTGAGGGTGGAGAGGCTCAGAATCTCTTCTCCTTTTCCCTGCAATGAATTATGGCAATATCAGAATGGGCCAAGGAGGAGAAATGATTTTGTGCTTTGATGCCCCATAAGGTTGACTAGAGAATGACATATAAATTCTTATGAAAAGTACCCTCTGGAACTTATCTGGTTCCCCTGAAAAAACAGTAGGCATTTTCAAATGCAGCCAGACTCGTGTCCCCTGTGGCTTTCTCTCTCTTCGTTTCCTGTGCTAGAAAGGGTTGGCGTGAGGTTCCTGTGTTTGCTGTCTGAATGAGCAGGAATGTCCCATGTGGCTGCAGCTTTAGAAGCATCAGCTCTGGGGCAGATCTGCAGCTGACCTCCTCCACAACCATCACTCCCCATCTTTCCTCCAGTCCTCCTCTTCAGTGTGTTCCAGGTCCATGAGAGGGGCCCTGGGTGAATGGGTGGACTGAATTTCTGCTCAATTTCTTTGCAGTTTCCTGGGTGTGGTGATGATCGTGGAAGGCTCAGTGAGCTGTAGGCATCCAGCCCAGGGGAAAATCCTTTTATCCAGGAAATAAATGGCTAGCAAAAATTATGCCCTTTTTCATTCATTCATTCAGCTGTTTATTTAGTATTTATCCTGTTAGGTACATAAGACAGGTATAGTCCCCTGTCCTCAAGGAACTGCTATCTGGATTTAGCTAGCAACTCTGGCATTGATTTTCTGGGATGATGATCTAGTCTAGGTTCTTTATTTTCCAGGGTTGCTGTAATCATTAAACAATATCCTGCATGTAAAGAACTTAGCTAAGGTCTTAGGAAATTGCTGTTATCAACCTTCATAAATTCTGGGGGGATGATCAGGGATCAGAAAAGAGGAACTATCAGAGGGGTCTCCCTGGAGGAAGTGACCTTTGAGTCTCTAAGCTTGGCAAGAGCAGGGATGGTATTACTTTTGCATCCTTCTGTATCCCCAGCGTCTGGCACATAAGTTGGTTCTCAGCATGTTTGTTGAATGAATAAATGAATGCCTGGCCAGGACTTTGAAGGAGGGATATAATGTGCACGTAGAAGGACCTTTCTAGCATTTCTCTCTTCCCAGGGACCATATTTATTAATGGGGTCAAACCATATATACCATTTTGCAGGGTTTTTTAAAAAATAGGGAGATTACATCTTTTTAGGGTTATACCAAGACTATCAAGGTATGGGGCTGCTTCACCTCCCCTGGTATGGAATATGCCACATTCATTTAAATGACCCTCCTATTGTTGGACATTTAGGTTGTTTCCAATTTGTCACCATTATAAGCATTGCCGTGATGATAATCTCTGTACATTCATCTAATTATTTCTTTAGGTTAAATTTGTCAAGAGAGTCTCATGGGTCAAAATGGTAGGTGTATATAATTTTTAAGGTTTTGGACACATAGAGCTAGATCACCCTCCAGGAAGGCTGTGCCAACGTATGTTGCCACCTACCAATCAGCTAATCTGATCGCCAGTCTGCTTCCTGAGAGACGGCCTCTCACTATTTCCATAGCACTTTTCACTGCCTTGCCTGCTTGGCCAAATGGGATTGGTGGGGAGAGCTAGCCTCTTCCTTTTTCAAGCCCGCTGGATATCTGTCGTGTCTTGTTAGGATTACATAAATGTGACGTTGAGAAATCTCCTTGGAGGAGAGATGCTCCCCAGATGTTGAAGCAAGTACTGGAGTAGGGAGGGAGGAAAGCTTGGGACACTGAGAGGTTGGTCATGTGGCATGCCCCCCCCGCCACCCATCCACTTCCCTGGGCTCCTGTGGAGGTAACCTTGTTCTGCCTCTCCCCACCGCACACACAGAACAGAAATAAGTGTCCTCTCTGTAGTATGCCTCTCACGCCTCTTTTATAGTGCTTGTCACACACTATTTTGTAATTTGGGGGACTCTTTTCTATCTCTCTGGCTGGCCTGTAGGATGGAGGGGTAGAATCTTATTCATTTCAGTATCCCCAGCATCTGGCAGAAGGTAATGATAAAAAACAATAAAATGAGGACAGTACTAATAATAGCAACAACTAATGTGTTGAGCACTTACTATGTGCCAGGCACTTTACAGACTGTACCAGACCCTTTACATATTTTATCTCATTGAATGATTCCCATAAACCTATGCTGTAGGTATTATTATTATCCCCATACAGATGAGGATGCTAAGGCTCAGAGAGGTGAAGTGACTTGCCCAAGGTCACATAGCCAGTGAGTGGAAAAGGTGGGACTCAAGGCCAACTCCCTCTCAGTCATTCTGCTAGGTGCTTGCTGAGTATCTAAGTCACTTCATGAGGAGACAGCTTTCCCTTTGCTCCCTCCCTAATACTAGCTAATGACTGGGAGACGCCAAAAGATATCTGTTCCCAGCAGAAGTGAGGAATCTGGTTTATTTATTTCAAGGGAAAAGCCAGACTGGGGTTTTGAGAGGGTCTTCTTAGAGGTGTGCTTTGAAAGACCTAACGGGATATAGTTCTGCCTCTCCTGACCTCCCCACCTCCAGTCAGAGTGCCTGGGATCCCTCCATTATGGATTCATGTGTTTTTTTTAAGTCAGAGCTTAACGCTTCTTATGAAAGTATGGATTCTTCTAGCAAATGTCAGTCTCCTCCACCCTTCACGCCTTGGTGGGCGTCAGGACAGCTGAGCTTTTTTTCTCAAGCTGCTCTTCCTCACTCTACTCTTCTCTTTCCACTTGTCTAAATTCAACCAGCTCGAATCTCACTCCTCAGGCTAGTTTCCTGGCCTCTTCTAGCTTGTTCTGCTTTCTCCCTGTAGCCAGCAACTCTGGCATTGATCAACTTGGATGATGATCTAGCCCAGGTCCTCCTAAAATTGTTCAAAGCTAGCAGCATCTTGAAGATATGGGGCTCCTTGCAGAATCCCACAAACTGCTGGCATATCCCATTTATGATGACTAACCATGCAATTTCAGGTGGTCAGATGCCCCCTTCCTGAGATTACGGTAAGATAAAATATACAAACATTAAACATTCTAAGAATAACTCACTTATTCAGCATCGACCAGACATCACATTGGTTCTGGGCCCTGAGAACTTAGAGATACACAAGACTGAACTGTGTTCTTGGAATATTCAGTCTGATGGGAGAACCGATTATAATGTAGGCTGGATCCAGGGAGAAGGTTAGGCTATATTTCGGGAGCTCAGGCGAGGGACAAACAAATGGTTAGTCTTTGATAAGTGTTAGTTATTTATTTGTTGTAGACCAGGAGCAGATTCTGGAGGGGACTTGGGTGCGCAAAGATTCTGCACGCTTCCTTGATTTTCTTGGCATTAGACCATGCTTCTGGATTTCCTGGAGTAACTGGGAAACCACACCCCTGAGAGATACAGTTGCTAAGGGGGTGTGTGTGTGGAGGGGAGGTTGGGTAAATCCAGCATACCTAGAGGACAGACTCAGGGCAGATAATGCTCTTCAGGTGCTGGGAATAAAAGAGAAAATCAAACTTATTTTTGCCTTACATTACAGCAACTTAAGTATACTTGAATAGAAGAAAACATTATGTCACTACTGGAAATACAATATTTTTTTCTAATGCACTTTAAAATAAATAAGTAACATTAAAACCTTAAAAAAAATGTGTCTATAGGCCACCTAACATCATGTTTTGTTTCTCAGCACAGCATGTGTCACCCTTTGGAAAACAGCTCTCTTCAGTAATAATCATCATCACAATAGTAACGATAATAAACAAAGATGATACACATAGGGCTTCCTATATGCCAGGAACTCTTCTAAGTGATTTACATACGTTAGCTAATTTGATCCTCATAACAACCATATGAGGAAGTACTGTTATAATCTCCGCCTTACTTATGGGGATACTGAGGCACAGAGGGGGTTAGTATGTGGTAGAGCCAGATTGGAACCTAGGTAACCTTACCATAAAACCTGGCTTTTTAACCATTTCATTATACTGTCTCTGCTGATGCTCCTTCCTCCAGCACCAGTGGTAGTTTGGGGCTGGATGCTTAACTACACTCCTTGAGGAAGAAAGCCTAGTTAAGCACCCAGCACACAGTAGGTGCTTAATAAATGGTAGCTGCTACTTGTTATTTAGAGGATACAACACTCATCCACATCCATTAGCTCAATGAAACGTCCTAGCCACATTGGTAGGTAGGTGGGAAAGGTGTTGCAGTCCCACTTCACAGTTGACAAAACTGAGGTTCAGAACATGCAAGTGACATGCCCAAGGTCACACAGCTGGTGAGTGGGGGAGCCAAGGATCAAGCTCAGAGCACCAGAAGGCAAGTCCAAGTTTCTTTCCCCTAGAAGTACCCTGCCTGATATTACTGGATTGACTGATTAGTAAATAATCCTTGTTGACTTATCGTAAAAGCTTGTTTCGCCAAGTCCTGCAACATCTTCTCTGTAATTACCCTATTTTCTCCTAAGGGGGCTAATGGGCTTTCCCAAGACTTGCCCCTTTCCTGGTGAGATGGGATCTGTTGGGGCACAAAGGCCAACCTCAGGGGCACAGCAGTTTGCTCTCTCCCTCTTTAGCTCATTCTCTTTTTCTTGCTCTCCTGTCTCTTTGCTCCATCTGCTTGTTTTGTCTTTGACTGATCCCCTGTGATGAGTTGTGCTCCTGGAAAGCTGCCCTGTGACATTTCTTCTCTTTTGTGTTCCTGATGATAACATTTCCCTGGAGGCTCTTAAAGAGAAGAAGGAAGTGAATAAAGCATGTTGTGCCCTGGCAGTGCCATCCAGCGACAGAGCTTGATGGTCAGGCTGAGGCTTTGAGTATGAATCTTTCCTCTTGTACGGTCTCTTTCTGTGTGCACACATGTGCAGGTGCGTGTGCACGTGCACACACATGCACATACATGTACACTGTATTGTTTAGAACAGGCAGTGTTATGATTAAAGCACTGGATCCTCTGGCCAAAAGGGAGCTCAGTCGTGATTCCTAAGGTTGATGTGCTATGGGCTTCTCTTTGTAGGGTCCTCTGGCAAGCTTGCTGTTGGTTTCCTATGGCTTCTGTAACAAATAACAACAAACTTAGGGGCTTGCAACAACACGGATTTATTATCTTACAGTTTTGGAGGGCAGAAGTCCTAAAATCAAGGTGCTGGCGGGCTGTGCTCCTTCTGGAGGCTCTAAGGGAGAATCTGTTTCCTTGCCTTTACTAGCTTTTAGAGGCTTCCCTCATTCCTTGGCTTGTGGCCTCTTCCTCCATCTTCAAGGCCAATAACATAGGTTCTCTCTCTCAATCCTACACTCCATTATCACTGCTCCTCTCTGACCCTCCTGCCTCCCTGTCCTCTTATAAGAATTTTTGTGATTACGTTGGGCCCACCCAGATAACTCAGGGTACTCTCTTTATCTCAAGATCCTTAACTTAATCATACCTGTAAAGTGCTGTTTGCCATGTAAGGTAACATGTTCACCACTTCTGAGGATGAGGTTGTGGACATCTTTGGGGGTCATTATTCTACCCCACTTGCCAAGTGAAATGGGAACATTCTTTCTTTCTGGGCAAATTCAACACCATTTCTTTGGGAGACAGTAGAGCACGTGGGCCCTGAGATAAACTGTGCAGATTTGCACCCTGCTCTACCCTCTCTTCTTAGCTGTATTACGTTAGGCACATCACCTGGCCTCTTTGTGTCTAATTTCCTCATCTCTAAGATAGGCAAATAATGTAATACAACTTCATTTCACTGTTATAAGTCATGAATAGTGCTGGGGTGATAAAACATGTCACCCGCTGAATCATAAGCACCCAAAATAAATGGAAGAGGCAATTATAACTAGGATGCCATATAGCATAATAGTTATAAACTTAGAGGACCTTCGTTCAAATCCCAATGCCACCACTTATGAACTAATGGGCTAGTTGTTTTAGGCAACTGAGTCTCAGTTTTCTCATTTGTAAAATGGAAATAAAACGATTACCATCTTAACACATAGGATTCTTGTGAGGATGAAATAACAGCATGGTGCACACAAGTCACCCAGAACATAGTAGGTAGTTTTGTTATAGTTATTACCACCATCGTCACTGCTTGTCTACTCTGGGGGTGATGGAGAGTCTTAATGGGCTGCCTCTGGCCTCAGCAGAGCAAGGACCGGACAGGGCAGCTTGCTGAATCCAAGGCACTGAGAAATCCCTTTGCAGTGCTCCATCCTTGAGAGGACCAGAGCCTGGTTGGGCTCAGCCTTGGGGTGTCTGGTTTCCAGGCATCTCCCTGAGGCAGAGCTGTCAGAGCTTACAGCAGCAGCTGGTTCTTTGAATGAAGAGTTCTCCAGAAGCTCTCAGAACAGAAGAGGGGTTTGAAGATGGTGAACAGGGAGGTAGGAAGGCTGGAGGCAAGATTCCCTGAGAAGGCAGAGCTAGTTCCTAGATGGCATGGTCACCAGGGAAGGTGCAGAGCTCTGGTTTCAACCATATTATTACTTTTTAATTTTGCTGCAAAGCTCTGTTCCAGTGAAGGCTTGGGCAGCTGCCCAGTATGCAAAACATTTAAAAGCACAACTGCTCAGGTTGAAACCAGGGATGGGGGAGGGGGGAACTCAGGCCTCATTTACACTCCAACAGGGGCCTCTTGGGTGGGGGGTGCGGGTGTGGGGGGGGGGGGTGAGGGGGGCGGGCAGTCTGAGGAAAAAACTAGCAGGGTGGCAAAAACAGAGGCCTTGGAGTCAGACAGACCCAGGATTTGCATCCCTGCCTGTGCCTCTCCTTGCCTGTGTGAGTTTCAGGGCTTTCCTTCATGTGTCTGAGTCTCAGTCTCAACAACTGAAAATGGGACAATAATAGCACCCATCTCGTAGTTATGAAGACTGGGAGTGGCAACTGTAAGATGCTAAATACAGGTGGTAGGTGTCTAGACATTTAGCAGGTTGTAGCTATTTTCATTCCCTAAAGGCTATCTGAATTCATGACAGACCCTCCCAGAACACGTGCCTAATGCCAGGGAAGCTGTGAGGTACGGGTAGAGATTCCTTGGGACTGGGAGCCAAAAGGCCTGGAACTAATCGGATTCTGATTCCACCACCAGCATCCTATGTGGGCTTCTTGAATCACCCTTCAGATGTTTATTGAGGGCCTACCATATTCCTGACATTATGCTAGACACTGGAACACAGGACCTGGCATCTGAAAAGCCTGAGTTCTAGACTCAACTCTGCCACTTTCTAGCTCTTTGGCTATGGGCAAGTCACTGTCCCTCTCTGGTCCCCAGTTTCTCCATGTGTACAGTGAGGGCATTGAACCTATGTCAGAGGATCTTCCTAGAAAAGATTCAATGAAGTCCTGCCAAAAAATTGTAGAATGCATTTGAACTTGACTCTGAGAGAGACATTCTGAAGCATGGGCTTTGGAATCATACAACCCTGGGTTTCAATCCTGTGTCTGCCACCTACTGTATAAACTTATGCAAGATAATTAATTTCTTGAGTTTCCTCATCTGTAAAGTGGAGATAATCATAGTTCCCTCAAAAGGTCGTGGTGAGGATTCAAGGAGATGACACATGTAAAGTTCCTAGCAGAAGGGCTGATGTGTAGTTGATTCTCGATAAATGATAGCTGCCATCATCATCACTACCACCAGCATCGCCACCACCATCACCACAAGACCATCACCACCACCATCATCATGATCATCTATAAAGTGAAGCTCTAAATGATCCCTAAGATCCTGACATTTTAAGTTCTACTTTTCAAGGTGGGGAGGGGGATTAAGTGACAAATGTGGTGGCTCACCCTGGGCCATCTAAGTGGGACCGTTTAGAGGAGGGTCCCCAGTAAAAAGGGTTCTTATTTACTTTGCAGAGAAGTTCTAAACAGATCTTGACCTATTTGAGATTTCCTGCCCTTTCCTCACATTAAGCAGGAATAAGACCCTTGAGATCTGGAACATTGGAAGCCATGGGAATCAATTTCTCTTTGTATATTTCTCCTTTTAATGATTTTATTTTCTTGTCCATATAGTGGTTTCACTTCAGAACATGAATCTGGGTCTTTTGGGGATAGGTCTTTGGCTATGGCTCAACTGTCTGATTTAGACCTTCTGTAATCTCCCAACTTCATCCTACTCAAACCGTAAGCTGAAAGGTGAGGCTGGCACATACCATTCTGGATTGGCTGTCATTTCCTTTCTCCTTTTGTCAAGACATTTGAATCACAGGACAGGTTATGGATCATGGGATTATACCAACCCACAACTTGGGTGTTCTTATTGTTGCTTTTTAACTTCTTGCTTCCTGTCTTGAGGAAAATCAGATAGTCATATGCTCATTTCGCAGATAAGACTTGGAGACGTTCAGTGACTTTTCCAAGGTTGTATGGGGGCTAGACTTGGTTCCAGAAACCTGTAAAGTGCTATTTCAACTAAGCCATTCTGCCCCATAGAAATTTCCATTTCCTAAGCCTCATCTTCCTGCTCTGAATTCTGAGGCATCTGAGGTATAGGTCAGAAATCTGCAGCAATGTGGGTAAAGACAGGTCAACTGGGCTGATTTGTGGGGTGGGGGGAGAAGCCACTTTGAGGCTCCCACACTGGGGTCAAACTCTTTTCTGAGCAGAGATGAGCAGTGAAGGTCTGGGGGCGTGTGTGGGAAAGGGGCTGTGAAGTTACAGCTTCTTTGCACCGAGAGTGAGCGACAAGATTAGAACAAGTGTGTGGTAGGTAGGCTGTCACTGACTTCACTGTGTGATGTTGAGAAGTCCTGTCCCCCCCCCCCACCTCCCCTGGACTCTCCCCCTTTTCTGCTCTTACCATCCAATAACTTGACTTCGAAGCCTAAGGGTTCGCTTCCCGCCCATCCCATCCGCCGCCGCGTTTTAGCGCTGTCCGCGGTGCTGATCGCCAATCTCCTGATTGCCGTTTCGACCAGCTAGGATCTCTGGTGCGCCCAATCTCTCCTCGCGGCCTCCTACCTCTCTTTCTCCAGGCACCTCACACTTAAATCACGGGTGGAAGGCAGGCTCGGTTCCCCTTGCGCCTGGAAGCTGCTGCCCCCTCCCTTGCTCACACCGGGTTTTGCAGCAGTGGCGGCAGCTGCCACTGATTCCGGCACTGGGGAAGCAATTGATACGTCTACTGCCAGCAGCGCGGAGTCGTCTACGCGGACGACAGAGAGAAACAGGAAGAGAGAGAGAAAGAGAGGAGAGAGAGAGAGAGATTGATTCACAGAGCAAAAACCTTCATCCATGTGGAGGGCAGTCTGAGGGAGCCACTGTGTCCACTGAGTGGTCTGAGTTTCCTCCTCTTCTGGCAGTGGTATTTCTTTTCATCATGGACCTGCATGATTTAGGGGTAGTTGGTGTGTATGTGTGTGTGTGTGTGTGTGTGTGTGTGTGCGTGCGCAGTTGCTTCGATTTTATTTTGGGAAGAGTAGGAGAGTCAAATGAACAATTTTCTTTCAGGCATCTCCGCTGAGCTTTCAAACCAAGTCATCCGGAGTTAGCATTTTCCCACCCGGCAGGGAAGAGAGGAGTTGGCAAGGATTTGGCTCACCCATTCCCCCTGCAATCCTCTGGTGTCTCGGTAAGTGATATTCTTCTTAACTGTGCAAATGGGCTAGGGGTATTGGAATCCCAGTTGCGAGGAGATGTGTACATGAGCTTGTGCGATAGAGGGCTGGTGGGAGGGGAGGGATGTTGAGGAATGACCACGTTTGTTTGCCCACATTCTGCAGTGTTTGATCGCCTAAGCAACACCCCAAAGCCAAATGAGATTTCTGCTCACTGCCCAGGGTGAGGGTAAAATATGCTAATGTTTTAGGTAATGCGATCAAAATTGTGGCTTCTGCCCAATTTGTCTTCTCCCTTGCAGCAGAAGCTGTTGGAAGTAGCTGGCAGTTCTCTGAGTGAGTTAACCCTTTGTGGGGCTGGCCAGCCTGGCATGGGGGGGATCACTGGGTGTTCTGATCTAGTGGGTGGGCACTTTGACTCTGGATGAGAAACGGTCACCTAAGGCTGAAGGGTTCACCCTTGCCTAGGGTAACCTAGGCATACCAAGTGAGTCTTGCATAGGACTGGGCTCAGAGAGTACCATCTTCCAGGGAGAGCTGAATAATTTAATTGTGGTGGTTTTTTCTTTTGCAAGCTTGGCTGTTATAAGCTTCCTGAAATGAGAGAACTGGGAGACATGAAAGGACCACATTTTGCTTGGAATGAGTGGTCAGGCAGGCCAGAGGGGAGCAGTCAGCTGTCTGCTGAGCAGACAATGTTTTATTTTCACAGGTGGTATAACCTGTAAGTGATTGTATAGAGGGTGCACCAGCCCAGGGGACTTTATCCTTGAGTCTGTCTCAGAGTAGGGAAAGAAGGGAACAGTGTTTGTTCAGATTCTGGGGAAGGGCTTCAGGCTCCAGGCTCCAGGCTCCAGCTTCAGATCTGTTCCAGGGCAGACCATACCCTGCTCTAGTTTCTTTATTCTGATGGAATAAGCCTCACCAACCTGTTAGTGAGTGGGAAGGGGAGGTCCCTTGTAACTGAATCCAAAGCTCACATTTAATTTTAAATGCCTTTGCTGCTAATCTGTGACCCATCAAAAGGGGATTTTCTTTGCTTCCTGCTTTGATTACATCTATCTTTCTGGAAATGAATGTCCTTATTTTTAGCATCTTCGCTATTATCTCATGGGCCACTTCAGTGTTCTGCACCCCCAAGGATTTCCTCTTTCAGTTCTTGGTCTTGGAGGTGGGAGGAATAAAATATCAGCCCCAGGGCTTCCCTGGTGGCACAGTGGTTGCGAGTCCGCTTGCCGATGCAGGGGACACGGGTTCGTGTCCCGGTCCGGGAAGATCCCACATGCCGTGGAGCGGCTGGGCCCGTGAGCCATGGCCGCTGAGCATGCGCGTCCGGAGCCTGTGCTCCGCAGTGGGAGAGGCCACAACAGTGAGAGGCCAACGTACTGCAAAAAAAAAAAAAAAAAAAAAAAAAAATCAGCCCCAGAGACTGGCAAGTGTAAGCAGAGTCCACTCAGTCATTTTCTCCAGCCCCAGAGCCAAGTGGGGACACCAAAATCCCAGGGCATATGACTGCTCAGGAAAGATATGTGAGGCAGAGGGGGAGGGATGCTTGGTGGTTAGTACCAAAGATTTGGTCCTCAAAATCCTAGGCTTTCCTCGTCGGGTGACCTTGAGGAGGAAGTTGCCTTCGTTTCCTCCCTGGGAAGCCTAAGTGTGAAGGATGAATGTGGGGAAATTTGGTTCAAATCAGGAGCCACGGATCTGTCCATGGGCGATATTTAAAATATTGAACTTTCCATTAACTGGTCAGACTGGACCATGGCTGGGGCCCTGGAGTGGGGGATCTTAGGGGTCCCCTGCTGTGCTGAGTGTTAACTCTTTAATTGCTGGATTATGGGGAGGTTTAGGGGGACAGGGGAGTATCAAGGGAACCACAGGGGCCTCAGTGCAATATAACCATACAGTGCAGGGGTATTAATATATATATATAATACATTATAGAAGAATATTATATATTATATATTAGGATATGTAATATATATATCTAATATTCTAATATATAATATGTAGAATATATAGAGTATATAATATGTAGAATTTATATGTTTTTATATATTATATATAGATAAGTATAGTTGACTTACAGTGCTGTGTGAGTTTCAGGTGTACAACAAAGTGATTCAGTTATACATATATATTATAACAACTGGTTCAGCCATGCAGTGCATGCCAGCCCGCCTGAGGTAGCTGGGACTGGGCTGTCCACACGTGGGTGTTTTTGAACATCTACTTGCTGCCTCCCAGCCTTACTTCCTTGGGGGTGGTTAAGATCCAAGAGGCTGCCCTCCCTCCTCCCTCATCACATTTGAATTGGTGCATTATGGTGCACCAGGGAAAGGGAAACAATCTTCTGGAAAGAGCCTTGGACTTGGATCAGGAGACCTGGGTTCCAGCCCCAGCTCTGCCCCCCCTTTCTGGGCCTCAGTTTCTCCATCTTTGCAATGAGGTAGTTGGTCTATGTGACCCCAAGGCCCCTTCCAGCTCTGAGGTTCTATGACTATGTGATGAGTGTGCATGTGTGTGCACACACTCACGGTTCTAGGAATGGTTAGCACTGTGTTTGGGAATTTATCCTATGTGTTGAGGAGGTTTTGTTTGGGTGAGTCAGGATGGGGATCAACCCTCCGAGAACTTTGCTAGTTCCTAGAATCCTATGCTCAGCTGGAGAGGGGTCTTCTTTGTTTATGGCTTCAGTTGCGTAGACACCCAGGTTTGGCAGCACTTGCAGTCCTTATAGAGATTTATCCCAGGGAGACACCAAGGACCCCTTTGAGAACCTCCACTCTGAAAAGATGCATATACCCTATAGCCCACCTGAGCACCTCAAGTTCGGAACGTCTGATCTAGTCTGACCCTTCACAGGCCCCAGAGAGGGAAAGCAACTTGCCCAAGACCACACAGTAAGTCATTCACAGCAACATAAAAGACAAGGCATTATGCTTTCATTCCTGGCTCCAGCAGCCCCCACTCCCCCCACCCAGCCAGGGTGCAGGGGGAGGACTTTCAGCAGCTCCTCTCCATCCTGTGCTGGTAATCAGGAAGCATAACCGTGGAGACAAATGTGGACATTTCCTTTCTCGCTGGTGGGAGGGAGGCAGCGGCCAGAGATTCTGCAGTCCAGAGCGGTGGCCTGGGAAGTCAGTCTCCCCAGCTTGCTCTGCCTTTTCTCTTTTCTTGCTGCCTGTACACATCCTGGCTACCTGTCTAAGGCTGTGGGTCTGGTTAGGGTGGTTTATTTGTAGGCTGTGGTATTTACTTTTATTTAACCCTCTCTTTCTTTCTCTCTCTCTCTGTGGGTCATAGAGAGTTTGTGACTTTCTAACAAAAACCACCATGACATATGGACCTGTCTTCTGTTCTTTATCGCCTTCAAGAGGGGAGCTGATCATGAATGCAGACAAATCGGAGTTGATGTAAAGGCAATGAGAAGCGAACAGCATGGTTTATTTCTGTTAAGCACTGTGGCTGTAACCTGGGATAAAAATAAATCTGGGACCCAGTAGTGGTGGGCTGGAGCCGATGAGCTTAAATTATTCAGCTGCCACCCAGGATGGAGATCCTTGATGTGCTGGGAGAGTGAAGGAGGCACCACAGAAATAGCCCCCTCTCCTTCCTGTTCCCCACCCCTGTCTGCTTCATTAACAGCCTTTTTAGCCTCCAGGGGCTGCAGTGTGGGTCCCTGGGAGCAGCCAGACCTGAGTTTGAATCCTGGCTCCAATGCTTCCTTGCTGTGTGACTTCAGGCAAGACCCTAAACCTCTCTCAGCCTCGTTTTCCTCAGGTGCAGTGTGGTGGTGAAGAGTGTGGGCTCTGGAAATAGATCTCTTGGGTTTAGATCCTGGTTCTAACACTTTATAGTTATGTCGTATCATCGCTCTGGGCTTCAGTTTCTCCATCTTTAAAGTAAGGATAGTAAAGGAACTGTGAGAATTTTGAGTTAATGTTTGCAGTGTGCTTAGTACTGAGCCTGGCAAGGAGTAAGTGTCCAACAAATGTGAGTGATGGAGATGCTGTTGGTGATGGTAACAGTGAAATCACCCCGACCAAAGTACGACTGGGCTAGGATAGAGGAAGGTGAATCCTTTGTGCCAGGCATACAGCTCTGGGACCCAGGAGAAAGAGGACGTGGCTTGGAGACAGTAGACTTCCAGTCCCACTATTCCGTATGTGGTCTTTGTGCAGTTGCTGAGGGTCCCCAGACCTCATTTTATTCACCCATGAAATGGGCATAATGACCTCCTTTCTTTAAGCCTGTGAGGCCCTGAGGAAACAGGGCAGTTGTGAGTGTGGTGGGTAGGCCCTGGAGGAAGGAGTTCAGGAGGAGAAGCCCTCCTGACTACTCTGAGTCTTTCGTTCCTCCAAATCCTTGGGAGGCTTTTGCTGAATCATCTCAACTCACCAGCTCGGAGCCCGAGGATTTTTCCTAGGAGACCTGAGCTTTCCCTCCCTTCCCTGCTATGGTGCTTTCCCTGCCACGATGCTCCTGCATACGGCTCCTGAGATGCTACAAGGCGAGATCCTTGCAGGCCAAGGCTGTGCCGTCTTCCTTTTTGGAGTCAGATTTAGCACACAGCAAATGCTCAGCAATGACTTGCATGAATGAATGAATGAATGAAACCTGGATTGACTAGTGAACTGGTCAGTTTGGGGAGGTGCCTTTGGCCTATGGTCCAGCAAGAGAGCTGCATACAGTAGGTGCTTAGTTACTGTTTGTTGATTATGATGAGTCATTGGTGAAGAGTTTAAAAGGGCTTGGCTTTCATCTCAGATCTGCTACAGGCAAAGGACTGGCCTCTCTCTCCTCCTGTCAAGAGTGTTAATTGACATTTATTCATGTGTCATACATTTATGGAGTACTTACAGTATGCCTGGTACCATGGCGGGCATTGGCAAAAACTAGTGACAAAGACATAATCCCTTTGGGACTTAGATAAAGTAAGCAGCTGCCTACAAAATGTGATCTTTTGGGGGGCTGGTACAAAGAGGGCTTCCTTTGTCACCCTAAAGCACTCAGTTCACTGATATGTGAAATTCCATCATTAAAGTTTCATCCTTTGTCTTTAGGCTTTGCTCTTGGATAAAGATGCTTTTGGGTGGAATAATGCATCCAGCCTTATTAGTCATTTACACTTCAGTGAGGAGGAGTTGTAAAATCCTCTCTGAAAAGTGAGGGGAGTGCTTTTTTTTTTATTTTTTATTTTTGCGGTACGTGGGCCTCTCACTGTTGTGGCCTCTTCCGTTGCGGAGGACGTGCAGGCTCAGCGGCCATGGCTCACGGGCCCAGCCGCTCCGCGGCATGTGGGATCTTCCCGGACCGGGGCACGAACCCGTGTCCCCTGCATCGGCAGGTGGACTCCCAACCACTGCGCCACCAGGGAAGTCCGAGGGGAGTGCTTTTTGGGAATGGGGAGTGGAGTTTGCACATACTAAGCTTGAGGTTTCACCTGAGAGGGCAAAATGCAAAGAAAGACAAACACTGCTGGATTCACATTCTGCTGTAAAAAGCTCTCAATGCTCAAGACTGATTCGCCTGAATTGGGTGATTCATCTAACTCAGTGGTTCTCAGACTGTGGTCCTGGCCACCTCCCCGCCCCCCCCTCCCCCCCCCCCCCCCCCCCCGCGGTATCGGCATCACCTGAGAACTTGTTAGAAAGGCAAATTCTTGGGTTATATTCTGGACCTGTCCCATCAGAAACTCTGAGTGCAGGGCCCTGGGATCTGTTTTCCTAAGCCTCCAGTGCTATAAAGGAGTTTTTGAAATGCAAAACACTTTTACAGGTGTTAGTTATAACAGTTCTGGGTGTGTTGTGAGCTTCAGAATTTTTGCCAAGGTCCCCCACCCTCATCATCCCCCGAGGGGCTGAGGTCTGTTGCCTCCTCAGCACACATCATTTACTTTTTGCTACTGGATCCCTCTGTTTTGCACGGGAGCACGAGCTGGACCTACCAGGTTTGACCCCATTCCCTGCTAACCTGAGTGCTCCAGAGGGCTGCTTCTTTCTCAGGCAGCACCCAGGGATTCAGGTTATAGGATGGCTCATTGTCAAGGCGTCAAGGGTCAGCCCTCCAGCCTGGCCAGGGAACAGACCTGGTTCCTCTTAGCCCAACACAGCTTCCCATTTGGGCCAGGGAAATGTGGGACACCACTGTGCAGTGCCGAGGCACCAGACTGCCATATGCAATGTGTCACTGTGGTTTCTTCAAAGTAATTGTCTTGCCGTCATTACTTTTAATGACATATAATGCACACTTAAATCTCATTGCAATGGAGCTGTGTCAGACTCTGTCTTAGGAATCCAGCTAGTGAGCAAGATAACATGCCTCAAGAAGCTGGGGTTTTGCCCACCCCTCTGCAATTAATCAACAGGGGGAAATTCATCTGACAGCATCATTATGGTGTTTGGTTTGTGAAGGATTTATTTGCAGAGTGGAAGAAAAAAAAATTTCTCCACATCTCTTAATATAATCTTCTAAGATCATTCACCTGCCTTTTTCTTTCTTCTCTCTCTGTCTCTCTCTCTCTCTCCCTTCCTAACTTCCTTCCTCTCTCCCTCCCTCCCTCCCTCCCTCCCTTCCTTCCTTCCTCCCTTCCTTCCTTCCTTCTTTCCTTCCTCTCTCTCCCTTTCTCTCCTTTCTTTCCTCTTCTAATGCATCTACACCATGACAAGCGGCAACTTGTGAATGGAAGCAGCTTTCAGTAGAGAATAGATTTGGTAAGCAGGTTTGGTGCCAGCCATTGATGATGAGGCTGCATTCCGGGGCTGCTGAGAAGAGAGATGATTTCTTGAAGTTTGTTGGGAGGCCCTCCATGCGAGATGCTGCCAAAAGGCATCTGTGTGGTCCATTCTGCCCCATAGCCTGTGCCTGCCCCCATCCCTCCCCCTCTACCTGTCAGTTTTTCCTCTGTCACCATAGCGCTGTGTCTCTAAGTCTGTCTCTGTCTTTCTCTCTCCGCTTTTCACACCCCCAACCCATCCCCTTCCCCATCTTTCCCATCCTTTAAAAATTCCCTTTCTTTCTTCCTGTGGTTCATCTTTCCTCCCCTTTTTCCCCCCCTCATCTGACCTCTCCTGTCTCCCTTCCACTGGCATTTTCTCCCAATCTTTTTATCTTCCTGTCCTAACCCCTGCCCTTCCCCATCCCTTCTTTAGTCTTGTCCATGCAGATATACCAAAGTGACTTGGGAAGGGAATGCATTTGTGAGTCCCAAGACCCCAAGTCAGGCCTCCAAGTAGGATGACCAGCTGTCCCAGTTAGCCTGGGACTGAGGGGATTCTTGGCAGGCAGGACTTTCTGTGTTCAAACTGGGAGAGACTCAGGCAGACCAGGACGAGGTGGTCATCTTACTGCGAAATCAAATGCTTGGGATTCTGTGGAGCTTTCAAAAGGCCAGAGATGTGACTTTCTGGGCAAATTGCCGGCCCTTCTGCTCTGGGGAGGGACACAGTGGTCTCTGAAGCCCTTCCCAGCCTTGGTGTGCTCTGCATGGCTCTGGGGCCTGAAGACTACCTGGGCATGCAGAGGCCAGTTGTCAGTCAAGGGCACAGGGCTGACTCCTTCCTCCTTCCCTACTTCCTTCCCCCAACAAGACTGACCACCCAGTCAGTTAGTTATGCACTTTTAGTCATAAGAGGGGATCCAGTGAGAGACTGTAGGTGGTTCTATGGCAGAGATTCGCACACCTAAGCCTGTGTCAGAATCCCTTAGAGGGCTGTTAAAACAGAGTTTCTGATTCAGTGGGTGGGGCCCAAGAATTTGCATGTCTAACACATCACTCGCAGGTGATGTGGATTCTGCTGCTCCAGGAACCCCACTTTGAGAATCACTGCTTTCTGCAAACTCATTCCCTTTCATTTATTTGCTCCATCATTCATTCATTCTCAAATATTTATTGTATACTGCCATGTGCCAGGCACTGGGGACTCAGCAGTGAATGAGACAGAGTTCCCTGCCTTCCTAGAGCTTGCAGTCTAGTGGGGAACAAAGGCAATAAACAAGGAAACACACAAATAAGATGGTTTTAGACCATGTTAAGTGCTATGAAGGAAATGGTATGACATGATCGAGAGTGATAAATGGTGGGGGAAGAGAGAGAATTTAGTTATTACAATTTAGTTATAAAAAGGATGGCCAGGGGAGATGGTAACATTTGGATTGAGAGCTGAGTTTCTAGAAGGAGCCAGCAGGATCCAGGCTGGAGGAACAGCAAGTGCAAAGGCAGAGACACCTGTGGTGTCTTGAGGGAATAGCAAGAAGGCCAGTGTAGTGGGATGAGGGGAAAGTGAGGGGGATGAGGTCGGAGGGCCCTGGGGACTGCAGGACCTGCCAGGGTAGGCAAGGAGTCTGGATTTTATTTCACTGGGAAGGGGGATTTAATCGGGAGAGTGACATGACCTAATTTACAATTTTGGTAATGATCACTTTGGTTTCTGAGTGGAGAAAGGACTGCAGGAGGTGGGGTGGAAGCCAGGAGACCGCTGATGGGGAGCAACGATGGCGCCTGGGCCAAGCGGTGGAAGAAAGACGGTGGTAAGATCCGGGGTGGGGGGCTTCGGCAGTAGCTCAGTCAGGTCAGATATGGGGGAGAGGGAGGAACCAGGGCCCACACCAGGGGATGGGACCCTTCTTGGCAGTGGTTCAGCGGTTGTGATTCTGGGGATGTGGAGAGGGGCCAGTGGGTTAAGAGGCAAGACCAACAGGGTGTTCAGAGGGAGGGGCCTTTCAGTGAGGTCTGCAAATTCCCTTCCCACCCGGTTAACGTGCACCATCCCCCCCTCCCCAGAGGAAAAGGCAGAGACAAAGCCTAAAACCAACAGAATGTGACAAAATGCTGGAAAAAGCAGACAGTTAAAATTGTGCCCTCAGCATCCTTCCTGGTGGGGCCCCAGCAGCTGGGGCTGTGAGCGCTTCCAGGTGGGTGCTCCAAGTCACAGAACACCTGGCTACCGGCAGGTGGCTGATTCCCATGGGGAGCTGGGAGCCCCAGGGTAAACATACAGGGTTCTGTAGGCTACTTCTCATGCTTTGGGGGAAGTTGGGTATCTCCCTCTCCCTCAGCTTCTGTCTTCACCCCACTGCATGTGCCATGAGCAAACCTCTGGGCTCTTTGTTCTTCAGCACCACCAGTTGGTTGGCTCAAGCCAGGGGTGTGTGTGTACCAGGCATTTGTAAAACCTGACTTGCTTGTGGGATAGCCCAGCAGTAAGGGCCCCGCAATGACAGCTAAGACTCCTTGGGTTCAAATCTGCACTTCATCCCTTTCTAACTGTACAGACTGGGCCAGTTACCAAAGCTCCCTGTACCTCAGGGTTTTTTTCCAACTATAAAATGGGGATGCTGTTAACGACAACATGTATTTTATAGGGTTCTCATAAGGATCAAATTGGTTCATATGGGCAGAGATCCCAGGACCCTATCGTCACCATTGTTGTTATTTCATAGTAGCCGATACAAACTCGTTCTAAGATCTTTGGATCTGCCTAGTTCAGGAAGGCTCTTGGAGATCACTTGCTTATGCTAGTGGTTTCCAAACATGCATCTGGCCTGTTATAAAGTTCCCACTGGCCTTGATGAAAGAAGGAAAATTAGGCCTTTATAGATAGGCAGAATATTGCCAGCTAAATTTTCCTAGAACAGATTTTCCTTTAGTCTGACATTGTCTTTTCTGCTCATTTAATGTTAAAATATGTTCTTTAAAAATGAAACATTGGCAATAGTTGATGGTAGTTTCTTTCTTTAAAAAAATATTTTAGTGCCCTTCCTTGGAAAGTAACAACAACAGCAACAAAAGTTGGCAGCCCTAGGGAGGGCTCCCCTAAAATTTGGAAGAGAATTTTACTCACTTGAGAAATCCAAATGTCTGGGCGCTAATTTTGCCTAGTCATTAACTTCAGGGGCTATCAAATTTTACCGTATTCAAGAATCTCCTGGGGCTTCCCTGGTGGCGCAGAGGTTGAGAGTCCGCCTGCCGATGCAGGGGACACGGGTTCGTGCGCCCGTCCGGGAAGATCCCACATGCTGCGGAGCGGCTGGGCCCGTGAGCCATGGCCACTGAGCCTGCGTGTCCAGAGCCTGTGCTCCGCAGTGGGAGAGGCCACAACAGTGAGAGGCCCGCGTACCGCAAAAAAAAAAAAGAATCTCCTGGGGTACTTTTTTTAATTCTCAAGGCCCATCCTTAGAAATTGTGATTCAGAAGATTTGGGGTTGTACCCAGGAACCTGCAGGGTAAAGAGTTTCCTGACCGATTTGGTTGCAGCTGGTCCTTGGGTCATTCTGGGAGGAACGCTGCTCTTTCCCATGGGTGAATCCTCTTCATCACTCCTAGGCCAATGGGCTTGAATGCCTCCATGGTGGTTGGCTCAGCACCTACACAGTCATTCCACACATTGCTGGACAGGTCTGATCAGCATGATTGTCCTTCCTGGTGTTAACTTTGATCTTGGCTCCTGTCCCTCCTGATCATTTTACCTTCTGGAGCCAAACTGAAGAAATAAAAATCCTAAGACAGAACCTAAGACAGAACATGATCCGTAAGAGTTAAGTGCACATTAGGAGGTGATTGCATGAAGCTATAAATCTGAGTTCGTTTTTGTTAGGGGGATAATTCAGAAAAGAATGTCTAGTCTTCTCTGCATTGAAGTTAGGGGTCACCTCAGTCAACATACAATCATTTTATTCATTCAACATACAATCATCACTATTCAGTTAATAGATATTTATTGACTATCTACTACCATGTAGGTCAGATGGCCCCAAATACAAGGTTGACCTTCAATTTCCACATTTTTCCAGTAAAATCAGTCCCTCCGGGCTTCCCTGGTGGCGCAGTGGTTGAGAGTCCGCCTGCCGATGCAGGGGACACGGGTTCATGCCCTGGTCCAGGAAGATCCCACATGCCGCGGAGCAGCTAGGCCCGTGAGCCATGGCCGCTGAGCCTGCGCGTCCGGAGCCTGTGCTCCGCAGCGGGAGAGGCCACAACAGTGAGAGGCCCGCGTACCGCAAAAAAAAAAAAAAGCAGTCCCTCCTAACTTGCACAAAATGGTTAGCCAGACTTTAAAAAATAATCTGTTAGGAGCTGAAAGAAAGAAAACAAAACCTATTAGGGATGTAGATGAAATGGTCAAATGTCCATTTATAGTATTTGATTCATCAATCATATTATACAAACATACTTAAAATCACATATTATATAAAATAATTAATCCATAAAAACTATTTTTTCTGCCACCGACACGTATTTTAAAAATAATCAACAGGGCTTTGCTGGTGGCGCAGTGGTTGAGAGTCCGCCTGCCAATGCAGGGGACATGGGTTCGTGCCCTGGTCCGGGAGGATCCCACATGCCGCGGAGCGGCTGGGCCCGTGAGCCATGGCTGCTGAGCCTGCGCGTCTGGAGCCTGTGCTCTGCAACGGGAGAGGCCACAGCAGTGAGAGGCCCGCGTACCGCAAAAAAAAAGAAAAAAAAAAATCAACAAAGCAGAAAAGTGAGGAAAGTTTTATAACTTTAATAAAAGTCATCTACTGCAAAAACCTTTTGTTGAAGAATAGGAAAAGGAAGAGATACCATTTGGAGCCTGATGGATGAAAAGTTTAGAAAGAATTTACATAAACTATTCCATTATTCAAAAAAGTAAATTGAGAGAGATAATGAGAGACACTTGACAGTGTAAAAAAATATTTTAAGGACCTGGATAGACGGTGGATTTCTGTTTTCTGAGGGATATTTGGTTGGGGGATCCTTATCTTCTATCTGGTCATTAGTAGTATTTGTCAGGCACTGTGTTCACTGTTGGGATATAGTAGAAAACAATTTAGAGTTGGTACCTTCCCTCAAGGAGGTAGACATAAATCAGTCATGATACAAATGGATGTATAATTAGAACCTGAGGCAAGGGTTCTAAAGAGAGGAACACGGTCTGTGAGAGCATGTGACAAAGAAATCTGATGTAATCTGGGAGGACTTCCCTGAGGAAGTGACATTTGACCTGGGAGCTGAAGGATGAATAGGAGTTAACCAAGTAAAAAGAGGAGAAAAGAACATTCATGGCAGTGAGAACAGCATGTGCCAAGGCCCTGAGGTGGTGGTATTCCAGGATCAAAGAAGGCCAGCATGGCTGGAGCACAGGTTTGGGGGGAGCACAGTGTGAGATGAGGTTGATAGTACCTGCAGGGCCATGGTATGGCAACTTGTCTTTATCCCAAGAACAATGCAGTTTCACAAGCAAAAGGATGACCTGATCTGATCTGTTTTGAAAAGGGCTCCCTAGTTGCAGCACAGGATTCACAATCAGGGGAGGAAATACTCTAAACTGACCCAGAAGGAGTTTCATGTATTGGCCAATCCCCCTGCACCCCACCCTCTTTACAGCACTGACTCCCTAGAAAGGAGGAGGACAGTGGGACCCCAACCAGGGAGAGATTATGTTCTGCAATTAACCATGGTGTGGGGTCCCTTCTTGAAAATGAGGGTGGTGAGAGTGGAGGGAGGAGGTAGGGATAGTTGCCAGTCTGCCTAGGTTTGAATCCCAGCTCTGCTGCTGTGACTGAGCAAGTTACTAAATCTCCCTGTACCTCAGTTTCCTCATCTGGAAAATGTGGATGACAATAACATCTACCTTCTGGGGTTGTCTTGGGAATTTAACAAGTCAATATATATAGTCTCTGCTTGGAACAGGCGTGAGAGGTGCTCAATAAACATTAGTTATTTTTATTTTGATGGTGGTGATGATGATGATGATGAAATCTCAGAGCTCAACATTCTAAAGAGGGTACTCTTAATCCTTTCCACTCTCTGCCCACTACCTCACTTCCTTTTGGACTTTACTTAAACATCACCTTCACAGTGAGGCCTTTTCGGATCATCTTATTTAAAATTGCACCCCCCTCCAGAATTCTACTTCTTCCTTCTTTATTTTATTTTTCTCCCTAGCACTTAGCACCATGTGACACATGATTTTACTTATTTATTTCATTTGTTGTCTATCTCCCCTCACTAGAATGTCAGTTCCACCAGCGCAGGAGGATTTGAGTGTTTTATTTATGACAGTAAGCTCAATACACTGTATCCCACAGTGTCGGCACACAGTAAGTGCTCAATAAGTAGTATTTGTTAGATAAATGAGCACTGACAGTGTCAAGCTAATGCTCCTTGCTCTTGTTCGAAACCTGACCCACTCCCCAGGCTGCTGTAACTCATCCTATGGTTCATTAAACAGCAAAAGCAGTAAAAGAAAAAACAATCCCCATATCTTGAAAGGGGTGGGGGACAGTCAGGGAAGGTGTTGAGCCACCAGAGATTTTGGTGATGGGGAAGAAAGTGAAGGTCTTTTATAAAACCAGCTCAGCAGCCTGAGCTTTGTAACCTGATTAGTCGTATTAAGCCTTTGTCGACATCGACATTACCTCAGCCCTGGCTGTGGCAATTGGTGGAGCAGCAGACTTATTCAATATTTAAGAAGACCTGCATTGCAGGAGAAGGGTTTGGGCCATGTGTGGAAGAACAAGCAGCAAATGCTCAGTGACAGTCTCTTAAGTGGTGGATTATTTTTAAAAGGAGAGAAATAAGAGAAGAAAAAGCCCCAAAGTATTCAGCCTCGCCCCTGGCCTTCCTTGGTTTCTGGTAACATATGCTCTGACCCAGAACAAAGAGAATGCTGTTGGCAGAAGGGAAACCATGGACCAGGAAATTTGGTCTCCTGGGTTCCGTTTTTCTAGCACTGCACACAGGGGTGGTCCCCAGAGTGTGTGTGGCCCCTAGACCAGCAGCATAACATCACCTGGAACTTAGAAATGCAACTTTTGGGGCTCTGTCCCAGGCTTCCTGAATCAGAAACTCTGGGGCTGGGAAGTGGGCATCGGTCTCCTTTCCTGAGCCCTCCAGGTGACTCTGACGTACATTCAAGTTGAAGGTGCTCTGGCTGGAGGAAAGGGAGGCTGGAGAAAAGGGAGGCTGGAGAGAGTGTGGATCGGGGCACATGGTTCTAAGCTAGTGGTTCTCAGCCCCAGCTGCACATTATAATCACCAGGTGGACTTTCAGAAAGTATGATGTAGGTACCCACCATGAGCATCTTCTTTAGTTGGTTTGGTTGGGGTTCTGGAATTAGCATTATTAATTCCTCTCGTCCCCCACCGTGATTCTAGGGTGCAGCCAGGGATGTGACACTTTGTTCTAAGGCAGTCCCTCTGTTTACCACTGATGTGCCTTTGGTGAGTCATCTTAACCTTATGTGCCCTCATTTTTGGCATCTTTAAAGTGGGCCCTAAAACTCCTATCTTACGTGACTTGCAAGGAAATGGTGATGCTTAAGAGGGATGCTATTGTGAAATCTTTGCAGTGTGTTAAAGTGCTGTGCAGATAGGAGAGTTGATGAGGGTCTCCCGGGTTCTGTCAGTGCCTTTTGACAGTTCTTGACCACTTCTTTCTGGTTGCCCCATCAGCCCCCCTCATCATCTTGGGGATCTAGGGCCACAGAATGCTCACCCCCCGAGCTTTCTAAAAGATCACTGAGGCTCCTCAGTATGGAGATTACTGTACCTGGGAGAGGAAGGGGCAGCACAAGGTGCAGAAGGCAGAAAAAACAAAAGGACATGAGTATAAGTTCAAACCTTACAGGCTATGGTTGGCAATGAGGACTTTGTATTAGAATTATCATTACTCTGGATTGAGAGCTGCCAGTTACTGAGCATTTAATGTAGGCCAGCACCATGCTGGGAGCACTACGTGTCTGGTTTCAACCAGTTCTTCCATCGGTCCTGAGTAGAAGGTACAATGATAAGCCCTATTTTCTGGACAGGAAAGCGAGGGGCCAAGGTCCCAGGCTAGCAAGGGATAGAGCCAGGACCAGCCCTAGTGAAGTGTCTAGATTTAAATACTTCATATCCAATGAGTCCCTAATCTGAACACAGGTTGGTTTCCTAGGAGAGGTGATTATTGAGGAGAGGTTCTGAAGCACCAGATGAAATGACAGTGGTAGGTGTTGAACATCACCTTCTTTCCTCTTGCCTCTAAATCCAGACCCTTAACACAATGCCTCCTGCTGGCTTCAGTTCTAAGTCACAAGAGCTTGGTTTTTCACTCAGGGTTTCTCTGTCCCCAGGTCCCATGAAGGCTTCTTGGGGACACTGTCGTTTCCTTTCTTGATTTTCCTTGCAGCTTGGCCATGCAAAAACCAGACCCAAAACTCAGAAATAACTGCAAAGCTTTAACTCCTCTTTTAGAGAGAAATCACCTTCAAGTTTGCCTTGCTTTCCTGAAGAAGGAGCTGGAAATCAGGGCCAAGGGGACTCAATCCTCACTTGTCCTCAGCTTTGAAAGATGAGGACCATCCTACTCCCTCAAATCAGCCCTCATCAGTGACTCATTTTATTGCAGAAACTGAGCTGGCAGCCTGGCTGGAGAGGAACCATTTGCAACTACCCCTGGCTCACTGCAAACCTTCCGCCTCTGAGCATGCTCTGCAGAGGCTAGAGATTGAAAATATACTTACCAACCCATTTGCTCCCAGCCCTGGTTTGTTATCTGATTAGGCTCCAGAAGGACTGTGTACTAGATGATTCCTGCAAGTTTTCCATCCCCAGTGAATCCCCAAGTCAATTTGTTCACTCCTGGCTGGTTTCTATTCTTCTGCTTCACCTCATTCTGCCCCAGAATGGTGATGGTGTAGGAATGGGGTTTGAAATGCACCTTTGGTTTTGCATGGGAGAAACTGGCCAGGAAACAAGCCATAATGACAGTACTTTGTACCTCCTTGGCAGTTTTCCTCCCTAATTACCTCTTTGCATCAATTATCTTATTATCTGCCCTTTGCCTCTACCACACTTGAAAAATACAATAGAAAACAGACCAAACTACTAAGCATTTGTCCCACTTAATAGTCCTTATTGTAAGAGGAAAAGTGGAAATGTAGGAGTGCTTGCTGATTAGTCTAGTATTTTATATATATTTACATATAATACATATGTATGTATATATGATATATAACATCATTACATATTATGTATATATTATTTATTTTATATATACAAATAACTTGTATATATGTATGTATGTGTATGTATATATCAATATATACATATCTATACATATATAGGGGGAGAGAGAGAGAGTTGATGATCATTATTTGTAGTAGTTATGTTCTGTGAAGCACCATGATCACTGAATTAGCAAATACTCAACCGTTGCTCCCAGGGGAAATACAGGGTTAGGTTCCTGCAAACTTCTGGTCACACTGCATCAACCAGTCCATACATATCCATGTTTTATGTGTTTCTGTAAAAAAAAACCTTATGTAATACTGATGGCAAACCTAACTCAAACTAATTCAAGTGATACAAAGGGACATCTACTGGCCAATGTAATCAAAGAGTCCAAATCACAGCTGAGGCATGACTGGATCCCGTGGCTCTAGGACTGAGTTCTAACCATCTCTTAATTCTGCTTTCCTTTGGGGTAGCCTCACTAGCAGGCAGGCTTTCTCCACCTGGTCGAACCTCACCAAGTCCAAGTTTGTATTTTCCCATCTTCAGCCCAGTAAGGAAAAAAACAGAGAATCTCCCTCCTAAGATGTTCCAACAAAAGTTGCAGAATTGAGTCTAATTGTCTTGTATTGGGTAACTAAAACAACTTTGAACCAGAAGAGGGGAATATGCTGATTGCCCATACCAGGGTCACGTGACTGCCCCATAGCTGGTAGTTGAGGTCAGCTCCATCAGAACCCCATGGATAAGACAGGAAAAGGATGGTTCACTAAAAGAAAATTGGAGCATTGATAACAGGAGAAGTTCCATTCCTCCATGGAATTTTCAGTCTTGTGGATGATGATTTCTGTGAACTATGGGAGGCTAAGCCCTGAGTTTCTGAATTCCAAGTACATTAAAATTTCAGAGAAGAGAGGGCTCAGGTGACTGTAGAAGGCATTATGGGACGCTGAGGGTTGAACTGGGATTTGAGGTGTTAAGTGGAGGAGCAGGAACATTTCAGGGGATGAAAAAGGCTTCTCAACACCATACCATCCTGGTAGCTTCTGCTGCATGAACCTCAGGGAGAAAAGTGTGAGTCACATCATAAGAGGATGGTGGATCCCAACTTTTAGGAAGTGCATCAATTACTGGTTTCATTCCTACACACACACACACACACACACACACACACACACACACACACACAGAGAGAGAGAGAGAGAGAGAGAGAGAGAGAGAGAGAGAGAGAGAGAGACACTTCCATATATTTACTAAAACGGGGAGTAAAGTACATGTGCCGCTGTCTGTGGTCTTGAACCATAGCTTTGGCCAAATCTCTGCTGACATCTCCCCAACTTTTCTGAGGAATGAGGGCTTCTAGTTTGTTGCTGCTGTTGTTTTCTGTCTCCATGAAAAATATGTGCTGTTGACACTGCCTGTGTCAGTCAGGATCCCAGCAGGAAACAGATGGCAATTCAAACTGTAATTTGAGGACAGTTTTTAAGAGGAAAAAAGCATGAGCAGGATTAAGGAAAACCAGCCATGGTTAGTGAAGTACCCTGGGGCTAAGAATAATGGGGAGCTGTTACCACCCCTAGTTCTGAAGGGGGAGATAAATAGAATTACCAGAATCATGTGAGAGCTGGAGATGTAGTTATAGGCCAGGGCCTTCTGACCAGAGATGTGACCTTTGTCAAGGGAGGCAGCCCTTGACTGCCCATGACAACACTGCAGAAAGGGAGCCCTGACCTCACTCTCCTACCTCCATCCAGTCTCCCCTAGTGTTCTCCATGAGAAAAATCAGAATGGAAGCCAGAGGACAAGGGAGTTGTTTGAAGTAATATATACAAGTCAGCCTTCCACAGAGTAGAAAAGCGTGGGTAGTAGATGTGGAGGGGCAAGCAGAAGACATGGCACACTACCAGTATCAGTTAGCTATTGCTGCAAAACAAATCAGTCCCAAAGTTAGTGGATTAACACACAACCATTTATTTACTTGTACTTCTGCAATTTGGGCTAGAATCAGTTTGGTGGTACTTCTGTAGGTCTTGCCTGGGGTCACTCATATGGCTACAGTCATCTGGAGGCTTGATAGCTATATAGTACAAGATGGTCTCACTCACCTATCTGTTGATTATCTGGGCTCTTAGCTGGGAGCCTTAGTTTTCTTCCATGTAAGTGGACTGGATTTCTAACATGGTGGTAGGAACACTCCAGAGGGTAAGTCCCAATAGGCAAGCACTTATCAAGCCTCTGTTTGTGTCATATTTATTGACTTCCCATTGGTGAAAGAAAGTCACATGCTAAACCCGGAGTTAATGTGGGAGGGACTACACAATGTGGAGGCATGTTCATTGAGGACATCATTCCAACAGGCTACCGTGCTGCCGCAGTACAGATAGAATCATTGCCAGTATTTTACATTTTTGCTGCTGACTTCATATCCTTTTGCCAGCTCATGCAAGTTCCTATTAAAAAAATGATTCTGGAAAGTGGATGTTGAGAGGGTGTGTGTGTCCATGTCTGCCCCAGTGCAATATAGATATTTCACTTACTAGAGTGAGAAGAGAAACTAGACCAGCTTCAGATGTAGTTTTGATATAATGTCTCTTGAGAAGGTCTTAAATCAGGGAATAGACGGTGGCTTATCTGGTGTAGCTTAAGGTAGGGTGTGTGTGTGTGTGGTGTAATACATGTATGGTGTATGTATATCTCTGACAGCTGGGATTTGAATACTGGCTCATTGTTTGTGACTTTGGGCTAATACCTAACCTCTCTCTGCTTCAGTTTCTTGGTATAAAATGGGGCTAATGATTGAGCTGAGGATTAAGTTAGGTAATACTGTGTTAAGTACCAACATGTGGAAAGCACTTAGCACTGTGCCTGAAACAGGATGAAGGTTCTATATTTATTAAGGGTTCAGTGAGGAAGGATGGGGAGGAGGAAGAAGACGGTAGGGGGTGATTTAAAGTCAATCAGGACTGTGTTTAAAGAAACCCTACTTCTTACTGGTTCTGATTCAGTCTTGGGGAAAGCCAGTGAACCTTTATAAACATCAATTTTTCTATCTGTAAAACGGACTCAGTGGTGTCTCTTTGCAAGTGTTGTATGAGCCCATGTATGTAAATCACTTAGTGTGGTGCCTGGCACACAGTAGATGGTAAATACCATTATAGCTGTTATTCTCAGCCTTTATATCCTGGAGATGTGACAAGGGTAACGTACTTCTCTCTATTTAATTCTAACCATGTACCAGACACTCTTCTAAGCACTTTACAAGTATTAACTCATTTAATCCTTTAACATCTCTATGAAGTAGATACTATTATCACTATTATTATGAAGTTTTTCATACGAGGAAACTGAGGCACAGAGAGGTTTAGTAATTGTCCTAACATCCTACGGCTAGAAAGAGGCAGAGCTGTAATTTGAACTCTGGCCGCTCAGCACTTTTCAGCCTCTGCACTCCCCTGCCTCCAGTGATGAGGGACATAGCGCCCACCTGCCTGGTCATTGTGAAGACCGAGGGCTTTGTAAATTGCAGAGTGCTCCATCCATACTTAATGTTCTGATGGCTGCTTTCATGGGGACATAGGGAGAGGAACAGGAACTTTGAGGTTCATTCATGTTCTCCAGCCAGCACTGACCAAGATTCATTTTTCTGCTGCTTTCCCCCACCTGGTGTCAGGAGGGCCTGGGCGGGAGAGAGGAAGGGATGGAGCCCAGTCTTCAAGATTTATTATTCATGGGAACTTCCTGATGTGGTCTCAGATTTCTTAGAATCCACATCCCAGGAAAGTAGCCATGGCTGGACTGTATGAGGCAAGAAGTATCCTTCCTGGCCAGAGACCCTGTAACCTATGTTATTTTGGAGGGTGGGGTTCTGCAAGAGCCCCTGGGTGACACCTAGTGAGGGTTTACCTTGCACCAGAACTAGCCTTGATACTCTCTGCTGCTGTATTTTCCACTCCAACCTCTCAACAACCCTGTGAAGTAGGTGCTGTTACAGCCCCCATTTTACAGACAAGAAAATCGGCGCTCTGAAATGTTAAGTATTTTGCCCAGGCTCACCCAGCTTGAGTTTAGCTGGGGGTTGAATCCAGGTGTATGTGACTCCAAAGCCTGAGCTCTTGACGGAAGATTCTGTCATGACATTTGTACCATGGGTGAAAGTGAGGGTGGTGTGCGTGTGTGTGTGTGTATTTTGGAGCTGAAGGTGCTTGGGGTGTAGGTGAAGTGGGTATGGGAGTGACTGGCGTAGATGTGGGTGTGTTGTGGGTGGGATGGTGCTGGGGGAGAGGTGAGCAGAAGCATGTGGAGTGTGTGGCGGACGGCGTGTGGACGTGTAGTGTGAGTGTAGGTGGGAATGAGGGCATGAGGACGTGTTGTCAGTGGGAACGGGCAAGTGTAGGTGTGTGGTGTGGGTGGGTAGGAATGGGGCTGAAGCAGGGGTGTGTGTGTGTGTGTGTTGAGGTGAGAAGACAAAGCTCTTCCCTGGGCTCTAATTGCCCCTTCTTCCAAGGATGAAGTGAAATATGCATTTTCCCAGGATAGGGAGCATCTAAGGCCAGAGTACTTATTCTTTCTGTCTGGTAACCAGAAACTGGCTCTGCTTGCTTGGTAAGAGAGCCAGACCAAGTCAAAGATGAAGAGCTTTGCCTGCATATGAGAGGAGAGTCTGTGAGCTTGAACCATTCCTTTCCAAATGCAGAAAGAGGCCATCTCAGAAAAGCATATTGCCCTTTTTACAACAGCCCCAATGAGTAGTTTTTCTGTTCGTGCTTGATTACCTCCAGTGAATGGGAACGCATTACTTCTCAAAGTAGCATATCCTCCTTTTGATACCTCTGATGGTTAGAGAGCTGTTCTTTACCTTAAGCCAGACTTTCTCTTACTGTACCTTTCACATTTTGGTGCCGGGTCTGACCAGGCAGCTTATATGAGTGGCTGTCCAGAGTAGTGGTCAAGAGTGTTGGTATTAAGGGGAGATACACCGGGATTTATACCCTGGTTGGCTCCACCATTCCTGGCTGGGACCTTGGGCATATTAAGGCACCCTTCTGAGTCTCAGGAGTGGAAATAACCTCATAGGCTGGTGTTGAGGATGAAATGAGGTGGTATATGGAAATTGCGCACCTGAAGGCTTGTGATGTTAATTTCTGTGCTACCCTGCCTTTGCTAAGTATAGACCCTCAGGGCAGGAGAGTGAGTTGGTCAAGAGCACAGGCTCTGGAACCACACTGCCAGGATTCTAAATGTGGCCCCATCATTTACTAGCTGTGTGACCTGGGAGAAGCTACCCAACCTCTCTATACTCCAGGTGTATCACCTGTGAAAAGGGAATAGTCATTGTTTATTAGATCATTGTGAGGATTGGTGATTCAGAAATTGGGTGATTTCTATATACCAGGCACTAGCCAGAACAGTGCCTGGTATATAGAAAGCACTCAGAAATTGATCACATACCCAAAGGAGTAAGTGAAGAGAGTTTAATTAAGAGACTATTTATAGTCATGTGAAGGAACCAACAAGGTCAAGGGAAACCAGGGTGCTGAAACACCCCAGCATCCATCAAAGGAAGCCATCACCATCTCCAGGCCTGGAGAGGCAGGAGAAGGAACAGTTATGGACCCAGAAGAGAAAGGGTTATATGAAGAGGTCCTCCTGATGAGAGTTACCACCTTTAGTGTAGGGCCCCAGCCACCCCGTGGTGACCACCACGAGGGGTCCAGGGAAGAAGTACCCCAGCCGCTTGCTCTTTCTTCCCTCCAATCATCTGCAATCCCTCCAATTAGACAAATCCAACCAGAAACCAGAGGGTAAGGGAACCACTGATGCTGTCCACACAGGCCAACCTCCCAGGGCACAGAGTAGGGTGGAAGGGTGAATAGATCTGGAGAGTGAATGGAAGATACTCAGCAAAGCTATTTTTTATTATTAGTTTGGCACGATGATGCCACTTTTTAAAACCATATTTGCCATATAAAACCAGCATATGCTTAACCAAATATTATATTATTTGCACCAACAGTCAAGATAGCAGGTGTCTCTCTCCAACCTGCAAGAGGGAGGGGATATGGGGGTATGTGTATACGTATAGCTGATTCACTTTGTTATACAGCAGAAACTAACACACCATTGTAAAGCAATTATACTCCAATAAAGATGTTAAAAAAAAAAAAAAGATAGCAGGGTGGTCCGAAGGCTCATTTATATAAGACCCAGGTCCAGGAATATCTTTGGATATTCCACCTGCTACCAAGTGACCCTGGCAAGCCAGGGCCTCAGTTTCCTTATCTGTAAAATAGGAATGCTACATCTCCCATCTGTGATTTGTGAAAATGCTCCTCAGATGAGAGGATGCTGTTTTTTTAAGGGGTAAATGCCCCTCTCTACCCTGAGTATTTCATCCCTGAGGCAGAGAAGGGATCAGGGTGACACCTGTGGTTTCTGTGGCATGAGGATAGTTAGGGCTGCAGATAAGTCAGTTCTAACTGAGTTTTAATTAGAATGAGTGTCACTGCAACTTGACCCTGGGTGGCAGCTGGAGGCCATTAAGCTAAATGACTTGTTTTAATACTCAGACCTGTCTAATCACATTTTCTTGTTTGGAGCCGAGTGTGTCTGTGCATGGGTGCTCAAGTGCAGAAATAAACCTGAGCTTTTCCTCTTCTCCTTACTCACCACAATGTGGTTGGAGCAGAGATAAGCTCCATAAGCAACACAACAAAGGCAAGCTTCCACTTTGTCAAGGAATCTGGTAATTGGCTGGACTGTGCAGGGAGCCCTGAAGAGTGTTCTGTTAACAGTGTCTGCCTTTGCGTTTTTTTGTTCAGTAGTTGGGTCTGTAGACTCAGGGCTCAGAGGGATTCATAACCCAGGGGAAGAAGGAAATGTTGAGGGTACCCCTGTCCAGCAAGAGACGTTCTCCCCAGGAAGATCAATTCTAGATGCTCTGCCTTGCCTTCAGTGTGTGTCATGTGTTTTCCGCTGTGGACTCATTTCGAATGCATGCACTGTTGTGACTTACTCGCTGTGTGTCCTTGGAAAAATGACCTTACCTCTCTGGGCTTCAGTTTCCTGATCTGTAAGGCTGGGTAATAAAAGGTCTTATTTTCTAGGATGGTTACGAAGATCCAACAAGATGTTGCACGTGAAACACTTAGTGCAGTTTCTGGCCCCTAATGAGCACAGACAGGATGGATTAGGTTGTGCTGTGGTAACAAACAATTCTCAAAGTTTCAGGGACTGAAACAACAGAGATTTGTTGCTCACTCATGCTCCCTGGATATGGTGGGTTAGCAGGGGGTGTCTGCTCTGCATTTGTCCTCACACAGGGACCCAGACTGAGTGGGGATGGGGCTTCATCTTCATTCATCCATGATTGTCAAGACAGGAAAAAGGGGAAGTGCTAAAGTGGGCACCAGCTTTAGAGTTTCCACCTGGAAACTTTTATTGGCCAAACAGGTCATGTGACCACTCCCAGCTTTCCATGGAGAGGGAAGGGCAGTCCTATTACATGGTGGAAAGCCAGAAATATTTAGTTATCAGCACTAATGACAACCATAGCACTATCAAATGACCCTTGCTTTAGTACAATTATATTGTCATTATCATAATAACAGAATATGTTTTGTTGTTGTTTTTATTTCTGTCATTCATCATTATCATGCTTCATGTACTTAATCTAGCTTCAAGAATCCTGAAACATTTCCCTCTAGTGCCGAAGTCGGGTTCCCATCTCTTTAAGAAAACATACCTGAGATTATTATTAATAATAACATAAATTAATAATAGCTCCCACTTGGCCCCAGACCAAGGACTTCACATATATCATCTCATTTAATCCTCACAGTTCTCTTTAGAGATAGGTCCTATTATTGTCCCCACTCTACAGATGACGAAACTGAGGCTCAGGAAGGTGAATTCACTTGTTGGACTCATAAATGGCAGAATGGACTTGGCCCCCAAATCCATACCCTAAGTTGCCTTGCTGAACTGTCTGCTAAGAATATGTTGTCTTAGACTCTGGATCTTTAAATGGGGAAGCAGTGGTTGTCTGGGTGGAGAGTGCTGGAGATACTATGCATGATCATTGTTGAAACCCACAGAAACAGGGGTTCATCGCTGGGACCCATCCACTCTTTTCTGTCCTGTTTTCCCCTCTTCTCAGCCCTGCAATCACCCCAGGCTCCATCCTCATGAATTTCTCCATTCCCTAAATATTCCACATCCATTGAAGCCTCTGAGCCTTTGCTCACTCAGTTCCCTCATCCTTTCCTCCATCCTTCATGTCTTGCACACCCCAGCTCATCCTTCAGGGACCAGCCCCAATATTCCCCTTTTTGGGAACACCCACCCCACCCCCACCCCCACCCCCAGGCAGAGCCAATCCCATAATCTGTCTGCTCCCATGGCATTTTGTACATTAATAAATCTAAACCTTTTCTACACACACACACACACACACACACACACACACACACTCACACTCACACTCACAATACAGTCCTTTTAGAGGAGGGAAGAAATTATTCTTTGTTTTTTTTTTTTGTTTTTTTTTTTTGCGGTATGCAACCTCCCACTGCTGTGGCCTCTCCCGTTGCAGAGCACAGGCTCCGGACGCGCAGGCCCAGCGGCCATGGCTCACGGGCCCAGCCGCTCCGCGGCATGTGGGATCTTCCCGGACCGGGGCACGAACCCGCGTCCCCTGCATCGGCAGGCGGACTCTGAACCACTGTGTCACCAGGGAAGCCCTATTCTTTGTTTTTAATTAATGCCAGCTCTCTCATCCCAACTTTTTATACTGCCACCTCATTTGTCTTATTAAGTACTTAGTTTTGCTTTTAATAGTGCTGTTTATTTTCACTGAATTTTAATTGTCAGTGCAGGGTCTCAGCAGACCTTGGTGAGGGTGCTTTACAAATGTTTCTTGTCCTCCTGCACCACCTCAGCTTTGGTGGCAGTGTCTCTGAGGTAGAGTAGGCGGGGATTCTGGGGGTGGCTGAAGGCAGGTGTGTTTTTTTTCCATACCTCAGCCAGTTCTGGTTGCCTTTGAGATTCCTGTTTGCTTCAAGGTAGCTGGTCTATGAAGACACATAGAGCTTAGGAGCGTTGCAATGGCAGAAATTCAATTCAAATTTGACTTCAGGAGAAAAAATAGGAACATATTGGCTCGTATGTTCAACATATGGTACCAAAAAGACCAAGATTGATTCAGGTGTGGCTGGATCCAGCATTGTCATCAGGAATCAGTCCCTCTCCATCTCTCAGCTCTACTTTCATCCCTTCACAGACCTTTGCCATTTGGTGGCAAAAGTGACCAGTAGCAGCTCCAGGCTTCTGTTCTACCAGTTTAGCAATCCCATTGGAAAAAGGGTGCTTCTTTCCATATAGTTCCAGCAAAAATCTTAGGGCATGCCTTCATTGGTCCACATTGGGACATGTGCCTATCCCTGAACCCATGGGGCATCATACATTGATTGATCAGAGGTGGATCATTGGCCCACCTCTAGGGACCAGGTTTGGGTGCCCCCTCATCTGAGTCACACAAATTGATACTGAGAGAGGGATGGTTTCCCAAAGGAAAATTGGGGTGCTGTTACTCAAAAAAAGAAGGGATAAGTGCTGGACAGGCAAAAAACAAGAAATATCTACCCCAGGTGTCCACTGCAGTGTCTCACTCAGGCCTAAACAAACACCTGGAATTTAGACATTTGTTTTCCTCCCCAGCCCCACCCTCAAATAACACTAACAGGGGGCTTCCCTGGTGGCGCAGTGGTTGAGAGTCTGCCTGCTGAAGCAGCGGACACTGGTTCATGCCCCGGTCCGGGAAGATCCCACATGCCGCGGAGCGGCTGGGTCCGTGAGCCATAGCCGCTGAGCCTGCGCGTCCGGAGCCTGTGCTCCGCAACGGGAGAGGCCACAACAGTGAGAGGCCCGCATACCACAAAAAAACAAAACAAAACAAAACAACACTAGCAGTGACCTCCTTGCATAATACTTAAAAAGCATTTTATATTACCAGGCCCCTGCACATGTGTTAACCCTTCAGCTCTTCCCAACAACCCTTTGAAGTTGGCATGACAAAGATGGGAATTTTTATGTCCTTATTTTACAGATGCAAAAACTGAGGCCCAGAATGACTAAGTGATGTGCCAGGAAATGAATAGTGGAGCTAAGGTTGGATCCCAGGACTCTGGGTCCAAGGCCAGCAGTTGTTCTACAACAATGGGCTGTACTATCAGCCAGCTTTTGCTGCATAACAAACAAAGCACCCCACAGTGGTTTAGAACAACAGCCTTTTTTTTTTTTTTTTTTGATGTGGACCATTTTTAAAGTCTTTCTTGAATTTGTTACAACATTGCTTCTGTTTTATGTTTTGGTTTTTTGGCTACGAGGCATGTGGGATCTTAGCTCCCCGACCAGGGATCAAACCCGCACCCCCTGCATTGGAAGGCGAAGTCTTAACCACTGGACTGCCAGGGAAGTCTCATAAGCCATTTATTTATCTCAAGATTGTTTAAGTCAGTGACTGGGTTGAGTTCAGCTGGGCAGTTCTTCTGGTCTAGGCCGGACTTGGATGATCTTGGCTGGGCTTGTTCACATCTGTGGTCAGCCTGTATGTTGGCTGGGCCTGGCTAGTTTATGATGGGGCCCCCCGACAAATGTGGCCTCTGTAAACTGCCAAAGTTGCAGAGCAGTGCAGGATGAGCTCTGTGCCTCCCTTAAAAACCCATAAGATGGGGACTGTCCTATGGGATTTCTTGAAGGCTCATGGCAGGAACCATCTGTTATTGCTATATGGTGATGGGAGACCCATAGGGAGGTGACAGTAAATTTGCTCTGTTTCAAGGCCAGGAGCACAGAGGTGCCTTCATCTCGAGCATCTCTCAGACCTGTCTCTGTCCTTGTCTTGGATGCCTGCCAGCTCAGCATGGAAGGAGTCAGACCTTGTCATTCTAGCTTTGGCCTGCTTCAGTGGAGGCTGGGGATGTCCCATCTGGCTCTCGGAGCAAAGAGAAGCTAGCAGCAGCCTGCACCCTCTGGATGTAGCTGGACCTGTAAGGGATGCTGGGGCTCTGAGAGAGGGAGCTGGAATGGCAAGGCTTGCAGGCGTGTGGAGGGGCACTCAGCTCTATCAGTAGTAGGCAAGGCAGGAGACCACCATCTTTCTCTTTGCTAAACCAAGTGTTCTTGCCATGGCAAATGTGTATAGGAACCCTTAGTGCCTGGCAAGTGGTCAAAGCTGGATGCATGGTTGAGGCAGAATAGAATATATTCAGTTCACTTCTCAAAGCCCTTCTGTGGCTCCTACATCACTTAGAGTAGAAGCTTAAATGGTCCTAATGATCTGATGTCCCTTACCACCCCCACTGCTGCTTCATCTCCCACTTACCTCCCCCTTGCTCACTCTACTCCAGCCACTCTGCACTCCTTGTCATTTCTTCAACTAACCAAGCACATACTCACCCCAGAGCCTTTGCACTTGCTTTCCCCCCAACTTAGAATGCTCTGCCTCAGATATCCACGTGGCTCAGTCTGTTAACCCACTTCAGTCAGGTCTTTGCTCAAATATCATTACTCAGTGAGCCCCCATCTGACCACGACCAGCTTTTTTGTTTGTGTGTTTTGTTTTGTTTTGTGTTTGCCGAGGCTTGCAGCTTACGGGATCTTAGTTCCCCAACCAGGGATTGAACCCGGCCCCCCTGGTGGCGAGAGCTCCGAGTCCTAACCACTGGACCACCAGGGAATTCCTTGACCACCTACTTAAAATCAAACTTCCCTCTCAATCACTGATCCTCCTTCCCTGTTTTTCTCTAAAGCACTCATCACCAGCTAACATGCTTTATATTTGACTTACTGTTTCCCCACTAGAAGCTAAGCTCCCTGAGGACAACGATTTTCCTTTTTTATTTGTTTTAATGCTGTATCCCCAGTGTCTAGAACAGTGTCTGGCACATAGTAATAGATGTTCTATAAATATTTTTTTTATTCTTCCCATTTCTCAAGAGAAGCTGGTAAACTGTATTATTAATTAAATTCCGTGCTTTTAAAATATTGGCTTAATTTTCCTTTTAAAAAATACTGCTTGGGCCAAACAAAAACATAATTTCAGCCTGGATGCTGTTCGTGGAGGCCCCCCAACCCTACTCCACCCTTGTTTGGTGCCCTTGGCGTAAGCTGCATTTCTCACGCCGTCAGACAGTCCAGGTGATTTTTTTCCAGGTTCTTTTTTTTTTTTTTTTAAACATCTTTATTGGAGTATAATTACTTTACAATGGTGTGTTAGTTTCTGCTTTATAACAAAGTGAATCAGTTATACATATACATATGTTCCCATATCTCTTCCCTCTTGCGTCTCCCTCCCTCCCACCCTCCCTCCATCCCACCCCTCTAGGTGGTCACAAAGCACCGAGCTGATCTCCCTGTGCTATGCGGCTGCTTCCCACTAGCTATCTATTTTACATTTGGTAGTGTATATATGTCCATGCCACTCTCTCACTTTGTCACAGCTTACCCTTCCCCCTCCCCATATCCTCAAGTCCATTCTCTAGTAGGTCTGTGTCTTTATTCCCGTCTTACCCCTGGGTTCTTCATGACCTTGTTTTTTTTCCTTAGATTCCATATATATGTGTTAGCATACGGTATTTGTTTTTCTCTTTCTGACTTCACTCTGTATGACAGACTCTAGGTCCATCCACCTCACTACAAATAACTCAATTTCATTTCTTTTATGGCTGAGTAATATTCCATTGTATATATGTGCCACATCTTCTTTTCCAGGTTCTTAATTGAGCAGAGGTAGGCTGGACTCAGGAGAGGAGGGAAGGGGCAGGAAAAAAGACAGAGGGACGGAACTGACAGGGCACCGTCCGAGCTGGTGGCTGCAGGCTCTGCTGTGAAGCATCTGGTTTAATTACAACACTGCGGGGCTGGGAGGCTGACTGTGGCATTGAACTCTACGCAGACAGCTGCAGCTCACACTGGTTCCCTGCAGCGCCCTGAAGTACTGCGTATGGCCCCTGCCAGCCCAGCCCAGGCCCACCGTGTCACTCTTAGACACCTGCTGTGGCTCTGAAGCTAAATGGATTTTCAGGGTTGTTTTTTCAGTTCAACTAAAACCAGCAGAAGACCTTGGAGGTTCTGGGGGATGGAGGCACCGTTCCTTAACAAACTGTGCTAAAGGGAGTCAGGGGAGAAGTACGTAGAACAAAATGTAGAGGGAGAAAGGCAGGGTTCTGGAATCTGGCTTTTCTGGGCTTGGGACAGGGTCTTCGTGTTATTTTAAGATGCAGGTGGCATAAAGATTAGTACCAAGCTGTGGAGGTGGGCAGATCTGGGATAAGGCCTGGCTCTGTCACTTACATGCAGATTTATTGAGTGCCCACTGCACTCATGGAGCTCTGTGACTTGTGTGAAGATTTATTGAGCATCTACTATATACCACACTCAGGACTGGCTGCAAAGTGAAAAATGCAGGGCCCCTTGTTCAAATATTATAAAGAATTTCAAGATGATGACAGCAGAGCATTAAGCCAAGTGTGGGCCTATCTAAGTACAGGGAGGGTCCTTCTAAGCTTAGGGTCCTTCTATGCATGGGGCCCTGTGCACCAGTATAGGTCACAGGGCCATGAAGCTAGCCCTGCATGCACTGGAGTTACAACTGTTGAACAAATACAGACCCGGGCCCTGCTCTCATGGATCTTACAGAATAGGTGGGGAGACAAACAGCGAATAAGTAAAAAATAATAATTGCAAATCACAATAACTATTATAAAGGAAACAAACAGGATGCAGTGAGAGTAAGTAAGGGGTAAGAGGAGGTGACTTAGAGAGTATAGTCAGGGAAGGCTTCTTGGAGGAGGTGACGTTTGAGCAGAGACCAGCAGAGTGTGAGCAGAAACCAGCCATGAGAGAGTGAGAGGAAGATGCTATCGGTTCAGAGAAACAGCAGAGGCAAAAGCCTGGCAGCTGGAAAAGCCAGCGTGTCTGGAGCACGGTCCAAGATATACAAGAGTAGCAGACAGAGGGTCATGACAGCTTTTTGAGGTCACGGAGAGAGTCTTAAATCTTATATGCAATGGACAGCCATTGAAGCACTTTATTATTTATCTTTTAAATAAGTCACTTATTTTTGAATAGCCAACATATCCACATGGTTGCAAATACAAAGGGGTATCATGTGAAAATTCTTCCCATCTCAGTCCCAGCCTTCCAGTTTCCCTGCATAGAGGCAAACAATGTTGTCCATTTCTTGTGTGTTCTTTGCAGAGAACTTTATGCAGATACAACCCAAAATCACATGCACATATCCTACTTGCCCTTGTGCACACAGATGGTGTTGTTCTGGAATATTGTTCTACATCTTGGCCTTTCCACTAGACAGTTAATCTTGGTGATCAATCCATATCCGTCATAAAGCATCTCATTATTCTTTACAGCTGTGCAGTCCTCCACCGTACAGATGCACCAACATCCAGCTAGCCAGTGCTTGTTATTTGGCATTTAGATTGCTTCATTGACTAAAGCAGGTCATTGGGAAGCCCACTTAAACTCTCTGTGATTCAGTTACTCATCTGTGAAATGGAATAAGAAGAACATCTACCTTCTAAGGCTATTGTGAGGATTAAATGAGATAAAACCTGAAAGGCACTTAGCAGGTACCAAGCCCTTGATATTTGAACTAGCGATTGTTGCTGTTGTTGCTTTCATTCCTAAAAGCAGACTGTTCCTTGGGGCTCATACCCAGGCTGTGGGGGACCCTGTGCCCAGGAAAGACCTGAGCCTCTGGCTTCCAGGGGAGGCAATTATTTTATGCTTTCTGAACTTGCAGCTGCAGCACTAGATTTAAGCCAGGACTTTGACTCTGGTGGAGCCGAAGCATGTGATCTCTCAGAGTCTCCAGGCAGGGGTCTGGGTGGGCAGGTCTCTGTTCGTTGCTGAGGCTGAGGTGGGAATGCAGCTAGGAGCCAATGGCCATCAAACACTTGTCAGAACCCGACAATCTGAAGTCCAGGGAGGAGTGTCCTACAGGTGTGAACACAGTGGTGCGTAAGCACCTGGGCTTTGGAGACAGAGTTCAAGGACTGGCTCTGCTACTTGGTAGCTGTGTGATTTTGAGCAGGTGGCTTAACCGCTCTGGGTCTCAGCTTTCTTGCCTGTAAAATGAGGATAACACCACTTACCTAGGAGTAAGAGTATAAGGATAAAAGTTTCATTATTTAATGAAGCTATGGAATTTGGCGCATAGTAGATGCCCAAGAAATGTTAGTCCTTACTGTCGGATAAACTATGATCTAGGAGAAGTAGGAAAAGGGAGTTACCACTCTACAAGTGCTTACTGTGCATCAGGGACCGTGGAGGTGCTTAAACTCATCATCTCAATGACCCCAAGGTTCTGCTGCGGTCCTAGGGCTGGAACACACATTTACCTCACACACACACCTCTACCTCTGCTCCTGGGACCAATGGTTGGTTTCCCTCTGCTGGTCCTCCCTGGCTTCCTGTCCATTATGGTGATGCTTTCTCTGTAGTGGGCAATGAGAAAGATGGGATGATCTGAAAATGTCAGGGGCTCACCATTGGGCTTCCTCCGTTTCTATTAACTCACCCTTAAACTTGAGATCTTGGCTGGACTTCATGGAGTATTATTTGCAGGCAGGCAGGGGATATGTTAGGATCCAGCTCTGTCAGATTGGAAATGGTTAAGCAGCTTGCCTGGGGTGACATAATGAGCTCCGGGACCAGAGCCCCGCTTTCCTAAGATTCTCCCCTCTACTTTCACATGAAGTCAAGTTCTCTGGAAGCAGAACCTGAGACAGGTTTTTTAAAAAAATTTTATTGAAGTATAGTTGATTTGCAATGTTGTGTTAATTTCTGCTGTAAAGTGACTCAGTTATACATATATGTATATTTTTTCATATTCTTTTCCATTATAGCTTATCACAGGATATTGAATATAGTTCCATGTGCTATACAGTAGGACCTTGTTGTTTATCCAGTTCTATATATAATAGTTTGCATCTGCTAATCCCAAACTCCCAATACTTCCCTCCCCCACCCCGCTCCCCCTTGGCAACCACAAATCTGTTCTCTGTGAGTCTGTTTTTGTTCCTTAGATATGTTCATTTGTGTCATATTTTAGATTTCACATATAAGTGATATCATATGGTATTTCTCTTTCTCTTTCTGACTTATTCGCTTAGTATGATAATCTCTCGGTCCATCCATGATGCTGCAAATGGCATTATTTCATTCTTTCTTATGGCCGAGTGATAGTCCATTGTATATATATATACCACATCTTCTTTATCCATTCATCTGTCAGTGGACACTTAGGCTGTTTCCATGTCTTGGCTATTGTAAGTAGTGCTGCTGTGAACACTTGGGTGTATGTATCTTTTCAAATTAGAGGTTTGTCCGGATATATGCCCAGGAGTAGAATTGCTGGATCATATGGTAACTCTATTTTTAGTTTTTTGAGGAACCTCCATACTGTTTTCCATAGTGGCTGCACCAATTTATATTCCTGTCAACAGTGTAAGAGGGTCCCCCTGTCAGTTAGTCATGGCCCTGGGCTGCTCCCTGGGGTGGGGGTAGCTTCTTAGATATCTCTGGACAAGGCAGCTGCTCTCTTTGGCTGAGGGCAATGCTCTGTAAAATGGGGCTACCATAAGCCCCTAGTTGCTAACACTCCTAGAGGCTGGGGGTGGGGTGAGAGCACCACCTGTAAAGGGCATCAACAATTTCTGCTATACCCACTCACCTCCACCTGCATCTCCACCCCCAGCTGAGATGTGGACCCATGACCTTCTTTCTCTGGGCTGTTACTCCAGTTGTTCAAATAGCCTTGATTACTCAGGCTTCCCTCTCCAGGCCCAGGCTGCTTGACCGGGACAATGAGCCCATCCTGGGATGTTACACTCTGAGAGGCCTGGGTGGCAAAGCTGAAATAACCAATGCTGTCCAGGGTGGCTTCTGGCCTGGAGGGACAGAGCTGGGTGGTTTCCATGGGGCGGCCAGCCAGTGAGTTTGGACTTTGCAGGCAGAATTTTAACAGGAAATGAGCTCCCGGTATGCCTGGCTGAATGCAGGAGAGGGTGGGCAAGCCACATTCTGCCTTGAGGGCAACAGAATTTGGAGATCAGAGTTCCTGGGAGGGGACAGTGTATTCCTTGTCCCAGCTCCCCCCGCCAGCCGCCACCTCCTGGGATCCTCCAAGGTCAGTGCTGCCTCTCTGCCTCAAAGCAGGAGGCGAGGCAATCAAATGAACGTTCGCTGTCCAGACCAAGGGCAGCTGAGGACGCTCATTACCGGGAACTGAAGCTCTCGGTACCAGCAGGGGCCAGGGGTTCCCAGGGGGCCCAGGGCAGCCTCATTCAGCTCTTGGCACAGGCAATAATGAGACGTTAAGGTTCTCTTTAGCAGATTTCCTTCACAACAGGAGTCATCTCTCCTTTCTTTCTGTTTTCAAAATGGAAACAATGAAATGGTCATATTAATCTGGGAAGATTATGTTAACCACCCGGGAGCAGATGAAATGGCTTTTCTCTAAGGGGCCTTTCCTTCCCTGTGTCCAACCATCAGCCCCCCGATCCCCGGCTTCACCCACACGAAGATTTAATAATTGCACTGGCTGTAGAATAGGAAAGAGAGTTCTCTCCCTGTTCACCTCCCAACTGCTCATCTATTCAGCTTCCTAGGAAAAAACACTGTGTTGTACCAAGACCTTCAGGGAAATCAGAACCCACTGGACACAGTAACCTACCTTCTAAGGCTTTTTTAAAAAATAAATTAAATGTGATCTCCATGGTCTCTTTCCCCTTATTCTTTTTAGAGATTTATTTATTATTTACTTATCTTATTATTATTATTTTTGGCTGTGTTGGGTCTTAGTTGCGGCATGCGGGATCTTTTGTTGCACCGTGCGGGCTCTTCATCGTGGTGCACGGGCTTCTGTCTAGCTGTGGCGGTGAGTTTTCTCTTCTCTGGTTGTGGTGCTCAGGCTCCAGGGTGCGTGGGCTCTGTAGGTTGTGGCACACAGGTTCTCTAGTTGAGACGCGTGAGCTCAGTAGTTGTGGCACGTGGGCTTAGTTGCCCCACGGCATGTGGGATCTTAGTTCCCTGACCAGGGATCAAACCCACGTCCCCTGCATTGCAAGGCGGATTCTTTACCACGGGACCACCAGGGAAGTCCCTCTTTCCCCTTATTCTTTGCTTAGACCTGGGGGAGGGGGAAGGAGGGGAAGTTCAGAAAGGACATAAGCTTGGCTGAGTTCAACTAAGCTTAGTGTTGATGGAGACTCATTCACGCATTCAACAAATATTTATTAAGTGCCTTCTATGTGCCAGGTGCTATGCTGGGTATTGGACATTAAGCAGAGAACAAAACAAAGAGTTCTGCAAGAGGCTTACATTTTAGCAGGGAGATTCTAACCGTGATGGTGCTGTTTTCACAAGCTGTGATTTAACTTTGTGATGATCTCCCTAGTCACTGTGTAGAGCATGGACTGAAGTGGGCCAAGGGCAGAGGCAGAGAGACCGGTGAAGAGGCTCCTGTAGTAAGCCAGGCCGGGATAGTAGTGGTTTGGATCAGCATAGTAGCAATTTAGGCACAGAACATTGGGAAGATTCTGGATCTATTATGACAGTGAAGCCAGCATGACTTTCTGATGGCTTGGGTGTAAAGTATTAAAAAGAAAGCAAGCCAGGGATGACTGTGGCATTTGGGACCTCAAAACTCTGAGACATGGGTTTGTTTTCTTTTTGACCTGACCAAGTCCAAGTTAACTGGTACATGAGTCAGATGACTTCCTCTAGTAGAAAGACCCTGGATTGGAGTTAAGAGCTCTGACCCTCCCTCCTGGATATGTGGTCTTGCATCAACAATGAATGGGACGAACACAGATTAAAGGGAGGAAGTTCTTCCCTCTGATCCATTTCTGCCACAAGGGAGCTGTGACAGTTTCCCTCTTGGGGCCTGAAAGTCCCCATCTGGAAAGCGGAGAAGCTGGGTGAAGTTCCATTTCTTCTCTGTATCCCCCAGAGTGCTTGGCATAGACCAGGGGTCTGAGAAATAAAGGGTGATTGAATGACTGTTTGCATGATGTCCTGTCTGGGCTGTTGTTTTCCAGGAGCACTGGGCTTCTACCATGACTGACACCGTGTTCAGCAACAGCTCTAGCCGTTGGATGTGTCCCAGTGACCGACCCCAGCAATCAAAGTAAGTTGCTGGGTCTTCCTGGGAGTTGTTTGCTTTGGGGCAATGAGGTCCTGATCTACACTTGAAGGAGGAGAGGAATAGCAAGGAAAGAAATTTCTCTCCCTGGGGTGGAGGAAAAAGAACCTAGTGGGAGTTTGTCGTGGAAACTTCACTGATTTTACTTCTTTGCAAGGTTGGAGTAACAAGATTAAATTCTGAGCTCCATGCCCTAAGTGAGAGGTGGCTTGGTGGAATGGAAACAGCACTGACCTGGTGGTTAGAATCAGACTTGGTTCTGGTTCTAGATCTGAGCTACTCTGGGTGAATCTCTTTCCCTTCTTTGGACCTTGGTTTCCTCATCAATTAAATAAGGAAGTTGGACTAGATCAGAGATTGCAAACTGGCAGGCCACCAGCTGACTCTGACTTGCAGAAATGTGTTTTTTTTATTTTTTATTTTTGGCCTGATCATTTAAAAATTGGGAAATTTCACATAAAATAACTTCACATACTCTTTCCAGTAACTATTATACCTGAATCAGTGGTGTGCTGGGTCTGTACCATGGTGGTTCCTTAGAGCTGATGTTAAATTTTCAGGAATTTTGCAAGTCAGTTGTTAAACATGGCCAGTATTAAAAATTAAGTTGTATAGTTTTACAATTAAATTATATTAAACACAAAGGTGGTGAATACTTAACTTTAATCACTTCTTAATTTTTTTTAACATCTTTATATTGGAGTATAATTGCTTTACACTGGTGTGTTAGTTTCTGCTGTATAACAAAGTGAATCAGCTATGCATATATCCCCATATCTCCTCCCTCTTGCGTCTCCCTCCCATCCTCCCTATCCACCCCTCTGGGTGGTCACGAAGCACCGAGCTGATCTCCCTGTGCTGCTTCCCACTAGCTATCTGTTTTACATTTGGTAGTGTATATATGTCCATGCCATTCTCTCATTTCGTCCCAGCTTACCCTTCCCCCTCCCCATGTCCTCAAGTCCATTCTCTATGTTTGCGTCTTTATTCCTGTTCTGCCCCATCACTTCTTAATTATTTTACTATGTTTTGTTAGTCTCCATGTTATTTGTGCCTATGATACCTGTATGGTGAAATACTATATAATAGTACATTACTGCATGTTTCCTCCCAGTTCTGCATTTAGTGACATCATATAGGTACTTGAAATCAGCCACAGTGGGGCTTTTTCTCCAGAGGTTCAACTGTTAAACATTTACCAGCACACCACTGCCTGAAGACCTTTACAGTCTAAGTCTATTGTTTATCATCCCTGCAGATTTTCACTCAAAGGTCTTATTTTTTAAACGCTTGGTAATTTTTATTGTTAGCTCAATCTGTGAGAATCCTGGGGATCTACCATGGGAATATTTTCCTCAGAGAGATTTGCACTTGCTTCTGCCAGGAATCAGGTGTGCTGCTCACCCAGGATGTGACCTGAGCTCCCTTAGAGGGTCCTAGCTCAAAGTGGGGATCTCAGATTCAGCTTCCTCACCTTGTTAGGAGCTCAGAGTCAGCCTCTGGAACATAATGCTGCTTTTTACATTGGCTTACTGCTCACAGCTCCCTGTTCTGGATTCAGTTTGCTGGGTTTTCTTTTTCTTTTTTAAAAAATTGCCTCATAAAGGGGTATAATTGATTTACCTCTAATAGTACACATTTAAAGTACAGTTTGATCATTTTTACACATATGTGCATACTCATTCCCCTTTGCAGTCTCTCCTTTCTGCCCCTCCCTCTCCCCACCCATCCCTAAGTAATTACTAATCTTCTTTCTGTAACTATAAATTAGTTTGCATTTTTTAGAATTTCTATAAATGGAATCATTCAGTATGTACTCCCTTTTTGAGAGATGTCTTCTTTCACTTCGCATAATTATCTCATGATCCATCCATATTGTTTTTCATATCAATAGTTTATTCCTTTATATTGCTAAATAGTATTTCATTGTGTGGATATACCACAATTTGTTTATCCGTTCACCTATTGATGAACATTTGGGTTGTTTCCAGTTTGGGGCTAGTACAAATAAAATTTGTATAAACATATACTTTCATTTCTCTTGAGTAAATACCTAGGAGTAGAATGTCTCAGTGGTATGTATAGTAGGTGTATGTTTAACTTTTTAAAAAACTGCCCATTTTCCAAATTGGTTGTACCACTTTAAGTTTCCACCAGAAGTGTACAAGAGTTCCATCTCTCTTCCTCCTCACCAACACTTGATATGATTAGTCTTTTCCATTTTAACCATTCTAATGTGTGCATAGTGGTATTAGTTTTGTGATTTTAATTTGCACTTCCCTAATGACTAAAGATGTTGATTGTCTTCTTTTGTAATTTTGCCATTCGTATAACCTCTTTGTTAAAGTGTCTGTTCAAATACTTTGTCCATTTAAAAACTGGGTCATTTATCTTCCTGTTATTAAATTTTCTAAGCTTTTTTTCATGTGTTGTAGATAAAAGTCCTCTGCTGGAGACACATTTTGCACATATGTTTCTTGGTCTATGACTTGCATTTTCTTTTTCATAACAGAGTCTTGAAGAGGAAAAGTTTTTTTATTTTGATGAAGTCTGTTTTGTTTATTTGTTTCGAAGTAGGAGGGTTGTTGGAGAATTCCCTTATTTTCTAACAATCCTAGGGTCTTTTGGAATATTTAGTGCCCTCATATTCTTGAAGCAAAAGTCCCTGTCTATTTACTACTTCTACCTAAAACCTCCTCTAGTTATACAAGTTTTATAGTTTTGAAGACATTATTGAACTCTGTTGGTTTCCTTTTTGAAAGGAAACTTCTAGTTTCCAAGCCCTCCCCATGATGTCCTCTTGAAGCCAACCTTACTTGGCAGACAATATTCCATCAGCCAAAAATTGTCTCTGTAAGATAAACAGTTGCCTGAAGGTGAATGGGGTAAAATATTTATTTTATTTAAGAAATGTCAGTTAATTAAAACCCCATACATAAGAGTTTACTTTAGTCAATATGAAGCCAAACAATTTGCCTTACAATTAAATTAGAATTATTCAAACAGTCTGGATGCAGTTTCATTAAAGTGCTTCTGGGCTCCTGTGAAACATCTTGGCATTCTGAATGCATCCGGCTGGCTTGATTGCTACTGCGTTTTCTTCAGATGTTAAAATTATTTTCCAATAAATGCTAATGGGTGAATTATAGTCATCACACATGCTATCTAGTCTGCAGCAGTGATGATGTGCTAATGCAGACGCTTCAAATGTCTTTCTCCAGTAAATTAAGAAATCTAGTCTTAATTAACTGCTGGCTAACCAGATACTCTTTACTCCCTTTGTGATTTCTCTCAGCCTCCTTGAATCTAACGATGGTGTTTGGAACGCAGTTGTGGTTGTGTTTGAAAGAAGTGAATGTATCTGTTTCTTGCATCGGTAGGACAGGGCTTCAGCTATCTATGTTGGGGATACATGCGGAGAAATGCTGGTCTCCAATAGTTGATACTTCTCTATAGTTTTCAAGTCTGCAAGCCTGAGAGTGCCAGAGATCAGAGGTGGAAACTGAGGCACAAAGAGGAGATGTGACCTGCCTATGGTAGCATGTCTAATAAGTGAAGAGCCTGGTCTCCTTTTTAGAGTGGAAGGACTTGCTTCCCCAAACTGGGGCACTGCGAGTTCTGCTTTCGGATGATCCAGTCACGGTTCAGGGCTCATTGCCTACCTCAGTGTGCTCCTTATCCCTCAGTGTTTGAAACAACAGAAACCAAGAATGTTATCATCATTAAGTGATTCCTTTTTAGTGCCAAAAAACATTATTCAAATACATAAATGATCAGATTGGTTAATTAATAAGCTGAACTGATTGGTCATTTTAATCAAGGCTGTGGCTCATACAACCCTACATTGCTGCAGCCTTGTTTTAGATGTGCTGGAATAAGATAATAATGACTGATAACAAATGGAAGTAGGTCATTGTGATTTAAACAGAACTGTGCGGTTGTGGCATCCAGGCAGTGTTGATATTGTTAAGAGATTTTTTCCCCTAACTTTATTCATTTTGTTCTTTCTCTCCTTTCTTTGCCTTCCTTCAGTGATAAAGAACAGTGAGTATTTTGTAATACTTTTATTTTTCTGCAGACTGAATTTTATCTCTTTTCTGATTAAAGTGGCTTTAAAGATAGATGAAGAGAGATGGTTCAAAAAGGAACTAGCATGTTTTACATATCTAAAAACAAATTCAAGTTGTTAAAAAAAACACATACCCCTCTTGATAAAGAAAAATATGAAATTTCAAAAAAAAATCTTGGTAAAAGGTTGGAAAATATTCCTTGGGAGAGCCCTCAATTTAATTTTTGTTAGCAATTAGTGGGATTCAGCAAGCTTATTAACCGCCCTGTGCCTCTGTTTCTGCAACATTTTGCCTGGGAACACTGTTTTTATTTAAAGAAAATATTAACTCAAATGACTACTATCATTAATCAAAGATGATGATGAGTAGAACAGAGCTTGTGGGAAGTTATGTGCTATACACATGGTCTCTGTCACATCATGGAAGGTCAGCCTGACTTCCCAGTGAAATGCCTTTGACTCAGAGGTCCTATCTTTGCTCATAACTTTTGTTTTAAATTGGATTCATTTCCTAAATATGCATGACAGATTGGATGCTGGGTCTAACAAATGAACAGTCAGGCTGCAAAGCAGATGGGACTTTGGTTGTGTGTACACATTGGGAAACTATGGGAGGTCATTTTTACCTTCCCATTGATGGGGAAGTGTTCACAGAGCCACAGCCAGAGCGCCGAGTCTAGCCTCAGAACACCCAGGTCTGAGTCCTGCTCTGGGACTCAATGTCAGTGTGGCCTTGGGGCACTGCCCTTCACCTCCTTGAGCCCTGGCCATAATGTGGGTATGTTAACCCTGCCCTTCCACCTTCACTGGGAGGTGGTACGGTCAAATGAGATGCATGGGAAAGCTTTGTAAACCGTAAAGCACCAAAATCAGAGGAAGGTGTGGATCACAACCTTGCTTTACCCTTGTGTGTATTTTATATATATATACCTTGTATGTATACATTGTGTGTGCATGCATATATGTATGGTGTGTGTTCTACAGTCTCTGTGTTGGCTGGTAAGATTTTGGTCTCTTTATGAATATTGTGAGCATATCATTCAGACATGCTAGGGAGAGATGCTGAGATGTTGTGCGATTATAAATATGAACATCACAAGAGAGAAGTTCAAGACTTCAGAGGGTCCCAAGTGCTTCAGGCTTCCTGAATGCTGAAAGCTGAAAGGTAGGGTGTGTGTCCATCCTCCTTCCCTCCCTCCTTCATCCTCTCCCTCCTCTCCTCTCCTCTCCCCTTTCTCCCTCCCTCCCTTCCTTCCTTCATTAACAAACACATATCATGCACTGTGCTAAGCACCAAGAATACAAGGTTAGCCAAAGTCTGAGTGGGGATGTCTAGAAGGGTTTACAAACAAGTAGTCAGTCACCAACAAATACACTTTATAGTGCAAGGAGCTATAATAGCAGAATCACAGCGGCCAAGGGAGCACAATGATGGGCACCTAACCAAACTTTGGGGTCATGATGGGAGAGCTTCCTGGAAGAAGTAATGTGTAAGCTGAGACCATGTAAAGGAGGTACAAGATAAAGAAGAGACAGAGGAGTTCCAGGTAAGGGAACAGCATGTGCAAAGTCCAAATAGGAGAGAGAGCATGGGATTTTAGAAAAGCTGAATGGCACTCAGTCTGGCTTAAAAGATTACCAGGAGCCCGAGATCCCCTTAGCTTTCTGAAGGGAGTCGGGGAACCACAGCATCCTTTTGGCACCCTCTTTAGTCTGTTAGGGGTAAATTTCATCAAAAAGGGCCTTTTTACCAGCAGGGCTTATGTAAAGTGTTTTGTGGTGTGGATGCCCCTCCTTCCACACTCTCCCCTTCAGGATTCATTAAAATCTCATTCACTGAGCTGTAAAGAGACTTCCTGCTGACACCTGCTTCTGTCGGCATCCTGGGGGAAGGGAGGGGATAAGAAGAAAGGAAAGAAAAAGGATTAATTTTCTGCACACCACCGCTGTTTAATGCTTCAGAGCCTTCGTGCCCTGACAGCATTTCCATCATTCCACTCCTTTTGGGAGTTATAATATATTAATAGAGACATCCAGTGGGTATTTATTATGTGACTGTTGTGTGCATGAAATGAAGAATCAAGGTGGGAGGCAGGAAGGAGCTGGGAATCTGCCTTTTGCAGTATTTTAGGGGGAAACATCTGTGAGGGGCTTCCACCTGCAGTCAGGACTAATTTCCTTTTGTGTTAGAGGCCACTGGTGCTAGTTTGTTGGGAGAGTTCCTTCTGACCATCTCTAGATGCACCTAAACAAGTACATTCAGGTCACAGATGAAGCACGTCCAGAATGCTGGTGTCTCGAGCCTCTGACCATATTCTCCCCACACAAGAGAATTTCTTGGCAATTCTCTTCCCTCTTCTGAGTGTCAAGCATCTGGAAGATGAGCAGGTCAACTGCAGTGATCTTTAGACTTCTATTAGCAGCAAAATTCTTTCTTTGAATACTGTTTTATTCAGAAGCTAAATATATAAGACAGATAAAGAGTGGCGATGGATAAAGACCTGTCATGGCTGAAAGCATTAAACATACCACCGTGCAACTGTAAGTTAAAATAATACCAAACTGTAAAGTAGGGAGTTTAACAAGCTTCACTTTTTTGTTGCCACAGTAGATAGTGTGTCAGTTATCTTTTGCTGTGTAACAAACCACCTTAAAACTCAGTGGGATAGAAAAACGATGATTTATTCTCAGGGACCTGGGCTCAGCTGGTGGCTCTGCTGATCTTGGCTGGGCTTTCTCATGTATCAAAGGGTTGTCTGATCTAGGATGGCTGTGGCTGGAGTGACTCAGCTCTGATCCACATGCCTCTCATCCTCCAACAGGCGGTCCTGAGCTTTTTGTCATGGTGATGACAGAGAGTCAGAGAGTAAGTAGAAACACACAAGGCTTTTGCAGGCTTAGCCCCAGATGGCACAACATCTCTCCCCTGTCTTTTATTGGCCAAAGTAAGCCATAGTCCAAGCAGGATTCAAGGGGTAGGGAGAAAGACCCAGACCTTTTGGTGAGATCAATTTCAAAGTCACATGGCAAAGGGCATGGATACTTAGAAGGGTGAAGTATTGAGGTCACCAATGTAATAAACTATATCTCATGATTTTATTAAATATCAAAGATTAAATTCTTAAAAAAATTTTTTCTCTCACTCTCTTTTTTTTAAAACTGGCATCCTTGCTTTGCTAGTGTTGGGAACCCAGCACTGCCATCTGGGCTGACATGAGGATGGAGGGCCTGGTTCCCTGCCCACTCTGTCCATCTACGACCCACTCACCTGCAGCCCTTTGAGATCCCTCCAGGGAACTACAGACAATAGTTTGAAAACCATGGCTTAGACAGTTTGGGGAAATAGGAGGCAGGTGCCCTTCAGTGATTCTCCAGGAAGCATTGTCCTAGGTATGTGAACGAGAGCAGAGATGGGCCAGCCCTCTTCGCCCTGTCTCAGCCAGTAAGCCAGGGGTCACTCCTCATGCAGCTACTGAGGGTCAGGAGTAGCCTCTGAAGGTCCCCGCAGGAAACAGACATGAAATCATTCCCACTTAGCAGATCTGGAAACTGACATTCAGAGTGTCTCAGGGCCCTAGTACACACTGCTAATAAGCCACAGGTCCAGGATTCCAATCTTAAACCCCACCAGGTCAAGGAGGGCTCAAGTTGGTGCACAGTAGGCCCTCTGGGTATTTACTGGACTGGATACAATGCTCTGAGTAACTTGTCCAAGGAGGCAACACTTTAGTCTCCACCTTTGGTTTTTAACGAGGTCCCAACACTGGACTCTGGTCTTAAGGACGTGGAGCTGGAATCCTGTGCCCAGAGGCCCTTGGCAAGGGTGCCACCGTCCTGTCACAGGAGCATTCCTAAGGCCCCCATGCTCACAGTGTTCTCCAGCCCAGAGGAGGCCCAGACGAGCCCATTTTCTCCCTTGAGAGCAAAGGCTTTGGTTTGAAAAACCATCTCCTTTCCCTCTGTTTACTTTTGGAATTAAAACATGAAAATCCACAGGAGGCTTTCGAGTCCCCACTGAGACCAATCAGTGACATTTTCAAACACTAGATGAACTGTTTGTCAACTGCGTGTTTTTGAGCAGAGGATGGGGGTCTGCAGAGGTGCCGGCAGCCTCTAGCAGGCCTTCTGCTCATCTGCAGATGGAGACAATTATCCTAGGCAGGCCTCCTGTGGACCCCCATTCCTGCTTATCTTTCTGCAGCCGTGCATTTCCTGTGCATTCTGATTCCAGCGAGTTGTGTGGTGGGGTGAGAGGCATTGGCTTCAGGTCTGACCCATGGCTGACCATACCCATGACCAGACTGTGAGCTGTGGGAATGTGCCCTTGAAAGGGTCTCCACTGGGTCTGAGGCCCAGCATCTCACCTGTGCTCTGTCTTGGTCACTGAGCTACTTTGTAGAGGCAGGAAATAAATGGAGGTGGCGATCAGAAGAGAATGAAGGAAGAAAAGAAGGGATGAAGGAAGGAAGAATAGGGGCAGTTGAGGCATCCATTTCCACGGAAAACCAGAGGGACCTGGGGAGGTGGCTGGATGAGGTTATAACTAAGGCTCTTCGGGAAGGATGGGTGGTCTTCATTATGCAGGAGTCCAATGTATCCTTTACAGTTAATGGGAAGAAACATCAGGCTGAGGGATATTAGCACACTGTAAGGAAGATCTTTCCAACAGAATGGCATAGACTCCTAATGAGAGAGTGAGGTCTTCATCACGGGGAGCATTCAAGCAAGGCTGAAAGACCCCTGTAGGGAGGCTGTGCCAGATGGGCTTCCAGGTGATCCTCAGTGGCCCTCATGCCTTTGTGTAACCTCCTCGCCTTGAGTGCGTGCAGGACCTGGGATGTGTTTCTAACCTATAGAATATGACAAACAGGATGGAACATCACCCTTGTGATTACATCATGTTATATAAGACCCTGTCTCATTTGACCGGAGCTTGAGAGTCACCTTGTATACTTGATGAAGGAAGTGGCCCACAGGATGAAGTTGGAGAAGTCTGCTTGGTTAGGAATTGCAGGCTGCCTCCAAGACATGGAGGTGACTTCCTCCTAATAGCCAACAAAAAGCTGGGGTCCTAGGTCACATGGCTGCCAGGAAATGAATTCTGCCAATAACTCAAATTTGCCTGGAAGCTGATTCTTCCCCAGAAAGGCTCAGGATGAGAACCCAACCCAGCTGACGACTGATTGCAGCCTTGTGAGATGCTGAGCAGAGGACCCAGCTAAGCCATGCCTGGACTTCTGACATGGAAACTGTGAGATAATAAATGTGTGTTGTGTAAAGCCCCTAAGTTTGTAATAACGTGTTATGTAGCAGTCGAAAATGAACACAGACAATATCAATGGGGCTTTGTGCCACCCTGTCTCTATCCTCCAGCTGGACTGATTTTTCCAGTTATCTAATGCTGCAGAACAAATCATATCAAACGTAGTGGCTTAAACAACAGAAACTACTTACTACTTCTTGCAGTTTTTGTTGGTAGATATTTGAGAGTGGCTTGGCTGGGTGGGTCTGGCACAGTTGTAGTCTTACGTCAGCTGGGGCTGCAGCCATATAAGGGCTCGACAAGGGCTAGAGGATCACACAGCTGGCACGTTAGGTGCTGGCTGTTGCCAGGGGCCTTAATTCCTCTCCACATGGGCCTCTCCACAGGGATGTTTGAGTGTCCTCATGACATGGCATCTGACTTCCCCTAGACTGCATGACCCAAGACACCAAGGCAGAAGTTGCAATGTCTCTTGTGACCTAGCCTTGGAAGTCACCCACGGTCACTCCCATTGTATTTAGCTGGTCACACAGGACCAGCTGGGATTCTGTGTGGGAGGGGATGGCACAGGGAGGGTGTGAATACCAGGGGGCAGAGATCCTTGGCGAGCATCTTGTAGGCTGGCTACCATATTGATCTTCCTTCACCTCCTCAAGCACACTGCCCACTCTCTCAACTCCAGGCCTTTGCAAAGACCATTTCTCTGTCAGGCTCAGTTTCTTCCTCTGCCTTCCTCTCGCCAACTCTAGTTTATCTCTGAGGTCTCAGTAGGAGCCAGCCATACCTTTCTGCAGCCTGCAGTTTATGTAATTTAGGAGAGCCCTCTTCAAAATAAAGAAGACAAAAATATCTCTCTTTTACAAAATTTTCAGGACAGATGATCATTACGAGAGCTCTTCCCAGGGCCTTGGAAGGTGCCTGTGCTAACAAAGGGTCCCAAATTTAAGCTCCACCAGCATCACAGTAAATCCTCTTCAGGGTCTCAGAGTAGATGTCACTCCCTCAGGGCGCACTCCTTGGTCCCCTAGAATAAGTGACTTCTGTTGCTTCAGTCTTGCTGTGGGTCACACTTACAATCAGACATTTATCATCCCTTTTGGCCATAAGGTATTGTGTCTTATTCAAAAACTCTTTCTGTGCTTACCCTCAGACACTATTCTAAATGCCATTGAAATGATAGTGACCCAGACAGGGTCCCTGTCCTCCTGGAATCCTACGTTCAGGTGGGGGGAGAGAGGCAACAAACAGGTAAACAACAAACTTCTTTCAAAAGATAATTTCAGTTAGTGATGGATACAAGTGAACCTGGGCAATGAGAGCTCAAGGAAGACCTCTCTGAAAGGCTGACATTTGAGCTGAGACCTGAATGATGAGAAGGGGGAGATCTGGGGAGATAAGTCATCCTGGAAGCCGGGATAGCAAGTGCAAAGGCCCTGAAACAAAAACAAGGTTTCAGTGTTCAAGATTGAGCAGGGAGGCCAGTACAGCTGGAGTGTAGTGAGAGGGGGCGAAAAGGATGGAGAGTCAGGTAAAGCACAGATTGGGTAGGACTTTGCAGATAGGCAAGAAACTAAGTTTTACTTTTATTAAGGTAAAATTCACTTAACATGCAATTAACCGTTTTAAAGTGCACACTTCAGTGGCATTTAAGCACATTCACCACATTGTGCAACCACAACCTCTATGTAGTCCTGGGTTTTATTCTAAATCAATGAGAAGCCATTGGAGGGTTCGGGGAAGGGGATTTGAGTATGTTTAGCGTTTGTTCATCCCCTGGATCAGAGGCCCCTGATCCAAGGCAAGATGTGTTTCCACCAGAATTTCCCCAGGCTACCCCCTCCTTCCCTTTCTCGCAACAAGACTTGCCCCCAAGACATCTGCTTCCATTGCTTTCAAACTCTTCCTTCTGTGCTCTTCTGAACAAACGAACTAAGGTGGGAGGATGGAAGAAGAGACGGGAGCAGGGAGGAAGATGGGGCCTTTAATTTCCAACTTTGAGTGTCAAAAGGGAATTTCATGCCTGCTGACGTGATTAGAGCAGTGGAAGTAATAGAGGCTGGCAGCTGATGGGGTGCTGGCTCCAGGGGATTCATAGTTACTGATTTTTGCCCCAACAGGGACAAGAATTTCTAGTGGTGTTGAACCCTGCATTCCACTTGGGCGATGCACCTCAGTGCCCTGGGGTGCATCGCCCAAGGAGATAAGGTCCAAGGTCTATACTTTGCCATAGACCACAGCGTTAGCTCTCTACCCAGCAGCCTCTGATCCTCTGCAGCGTTCAGTTCTCTCCGTACTGTGGAGGTTAAGTGTGCAGGCTGCCCAGGTCCGAATTCCACCTCTGCCACTTCCAGCCATGTGACCTTGGGCAAGTGGTCTAATGTCTCCTCACCAGAAAATAGACAATAACAGTCCTGCCTTGTGGAAATGTTGTGAGGATTAAATGAGAAAATGTGGGCAGCCAGTAGGTGCTACATCAGTATTTGCTTTTTTTATTTTAAAAAAAAAGATCAAGGAGAGCACAGGATGGAACCCAAAATGCTATAGGAGCTTTGGAGGCAGGAGGGCTAGATGTTTATGTGAAATCAAGAGATTTTTATAAAACTAGTTGACCACTAGTTTAAACTTTTTTTTAAGGACTCTGTGGCCTACACCAAATGTATTTGTGCCAGACAGGGCCTGGCGTCAACCTGGGATCCAGGGCCTCAGACAAGCCTCCCAGAATTGTTTCCGCTCCTGCTGTAGAAGTCTACTGTTGAGATTCTTTTCCTGAGAACACCATTATCCTCCAGGTTTCCCTGAACTTCCTGCAAATGCTACTTCCAGAGTGTCTGCCATGTGCTAAGCACTTAATAAACTCATCAGAACCTTATGAGGGAGGAGGTATGTGTGTCCTGTTGTACAGATGAGCAAACTGAGGCTCTGAGAGATTGGATTCTTTTACCCAGGGTCTCCCAGCAGGGATTTGAACTGAAGTTTACCAGACTCCAGGAGCTAGAGCCCAACCACCACTCTGCAACTGCTGACTTTGTCTGCAGCCTCACACCTTCCTATATTGCCTTTCAGGCTCCAGACGGGATGGTCTGTTCACCCCAGTGGTCAGGCAGACAGAGGGAGGAAGCAGGAAGAGCTGACAGATGAGGAGAAGGAGATCATCAACAGGGTGATTGCTCGTGCTGAGAAGATGGAAGAGCTGGAGCAGGAGCGCATCGGGTGAGGCCTGACGCCGCGCATCCGCATCCGGCCTGAGAGCCAGAGACGCCAGGAGGCTGTGCTGCTCAGGGCGGGTGCGCTGTGGTGGGGCAGGGCTGCCCTCGGGGTTTGTGACCTGTGATGTGCCAAGCCACCCGCTCAGGCAGAACTGGAATCCTTGGTGCATGAGCTGCGAGAGCTGGAAGACAGAAAAGAGAACAGGGGAGAGAGTGGGCTGGGGGCTGGCTGGGGAGGGGCTTCTGGGCTGGGGGTGCATTAAAGATGGAGAAGGGAGGATCTTCTGAGAGGGGGATGGGAGATTGTCTCTGAAGGCTGGAGACGCGTGTGTGAGCACAGGTGTCATACCCATTCCAGCTGCATAGGAATATGTTCTAGAGACATTGGCCATGCAGGTGCCAGAACGATAGCCGAGGGTGAAGTAAGGGGGAGGAAGTGTATGTCAACGAGACAGTGCGTGAAAGAGAGAGCACATCTGAAACGAATTATAGGAGAGAATTGGAGAAATCCATCCTGAAGGGAGACCAGCATGAGAGCGAGGTAGCAGAGGTTGGGTCTGGACTCTAAGAACTCGGCTTCCATCACAGCTCCCCCACTTGCCGGCTGTGGATCCTGGGCCATGTTGCTTCACCCTCTGAGCCTCAGTTTGCTCACTTGTAGAATGGGAGAAATAAAAGGAATAGTCCCACAGGATTGTTGTAAGGAGTAAGTGAAATGATGCTTGTATGGTTCCTGGACCAGACCTGGTCGTACTTCATGCTTAATGAATGGTAGGAGGAAGGGAAAAAGTGGGGTTTGGAGGGCAGAGGTAACAAAAAACATGTATGGGATGTAAGAAGGTGTGTGTGTCAGAGTATTAGTGAGCCAGGACAGTGTTAGAGAGAGAGGGAGGGCTCTGTGCGTGGGCTTGGGAAGGGTGGAGTGGGGAAGTGAGAGGGGAGGAGTGTCTGGGAGAAGAGGAGAGTGAGCGTATGTATGGGGGGGGGGGCTCTTGGCGTGGGTGGAAACTTCCACTGCTAGGATGCAGGGAGGCCACCAAGGCATCCTCTAAGACTGAACCTCAAATGGGAAATGGGAGGAGCTGCTGAGCTGCCACCCCTTCCCCAGACCTTTCTTCCAAGGGGCAGCCTTTGCCAACTGCTTACAACTGCTTTGGGCACTGGGGTGCCCTTTCATCTCCCTACCCAGCCACTCAGTGGGAGGTTAACAAGATTCTTGGATGGAAAATGATGCTGTGAACACACAGGAAGTGGGTGCCTTTGATTTGAGCCTCTGCAGATCATTTTATTCAGAGTGGGCTGGGGAGATCAGAGGTGCCATTGACACATGACAAATAACCTGGCACAGGCGGAGTCAGCTTTGTGCTCGGCCCTCCGTCAGGTTCCTCAGTAGGTTGCTAAAGGGATGGGTCTTGAGGGGTCTGCTTATAGGGTTGAGTTTTTATTTTGCTTTTTAAAAGATACATCAGGAGTGAGGAGTTGTCCAGGCGGGAGGTCTGTGAGCATGTGTGTAAGTGAGTGTGGGAGTGTGTGTGTGTGTGTGTGTGTGTGTGTGTGTTCACTTCAACCAACAAGGAGCCTCAGCCTTGCAGGAAGGAAGAATATAGATGTTAAATTCTTGCTTGGAAGCAAGAATTTCCAGCCTTTTTCCTGCGGAGCACTTTCCACTAGCTAACTTTGAATTTTATACATTGATTATCTCTCTCTCCCCGTTAGATTATAAGATTCCTGAGTGTAGAGATTTTTGCCTGTTTTGTTTGCCACAGAATCCCCAGTCCTAGTACACAGGAGGTGTTCAGTAAAATATTTGGTGAGTGAGTGAACATGGTAGACAATGCTGCCCCCCAATTTCTTTCTGCATCTCCTGTGAACAAGAGGCTGGAGAGCTTAGAATTTTGTAGTCCAGGGTCCATATTCCCAGGGAAGACACTATGATTGGCTGCCTTATGTTTATATCAGAGTCTGTCCTTGTTAACTGTGGCCAGAGGTGCTGGCTACATTGTGCAAGCGTGGCCACTAGGCTGCCTTTGGGTGTAAAGTTAAGGGGATCTCTGTGGACTGAGCGGATTCTGGCTTGAACATTCTAGAACAGGGCTGATGGGTTCCCTGCCTTGTCCCCCATGTCCTGCCACATTGCCTGACCTGGTGACATGGTGGGAGAGCACAGTGGTTAATCCCTGGGACCCCAGAGTCAGAGAGACCTGGCTTCAAATTCCAGCTCTGCCACTTACTCCCTGTGTGACCTTAGATAAGGCACTTTACCTCCTCCTCAGCTGCAAAATGGGGATAACGTTAGCACACATGTCCCAGGGAATGTTTAATTCACATTCAAAAGATTATCGTGGTGCCTGGCACAGAGTGCATGCTCAGTTAATGGTGACAATCATTAATGACAAATTTGCTGAGGAAACTTATTTTTTTACACTGGCCAAGGTCTCCGTTCTAGAATCATGCCCGAGACTCCTGTTTGGCAAGCCCCTGGCTTCCCCTGAAGGAGATTTCAGAGCCTTCCAGGGAAGCTGGGGCCAAGCCCATGGTGACAGAGTGTCCCTTTGCTGAGAGAGTATGTTTTCTGCCGGAAAGGGGAGGATAGTCCTAGAAGATTCTGGCTGAGGCCCTTTCCCCTGCTCCCTTCCAGCTGCCAGCCCTTGCTGGTAGCATGGCCAGAGGCAAGCCCATGCTCTTTGTGTCTTATGACCTTGAACCTGCCCTCATTCCTGTTCTACTCACACTTCCCTGGGAGAGGATCAGAGTGAAGTCAGATGAAAGGAGAGAGACATATCAGACACGGATCGAGACTGAAAATGGGGCGCCATCAGGGCTCCCCCTCCAGAACCTGAGGCTCAGTTGATGAGCCTTGGGGGCTTCAGTTCTCCACTTGTCCAGTGAGGCGGGTCAGTCTGAGTCTCAGGATCCTTCCTGATCCGACTCTACAGTATTTGGGGGTGTCTGGTGAAGGACCCTGTACCCTGTGGTTGGCTGCACCTCTCAGAGCAAATGAGCTCCTTCTGGCTCTTCTAAGTGTTAAAACTGCAGATGTAGCTGTGTCCCCTTCTGGGTCTAGACACCAGCTCTGTGATGCTGAGTTTTCTTTTCTATTACCGAACAGTCATCTGGGAGACACGTGAAGTCATCGTTTACATAGTAAACAATCATTATAAATGGGTACCATTTAGTGATTGAGCACTTACTATGTGCCAAACATCAAACCTAAAAACTTCATATGGATTTAACTCATTAACTGCTCCTCTCGACCCTATCAAGTAGGTGCTATTTTGCAGGTGAGGAAACTGAGGCTTAGAAAGGTTAGGTCACTTGTCCAAGGTCACACAGAGCTAAGATATATGTCCCTGTCTGTCTGGCTCTCAGAACGATGTTCTAAACTATTAGGTATCTTTCCTGAAGCTGTGGCCTCAAATTCTTAGACTTTGCAGGACATGGACATTTTTAAAGCTCAGGTTTGGAGGGGGCATTTGGGGAGCTACAAGCTAGAATCCCTTCTGTGCTGGCCCAGTGATTCCTTCCCAGTGATCTTATTAACCTGTTTGTACCTCCAAAGCTGCCAGAACTGGTCTCCATGGTCCTAAGGCCATGGAGAGTTCCCTGGGAGAATCACCCTAAGGCGTCCCAGGAGGTGCTGCCTCCCTGGGGCAGTTTTGCTAGAGTTTCTGCCCCAGGGAGCACCAGATGATACAGTGGACCAGAGTGGGTTCTCACCTTGGAGCCTCTGCTTTTGCCCAAGGTGGTGTCTAAACCTTCACTGAGTGGTAACTCAGCCCACAACCAAGCTCTGCTCTCTTCAGCACCCCCAGAAGGAAAGCTGATGGTCAGAAGGGAAACTCATTAAAGAGCCTCATTTTGCCCCACATCCCTTATTCAAGGCTAAGTGGGATCTCAGAATTTATTTTGCATGACCTGATTGCTGTAGATTTTCTATACTAGTGAGGACACTTGGCTTGCAAGAAAAGGAATTAGTTCCAGCTAGGTGGTTTCGGTTATCTATCACTGCATAACAAACCACCCAAAACTTACTGACTACAAGCATCAGTAGTATACTCTTTTTCATAATTCTGTGGGTTAAGAATTTAGACAGGGCTCTGCTAGGTTGATTTTTGCTCCATGTGGCATAGCCTGGGGTCACTCACTCAACTGCATTCAGTGGGTGGCTGGGTTGGACTGGAAGGGCCAGGAAAGCTCCAATCCTTTGTCTGTGCCTCAGTGCACTCTGCATGGCCCCTCTCTCTCCACGGAATCTTTCCTTATTCAGTAGTCTGGCCCAAGCTCCTTTACATGGCAGCTGACTCCCAAGAGAGCAAGGATGGAAGTCTCCAGGATTCTTAACAGCTAGGCCTAGAACTGGTAAGGCATCGCTCCACTGCAATCTATTAGAGAGGAGAAATAGATCCCATCTCCTCCTGGAAGAATGACTTATGCATCCAGGGAAGGAAGATGTTAATGGTGGTCATCTTTGGAGACTGTACCCCATTAGGCAAAAGGGAAATTTAATATAAGGATTCAGAGGTATCTCAAGGGATCCAAGGGCAGGAACACAGCCTAGTCTCATGAAAGGTCTGCTTCTCATCCCACATCTTAGAAAATATAATCTCATACTATACCTTCCTAGTTGTTATATTTCTTCTTAGTCCTAATTCCAAATTCCCGGGGAAGGAACTCTGATTGGTCCAGGTCACCCTGAGTGCTGCCCCTCATCCAATCAGCTGTGGCCAGAGGTGCCAGGCTATACAAACAAGGCTGCTGAGTGCTACTCCAGAGAGTGCAAAGGGCCTTTGTAAATTGAACGGACACCCAGGGGGTGTCCACAGGACTTTTAAAACATATTAAATATGGAATTAAACATTTGGGGAAATTTGTGTGTGCGGGTTTTGTTTTTGTTTTGTTTCCCAGTGGTAGGTTCCTCCATGTCTTTATCATATTTCTTTCTATCCAGAGCCTCTCAAAGGCATTACTCATATATTCTGCCCGCAAGGGGACAGGCAGCTTGGTGGCTTCCATTTGAGGTCAACATCCCTCAACAGATGGGCCCAAAGAAGTAATTAGGATTTGGCATTAACCTTGGTGTCCAGACACTGTGATGGAGGAGGAAGTGAAAGAGACACAGAGAGACCTGTCGTTGACAGAATCTGTTGGATTGCTATCACCTCCCCATCCCAGTTCCACCATCCCCTATAGTTTTGGCACAGAATTTTTCCAAAATGTGGACAGGGGGAGAAGTGAGTAATAATGATTGGAATTTGCTACATCTAATTAGGTAGGCATCTTTCCTGTGGTTTGACAAGCTGACAGTAAACCAGATCATAGTCTCCTCTTTCCAAAGGAAGATTCCCCTACCGCCCCGCCCCTTTTTTTTGTTTTTTGACTTGGAGTCCTAGACATTCTGTGGGTAGAACTCCTGGGGTATCCTGATATTATAGACATAGTCATCCATGTGTCTGTGTGCTTTTTTTTTAAAATAAATTTATTTATTTTTTATTTTACTTTTGGCTGCGTTGGGTCTTCGTTGCTGCATGCGGGCTTTTCTCTAGTGGCGAGTGGGGACTACTCTTCGTTGCAATGCACAGGGTTCTCATTGCGGTGGCTTCTCTCGTTGCGGAGCACGGGCTCTAGGCACGCGGGCTTCAGTAGTTGTGGCACACGGGCTCAGTAGTTGTGGCTTGCGGGCTCTAGAGCACAGGCTCAGTAGTTGTGGTGCACGGGCTTAGTTGCTCCGTGGCATGTTGGATCTTCCCTGACCAGGGCTTGAACATGTGTCCCCTGCATTGGCAGGTGGATTCCTAACCACTGCGCCACCAGGGAAGTCCCTGTGTCCATTTTTAAGAAGAAATATTCATAGACTTCATCAGGTGTGGGGGGACTCTGAACCCCCCCCATGTTGAGAACCACTGAGTAGTATCTCAGTTTTCTCAGGGATTGGGTCGATGGCCTTCTAATGTCCATCCAGCCTTAATAATTTATGGAATCTGTTTGCACAAAATGAAAATGAAGTCTTCCTAATTCCTTAAGCAGCCCAGTGCCTGGCATAAAAGAGAAAGCAAATGAATACATATTGGATGAATTCTTAACCCAACTGACTAAGCCTCTCATTGAATGTTTTTAACCTCAGGATTTCCCGGACCTTATCTATAAAATGGGGAGTTGGACCATGTGGTCTCCAAGTCCCTCTAGCCCAAGGTTCCTGAACCTTGGCACTGTTTACATTTGGGGACAGACAATTCTTTGTGGTGGGTGCTTTCCTGTGCACCATAGGATTTTTTAGCAGCATCTCCCACAAACTAGGTGCCTGTAGTAACCGGGGCTGTTACCAAGCTGTGACAACCCAAAATGTCTCCAGACATCGCCACGTGCTCCCTGAGGGGCAAAATCACCCCCTGTTGAGAACCACTGCTCTAGCCTTTTTGTTGAGTGGCTCAAGAAAGGAAGAAGAAACAAATGAGAATTTCCCTGCAACCACACTCAACTTCTAGAGAAATAATAATAGCCCACCCTTACAAAGCACCATGTGTTGGCACTGTACTCAAAGCTTTATGTAGATTCATCTATGTAACCCTCACAACAACCCTATGCATTAAGCCGCATTATTATCATTCCCATTTTACAGATGAGACAACTGAGGCACAGAGTGGTTAAGCAACTTGCCCAAGGTCACACAGTTAATAAGCAGTACAACTGGGATTACAAACCCAGGCTGGCTGGCTCCAGGATTAGAGTCCTATTCTGCTATTCTATAGAAAGATAAACATTTATAGCCAAGCATTGTATTAGGAACTTTCAAATATGTTGTATTTCCTTTAATCTCTCAGAGAGACAGACTATTGTCTTTGCTTCACAGACGAGATTATTGAAGTTCATGGAGGTTAAGACACTTGCCCAGGGGCACACAGCTTTTACATGGCCAAACCAGACTTTGAATCTGTCTTTCCACATTATCCTATTGCCTTTTGGCAGTGCAGGTAGGGATGGCAATTGACAAATGACTTCAGAGTTTCAGGGAAGTCAATAATTTACAGAGTGTCTCACATATTCACTCAGGTTGATTGGTTCAGTCTCATACTTCTTCCTACCATAGGACAGTTCACCCCTCTCCACCACAATGACCCTTGTGCCCTGTGGGCCTCAGCAGCACATTCTCTCAACTCTGCTTTCCACAACAGAAAAGGGCAGGTGGAGGGGTTAGAAAGAGCCCCAATTATAGCACTGAAATGAAACAAAGGCTTCATTCTTCCAAGGCGGGTAACAGCGTCTGGGTAGCTAGACCTAGCCTCCGATCCCATCTCTGCCACTTGCCAGCTGTGTGCCTTTGGTAAGTGACTCCCTGTCAGTGTGCCTCGGTTTCCCCATCTGTAAAATGGGAGTGAATAATAGAACTGACCTTACAGGTTGTATGACTTAAGGAAAACAATGCACATGGAATGCTTAGCACAGCTCCTGATAACTGTTGCTATTATTGGGTTTAAATGACCCAGCTCCTTGCCTGACTGACTGCATTAGCCCAGTGGAGCCCTCTAGCTGTCTTTCTCTCTTGGCTCCAACTCTGACCCAGCGTGACCCACTTCCCCAAAGTGCTGAGGTCCAGACAGGAATCCCATTCACCAATCCATCAAGGAGAGAGATTACGATCAACGGCTCCCCAGGTAGTGACGGTAATAAACAGCGGTGGGAATTAATGAGTCTGAACTGCACACACCCTGCATGCCAGCCGCGTGGCTTCATGACAGAGCAACTTAGTCATTTAAGGACAGGTTCCTGAGAGACCCTGGCATTGGAGTTCAGACCACCCCCCTTCAGAGCAGCCATGTCCCTGTTCACAGCTGATGGCCCAATCTAGGCTTCAGAAAATGCCGAGTTTGATAAACTTAATGGTAACATCCACTTGGCAATTAGGGTGATGGGATAAGCGGCATGATTCTGGAATTAATGGTGTGTGTGTGTGTGTGTGTGTGTGTGTGTGAGAGAGAGAGAGAGAGAGAGAGAGAGAGAGAAAGAGAAGTTGAGAGACAGAGAGACAGAGATAGAGAGAGACAGAGAGACAACATGACATCCACTCTCCTACCTTGCTGCATTTTACAAACCATTGTGTAATCATGCTCAATCACAGCTCTAAAGGCAGCTGCTCTGGCTTCATACCATCAGTGATGGAACCCCAGCTTTTCACCATTTCCCTCACCAATTCAGGAACCGGCACATAAAGCCATCACACCTTCACAGGTAGGGTGTCCTCAACTCTGCAGCTCGCCACGTTAAGCCCACTTCCTGGAGCAATTGTACATGCATTAGCCTTCTCTTCGGCATTTGTCAAGACACTGCGGCAATACTGGTTTGAAAGCTCAAAAGCAGTTGCCTGAATGTTTCTGAGGCCAGTTTGAACTTTTTTGAGGGAGCCTGGGCTTAACAAGTAAGCACTGTCTGAGCTGCATTTGGCTTATATCCTTGTCTGCAGAGGCAGCCAACTAGGGCTTGGCTCCCTGCAAGAGCAGAGTGTGTACAGCCATGTGTGTGAAAGTGTGTTCTGTACATGGGTGCTGATCATGCACCTGTTCCTGTGTGGGTATATGTGCCATCCGTGTGTGTATTTAGAGATGGGCACACGAGTCCTGTCAGTTTCTAGTCACTGCAGCCCCTTTAAAAGCTTTAGAAAGACGGGGCTTCCCTGGTGGCGCAGTGGTTGAGAGTCCGCCTGCCGATGCAGGGGACACGGGTTCATGCCCCGGTCCAGGAAGATCCCACATGCCGCGGAGCGGCTGGGCCTGTGAGCCATGGCTGTTGAGCCTGCGCGTCCGGAGCCTGTGCTCCGCAACGGGAGAGGCCACAACAGTGAGAGACCCGCGTACTGAAGAAAAAAAAAAAGAGCTTTAGAAAGACGGATTTCATGGGCAGATTTTAGCACCCTCGTTATATAGGAAAAAAATGTGAGTATAGGGAGCTATAAATGCCACAGATTTCCAGAAGAAATAATTAGCAGCAATCATGACTGAGTAGTTACCATGTTCTGGGCATTTTACAAACACTCCCATTAAAAAAAAAATTTTTTTAACATCTTTATTGGAGTATAATTGCTTTGCAGTGGTGTGTTAGTTTCTGCTTTATAACAAAGTGAATCAACTATACATATACATATATCCCCATATCTCTTCCCTCTTGTGTCTCCCTCCCTCCCACCCTCCCTATCCCACCCCTCTAGGTGGTCACAAAGCACCACTGAGCTGATCTCCCTGTGCTATGCGGCTGCTTCCCAGAGTAAAATAGCTATCTATTTTACATTTGGTAGTGTATGTATGTCCATGCCACTCCCTCACTTTGTCCCAGCTTACCCTTCCCCCTTCCGGTGTCCTCAAGTCCATTCTCTAGTAGGTCTACGTCTTTATTCCCATCTTGCCCCTAGGTTCTTCATGACCATTTAACTCTCATTTTATCTTTGCAACAATCCTAGGAAACAAGCACTTTGTTTTCCCTAATTTACACACGAAAAACAGAGGCTTAGAAAGGTTAAGTAACTTCCTTGAGGTCACAGAGCTAGGAAATAGCAAATATGGACCCAGGCAAGGTCACTCCAGAATGGACACCCCAACACCTGCATCATAAGTGCCTTGTGGGACTTCCCTGGCAGTCCAATAGTTAAGACACCATGCTTCCAATGCAGGGGGCGCAGGATCGATCCCTGGTTAGAGAACTAAGATCCCACATGCTGTGCGGTGCGGCCAAAAATTTAAAAAAAAAAAAAAGTGCCTCTTATTTCTAAATTCTGAAAGTGTGTGTGCGTGTAGGTGTGGATGTGTGTGTGTATGTGTGGAGAGTCTATATTTTCCTGGGGTTGTACTTGGAGAGGGTGATTAGAACCTCACAGAGTCCAAAGTCTGATTTGTCTGACGTCCACAGCAAGGCATGGAGGAATTGCCCAACCCTTGCTCTGGAGAGGAGGACTGGAATCTGATCTGGACCTGAATCAGGTGGAAATAGAACCTAGATGGCAGATGGGGCGGGGAATGTGGGTGTGGTGGGTAGAATAATGCCCTCCCCCACCACAAATATGTTCACATCCTAATCCCTGGAACCTGTGAATATGTTATCTTACATGGCCAAAGGGACTCTGCAGGCATGACTAAGAATCTTGAGATGGGGAGATGATCCTGGATTACCCAATGTAATCACATGGGTCCTTATTGGAGGGAGGCGGGAGGGTCAGAGTCACAGCAAGATTGAAAAATGCTACACGGCTGGATTGAAGATGGAGGAAGGGGCCACAAGCCAAGGAATGTGGGGCAGCTTCTAGAAACTAGAAAAGGCAAGGGAACAGATTTTCCCCTCGAGCTTCCAGAAAGAACACAGCCCTGCCTGCCAACACCTCGACTAAGTGAAACCCATGTCAGATATCTAATCTCTAGAACTATTAAGATAGTAAATAATATATGTTGTCGTAAGCCACTAAGTTGTAATTTGTTACAGCAACACTAGGAAGCTAACACACAGAGTGACTCCTTGAAGCTGGCTAGCGTGCAATGGCATCTCTCACGGCCTTCCTGCTAGTGTACACTTTCACCACCACTGAGTTAGACCCACTTGGGGCAGTCTTGTAGTTTTAAGAGACCTGGTGCAGCCCCATGTGTAGACAAAGTCCAGGGACCTGCCTGCCTCATTCTACCTGGAACCACTGCGGCATTTGAAACTCTCACTGCTCCGAGCCTCCCAAGGACTCCATTCCTATGTCCATATGTTGTCTCAAAATGGGGAAAGTTGAGTCTCCTCTACTTAAAGCCCTTTCATGCTGTCCCATCACTCTTAGACTCAAGACCCTGCATGGAGTGGCCCCTGCCCACCCTCCAGCCTCATCTTCTACCATCCAGCCCACCAGCCCTGCTAAGCATCTCTCAAGTCCCTTGCACATGCTGTTCCCTCTTCTTCCAGTGCTTTTCCTCACCCTCTTTACTGGGCCAGCTCCTCTTTATCCTCAGGTCTCAGCTCAACAGTCACTTCCTCTGAGGCCCCATCTTACTGTTCATGTCCCTCTCTGTGAGTTCTCATAGCTTCCCATACTTGTCCTTCAGAGCACTTACTCCGAGTGTAGTTATGATGATCGATGTGATCATTTAAGTAACATCTGAGTCCCCCACTAGAATGCCAGCTCCATGATGGCAGGCACCTCATTTGTTTTGCTCCCCCTTGGGTCCTCACTGTCTGCTGTCACACGGTAGGTTCTCCATAAATATTTGTCGAATGAATGAGTAGACCGTCTGCATCTATTGGGACAGCAAGGTCAGAGCAACTTGGGAATCCACTTCCCACCCCCTCCAGAGGTCATCTGTTGGTGCTCAGAAGAGGGGACATATAACCTTTCTGGTGCCTCTGGGAGCATCCTGGGAAATGGGAGATGCCCACCCAGCTTCACTGAGTAACCGTCAGCTCCCCTAAGCACCCAGCCTGGTGATATATGGGTTTCCTGGATTGAGGTGCAAGTAGGAGCCATAAAGTTAATCAGACGTGTAAAGACTTAACTAGAGAGTGACAGCCACTTACAATGTCCAGCTAATTGGGCCCTTAATGTGGAGACATTAGACAGGCAAACAAAAGTATCCTGCCATTGCAGACAGGTCTTCTCTTAGTCATTGAAGGTCCTTCAGTTTCAAAACACAAGGGGAAATCTTGATGTTTCAGCCTCAGCATCTGAGAATCCCTGAATGTTGCCCATGGCAGGAAGCTTGAGGTGCGTCTCATCTAACCCCTCACATTATTGTCTGGGAAGAGGGCACGCAGAGAACAAAGCCTTTTCAAGGTCATTGACTGGATAAGAGGTAGGATTCAAAGCCATGACTTTTAACCCTTGGCTTACATGTTCTCTGTCTTCAGAAATGCACTTTATTGTCTAATGTAACGTAACGCATGTTTCTTGTAGAAAGTTAAGAAAGTATGAGGAGTCCAGGTAATTGGTGCTTTAGGAAAGGGGGTAGCAGAAGCTTTATAGAAGGAAATTAAAATTACTCATAATCCCACCACCTGGTGATAATCCCTGTGAATATTTCAGTGTGTTTCCTTTCTAATTTTTTTTTGTCCAGTGCACACCATGAAGATATTCAGATGAGCATGATCACAATTCTACATCCTGGGTTTGGGGGTTTTTTCCCCCACTTAACATAATAAGGAGAGGATTTTCTCATGTGATTTCTCCCACTGCTTCCTTCCTTACTGAAGCATTTCTCAAAGTGTGGCCAGGAATTCACCAGCATCAGGATCATATAGGGAGTCACTTCAAAATGCACACACTCTGGACACACCCCAGTCCCATAGAATCATTGTCTGAATGTTGAACACTCTCCCCAGGTGATCTAGATGGACCATACATTTTGGAAACATCCCCCCATGCCGTGGCTCTCAACAGGACTGCATGCTGAAATGCTGGTATCCGGGCGTAACCAGATCCATAGCTGAGAAGTTTTAGAGCTGGGGCCCCAGGCATTGGTATTTTAAAAAAATTCTTTCTGGGTCATTAACATGGGTTGAGGGTTGCCGGCATCTTTCGTAATGCACATAGGTCTCTCCTGCCAAGACTGGTAACAACAAACATTCCTTATGGGGTGAAGAAACTGAAATGTTTTATCACCAGGATAAAGACCCATCTGTGACTCATGGTCTGCCATGACGTAATTTGGACTTAACTTCCTGCAAAGTTTTATTTCCAAGTTTATGCTACTTGGCTGTTGGGGCCCTCCCTGTTGAGGCCCTAGTATTCGGGGCTGCAGAGAGGATGTCCAAAAGGGCGGGCTCCAGGAACCCCCCGCTCATCCTGATCTTTGAGCAGAGAAGGAAGGTCTGCCCATCCCCACTCCACTTCCTTCTCTCTTTATTGGTCTGGACTGAATTCACAAGTAACAAGGGTCTCTACGCTGAGAGATGTGAATAATGATCTTCAATCTGTTGTTTTTCCATGCCATTTGCTGCCACTGATAGAAGCTAATGAGACGCTCCCTGTACAATGCGTGTTAATGGGGGCTTTTGGAGTTGAGGATCGAATGGTGGAAGGAACAGGCATCTTGGTAGGGATGCTAGAGTGTGGGTTTGCAAGAGGTAGGTGACTCCACACCCTTATTTTCCAAGAGGAGACAAGTAAGCCTCGTAGGTTTCCTGAGCAAAGTACACTGCAGTTTAGAATTGGGTCATCTATCCCATGCTGTCTTCCTGAGCTGGGTGGGCAAAGCTTGACTTGAGGCAGAAGGCCATGAGGGGACTCCAAGGAAAGCAAAGGTGGTTCACTGACACAGAGAATGAGATTCTAGCCCAGGCTGAGTGACCCAAGTGACTCTGTGCCTTGGGACCCCCATTGATAGAATGAGAAGAACAAAATCTAACCACTTTCTGGCTAGGTCAGTCCATGAAGGAGAAAATAGGTGAGAACAAAGGTGTGTGCCAAAAAAGAGAGAAAAAGAAAATATATATCACTGTGCAATTTCCATCCCCTGCCCCCGTTAGCTTACCTCACTGTCTCATAATTCTGTGGCATTGAAAGGCAACCTGAAATTCATCTGCTCCAGATGACTTCAAACTGTTTCTTTAAACAATGGAACCAACTTTCCAAAGGAAATCTAATTCAACAGCTCAAACAAATGAAAGCGATAAATGCAGACATGCTCTGGACGAAATGGGGTTTTTTGGTTCCTCAGAATCACTCCCACCATACCTCTATAGTGGGTGGCCCCAAAATGGTCTCTGAAGAACCCCTGGGGCGCCATAAAGCACAATTTGACAACCACCAATTTAGCCCAACACCTTCCCTTTTACAGATGAGGAAACTGAGGCCCAGAGAGGCAAAATTCAGGGCTAAAATCCAGATTTCTCAACCCTATGTTGAGGATTCTTTAGGGGAACAAGATGATGGCACAGCTGTTGGGTGTCTTGTCCCGACCTCTGAGAAGTCAGAGGCAGGTGAGATAGAAGCAGCTGGGGTGACTGCACGTGTGCAACTTGGTTCCTACCAATGATGGAGGGTCCCTTGGTATGGGCAAAGCAGGGGAATTGAGCAGGGTGGAGGTTGGACTGTTCAAGAAGGTCCCCATGGCTCTGCTTGGCAGTAGTGGCAGTGAGGTCTGATTAAGAACAGGAACTATAGCTGATTCATTTTGCTGTACAGTAGAAACTAACACAACATTGTAAAGCAACTATATTCCAATAAAAATTAATTCTTTTAAAAGAAGAAGAAGAACAGGCACTCGAGAGCCAGACTGCCTGGGTCTGAGCCCAGGCTCTCTCCACCTCCCCGCTGTGTGACTTGGATACCTCACTTAACCTCTCTGTGCTTCACTTTTCTCATTTGGAAAATGGGGACAAGAAGAGTCTTTAGCTTATAGTGCTGCTGGAAGGATTCATTAAGAAAATCCATGTGGAGTGCTTATCTCTGTGCCTGGCACATTGAAATTGCTCAGCAGACACTGGCTGCTGGTGTTCTGAGACTGAGGACTGGGCGCTCCTGGTTTGTGCTGCCTCCCATCATCCTATAAAAGCAATTTCTAGGGAAAATGTGGGGAGGGTTGGGGTAGAGGAAGAGGAGGAGGAGGAAGAGAAGAGCGTGTTGCCTTTGGTTCTGCACATCCTGCCTCTCAAAGCAGCTCTGTCCAATCTGGGTCACAGCAGGCGCTAGAGCCTACAGGCTGCTTTGGGCTCCTCTGTTGAATGGAACACAGAGGGAGAAGCTGCTGTTTATAACACAGCGAGTAGCATGCTTTGAGGGGATGGCGGGAGCGAGGAGGACCTGTGGGGAGAGTCAGCATCAGGTGGTGGCCAGCAGGTCTGCCAGGGACTTTCTGGAGCCTGTGATACCCACAGCTGATGTCCACAGCTGAGAGCCAGTGCGTGGAGGGGGTGGGCAGGGTCCGGCTCCATCTGGGTCCACTGGCTGTGGCTGGAACAGGAACAATAAGGTTCTGTTTGAGGAAAAAGCAAAGAGGTGACTTGAGGCTGGTGGGACGGGTCAAAAACAACCCACCTGAGATCGAAGGAGGATGCCCCCACAGGTGTAGTCATTATGTGTAGCCTTGCTATTCAGAGTGTGCCCTTGGGCCAGTAGCATCGTGTGGAATCACTTGGGAGTTTTCTAGGAATGTAGCACCTCAGGCCTCACCCCAGACATGATGCTTCAGAATCTGTTTTAACAAGATGCCAGTGTGACTTGTGTGCACATTAAGTTTGAGAAGTGCCAGTGTAATACACATGATACCTGGCTTCCAGTTTTAGCTCTGTTACTTCCTAGCTGTGTGACCTTGGACAAGTAATTTAACTTCCTTGTGCCTCACTTGCCTTAGTTGTAAAATGGCTTCTTAATAGTGCCTGTCTCTTAGGGTTGGGTGCCAAAGCACTTCATACCATGCCAGGCCCATAATAAACACTATGTAAGTATAAGCTGCTATTGTATGTCACTTGACATTCAACTCAGCTTACTTTTGCTGGATACAAATTTGGAAAGTGGCCTGCCTTCATTCATTCATTTGTTCATTCATTCATTGGTTCGACCATCATGTGTGAGCACTCACTGTGGACCCCAGGTACCGTTCTGTTCCTGAGGACGCAGCAGGGAACAGGACAGACAAGATCCCCAGCCCAGGGGAGCTCAGAGTCTAGGAAGGCAGCCAGGTATGGACTCACAATTAACTAATTACTTAATGTAGACAATTCCACAATTACTTACAAATGTGACAAGTGCTATGCAGAAGGGTTGCCAAAAAAGTAAATAAAATGGATGGTCGGAGAAGGCTTCTAAGAGGAGGTGATATTTTAACCGGAATATGAAGGATAAGGAGAATCTAGGCAGGAAAAGTGTGTGTGTGTCTGTGTGTGTGTGTGTGTGAGAGAGAGGGAGATCACAAATATGTGTAATGAGGGAGTGCTGCATTCCAGGCACAAGGACCAGAATGTGCAAAAGTGCTGAGGCAATTAGGAGAACTAGAACTCAAAGAAGGCCAGTGTAACCAGAGCAGTGGTTCTTAAACTTTTGTCAGAATCCCCTGGAAGGCTTGTTTAGACAGATTGCTGCCCCACCCCCGGAGTCTCTGATTAGGGTTGTTGTGGAATGGGGCCCAAGAATTTGCATTTCTAACAAGTTCCCAGGTGACACTGATGCTGATGGTCTGGTCATCACACTTAGTGAACCACTGAGCTAGAACATTGAAGCAAGACCAAGAGGGCGAAGAGGTTTGGGGTTTCATCTGGGGCCAGACCACGTAAGGTCATGGAAACCTCATGGAATGAGAACCAACTAAAGGTTTTAAAGGGAAGTGGGAGTGCCATGATCAGATTTATGTTTTAGGAATATCACCAAGGCTGTGATGGGGAGAACAGACTGTAGAAGGCATGAATGAAGAAAGCATGGAGACTAAGGGGTTAGTCATCCAGGGGAGAGATGTCAGTGGCTTGGTTGAGGTGAAGACGGAGAGAAATGGGTGGATTCCAGAAGTGTTAGAGCGTTAGACATGATAGGATTTGGTTGGGTCATTGAATGTCCGGGAGGAGGGGCTCAGGAAGACCCTGTAGGTTTCTGGTTCAAGCAAGTTAGCAGATAGTGGTGCCATTTCCTGAGAATGGGAGCAGGTTTGCTGGGGATGAGGATGAAGAGCAGCCAGGATGAAGAGTTCAGTTGAAAGCACAAGTTTGAGACCCAAGTGAAGATGTCATACAGACCATTAGATAAACAGATCTGGGCCTCCGAAGACAGTTTCTGGAGGAGGTGACATGAGAAAAGACTAGATAAGGTTCTTAATCTGAAGTTGGTAGAATAGATGGGCTTTGGGGATGTCAGAGGGATTCCGTGATGTTCTGAAAATATATCAGAATATATGTGCCTTTTTCTGGGGAGGGGTCCAGTAGTCATTATCAGATACTCAAGAGTCTGTGACTCCAAGAAGGTTAAGACCATCAGCCAGATAATGAGGGAGAAGCTGGTGGTCCCTGGTCCTTTGAGGTCCGTATAACCCTGACTCTGCTTCCAGGCGCCTGGTGGACCGTCTGGAGAACATGAGGAAGAACGTGGCTGGGGACGGGGTGAACTGCTGCATACTGTGTGGAGAACAGCTGGGGATGCTGGGCTCTGCCTGTGTAGTGTGTGAGGACTGTAAGAAGGTACCATCGCCCTCCCCTTCCCTGCTTCCCCGCTCATCACATGCATAGGGGCTAGGCCTGGGCTCCAGCCTTTGGGGGCCTTGGGTCTTGGGGATGGAGCTTGGATCGGGAAAGGTAGTTGCCAGAATATGATTCCTTCTGGGATGCTCCCGTGCCCAGCTGTATTCCGAGGTAACCCTGATCCTGGTTCCTCCCCTAGAAGTCACTCTGACCCTTCTGTCTCCTTGGAGCTCAGCTCCATCCAGGATGAACTTGGGAGACTGAAGTAGGACATGAACTATGGTTGAGCCTGCAAGTATCCTGGTTGTGGCTTAGCAAGTTATAGGTCAGGCTAAAGAGCATGCTGGGGGAATTCCCTGGCGGTCCAGTGGTTAAGACTCCACGCTTCCACTGCAGGGGACACGGGTTCAATCCCTGGTTGGGGAACTAAGATCCCGCATGCTGCACAGTGTGGCCAAAAAAAAAAAGCATGCTGGGCTTGTGTCTACATGGAAGACACGTGTACATGGAAGCCCTACCCAGCATTCTCTACCCTGGGGTACAGTTCAAGCCACTTAGAAAGCCCCTCTCTAGCCAAGTTAGGCCAAGTTAGACTTTGGTCTTCTTAAGCATTCACTCTTGAAGGGGAGTCTCCCTGTGCTCTCTCCACCCTGCACCCTCTCCTCAAGCTGTTTGAACTTGACAATTCCAGGACAGAAATACAACTGTCCTTGGGTCTGTCTGATTCCCAGGAAAGGAGTTCAGGGGAGTGACCCAGCTGGAGATATCCATAATGTCACTTGGCATCTCCTACTTGGGGTCCCATTTATCATTTAGAATGGAATATTGGGGAAAGGTTATCTACTCCAAAAAACTTGCCTTCTGTAGTTGACTAGATAGTGAGAATTTTGTGACCTATTTGTTTTGACTTCCAGAAAACTCAGCCAAAATTATAATGTTCCATCATATAGTCATGGCATTTACTCAGATAACGTCTTTCTCCATAAGGAGTTGAACCTGTAGTCATAGTCTAGGGTGTCTCAGATTCATTTGGGAAAGAAAGAAGAAATAAAGTAATAAAATGGATATACAGTCTCTCATGATTAAAAAATCATGTCAGTGATCTCCCTTGTATGGATGTTGAAAACTCCAACCCCACAGGGACTCTTGGAGAATCCCTTCATCCCGTGCTTGGGAATGACTCCAGTTCTTGTTATCAAAAATCAAGACTCAGATTGGAACTTTATTCTAACTGGCCTTGGTCATGGAAGGGACGTGAGGAAAGGAGAGTTCTGTTGCTTTATGTCCATCAAGGGAGAATAGGGCTTCATTGCCACCATTGCCAGCCACTTCTCCTGATCACCGGCAGCTCCAAGCCTGGCATATCTGAGTGTGCACTGGGCTATGTTTTGTCCCCAGAATGTCTGCACCAAGTGTGGGGTGGAGACCTTCAACAGCCGCCCACACCCTGTGTGGCTCTGCAAAATCTGCATCGAGCAGAGAGAGGTGAGTGGATTGGTCCCATTCAGCTCCTGGAGCATCCTCCCTCCTTTGTACGGTTCCCCCTTCCTTGCTATAACTAGGGGAGTAAGGTGGCAGTTGGGGGGCTGGGGAACCTGCTCAGGCACATGTCTTAAGGGATTGGTATAAAAGGAACCAGCTCAGCTGTGAACACTGGCAGGACACAGTATTTGAATGAATTTCTTTTCTCACCTCTCGCTTCTGTGACTTTTCCTTCTCTCCCTCCCTGCTCTCTTATTCATTGCCCTCTGACATCCATTATTCCCTACTCCCCATTTCTCATCTTCTGGGTCTTCCCCTACTGCCACCTTCTCTTTCCCTCTACTTCACTTCTTGTCTCACACTTTCCCTCATTTTCTTTTCTTTCCCTGTACAGATCTTCCTCAACTTACAATGGAGTTGCATCCCGATAAACCCATCGTTACGTGGAAAATGCATTTAATACACCTAATCTAGTGAACGTCATAGCCTAGCCTACCTTAAATATGCCCAGGGCATTTACATTAGCCGACAGCTGGGCAAAATCATCTAAGACAAAGCCCATTTTATAATAAGTGTTGAGTATCTCCTGTAATTTATTGAATACTGTACTGAAGGTTAAAAAAAAAAAGAGGGGCTTCGCTGGTGGCGCAGTGGTTGAGAGTCTGCCTGCCGATGCAGGGGACACGGGTTCGTGCCCCGGTCCGGGAAGATCCCACATGCCGCGGAGCGGCTGGGCCCGTGAGCCATGGCCGCTGAGTCTGCGCGTCCGGAGCCTGTGCTCTGCAACGGGAGAGGCCACAACAGTGAGAGGCCCGCATACCACACACACACACAAAAAGAATAGCTGCATGGGTACAGAATCATCGTCAGTGTACAGCTGTTTCCCATCGTGATCGTGTGGCTGACTGGGAGCTGTGGCTCCCTGCCCCTGGTCAACATCATGAGACAGTATCCGATCGAGTATTGCTAGCCCAGGAAAAGATCAAAATTCAAAATTCGAAAAGGACTTCCATGGCAGTCCAGTGGTTAAGACTCCGAGCTTCCACTGCAGGGGGTGTGGGTTCGATCCCTGGTCAGGGAACTAAGATCCTGCATACTGCATGGTGTGGCAAAAAAAAAAAAAAAAAATCAAAATTTGAAGTACGGTTTTTATTGAATGCATATCGATTTTGCAACACTGTAAATTCAAAAATATCATAAGAAAACCATTGTAAGTCGAGGGCCGTCTGTACTCTCCTCCTCAGAGCTCTTTTTTCCCTTTCATCCTTATCTCCTCTGCCTTTTCTTCTTTCTCTCTTTGCCTCTCACCCTTCACACTTCTTTCTCTGCACTGTCTTCACTCTATCTCTGTTTTTTTCTCTCATGGAATCTTTCTCTTACCTAGGCTTGCTTTTTATTACCCACTTTGTCCCAATTAACTCCCTTCGCCTTTTCCCAATTTCTTCATCACTCATCTTCTGCTGCAGATTCCTGCCTTGGAGACTGTTGCAAGGACCATATTTCCCTCAATATCAGTCAGGGTCCTGGGAGAACAGATGGCACAGTCCATCAGGATTATCAAGGAAGCTTTGATAAAGGTGCTGTTTGCAAGGGTCTGGGCTTGGATAAGGAAGATCAGCGAGGCGTGGTGAAGCTCGCAGCACCAGCAATAGCAGGGTTGCTGATACCACTCCTGAGACTGAAGGAGTGGAGGAGGGAGCAGTTACCAGACTGGACACTGGGTATCAACCAGCAGGAATGTAGCCACTGCCTGCCTAGCAAGGAGGGAGCCAAGGGACTCAGTACCCTGACCTCACTATCTTCTTTCCGCCGATCCCCCACTGATGCTCTCCTTGACCAGATCCACCTGGAAGGTAGAGATCAAGAAATTCCAGTTACTGTAGTCCTTACTGGTCAGCTTCCTGGGGCACAGAGCAGGGTGAAAAAAGATGTAGAACCAATCTGAAGGGGCAACAGAAGATGTCCAACACACTGCCCCAGGTGGAACGCTAATCCACAAGGCAGGGAAAAGGCCAGAGGTCTTGGGGAGGATGTACGTGGATCATCGTCTTTACAGCAGCCAGTGTAGTAGGGAGCACAGCACATTTAAGAGGTGGGAGACTTGGTGTCAGTCCACTCTCTGGCTGTGTAACCTTATACCTGTTCATAACCTTTCTGATATTCAACTGTTTCCATCAAGAGGTTGGTTATTCTCTATTGAGTGTTCAGGGATATTGTGTGAATCAAATAAGATTTGTGAAAGCTGTGTACTGGTGAGAAAATGCACTGCCTATTGTGTCAGTGCTCTGTGAGCAGGGAGAAAAGTGAAAAATTGGCTCTCGTGAAGGCAGGAGCGATAGGGCTTGGCTGTCGTGTCTTCATGTTCTACCTCTCCTCCCCCAGGTGTGGAAGCGCTCTGGAGCATGGTTCTTCAAGGGCTTCCCCAAACAGGTCCTCCCACAGCCTATGCCCATAAAGAAGACCAAGCCCCAGCAGCCAGCCAGTGAGCCCGCTGCCCCTGAGCAGCCCACCCCTGAGCCCAAACACCCTGCCCGGGCTCCAACTCGAGGTAGGAAAATACAGCTTCTCCTTTCAGAACCAAGGACGGGTCTTGGCTAACTGGTCTACCTGAAGGGTGCCCTGACATCATGTTTGTGTTTCTACCCAGTTGGTGGACAGCCAGCCTCTGGGCTTGGGTCTAGGTCCCCTGTGTCTCCTTCACAGCTCATCACAAACCTTTATCAAAAAGATAGTTCAGGGAACTCTCCAGCAATGCCAGGCTGCCAAAAGACTTTGTTGTCATCCCTGATGGAGTATTGAGAGGTATAACAGAGGTGGAAATCAAAATTAGGAACTGAGAAAGACTCCCAACATCAAAATACACGCTGGAGTCTGGGGGGCGGGGGAAAGGGGGCTTGCTGAGAAGGCCTTCTTTGCTCCTGATTAAAAATGAAAGATGAATAGCAAGGAAATTAGTAAAAGAAAATTACCACTACTCTGGACATTACCACTATTATCTAAGTATTATTATTAATTATTAAAATGATGGTAAAAAAGGGAGAGACAAAGCAATAAAAAGAAAAAATATGACCCCAATGAAAACACATTTTAATATATTAAGGCCACTAAGACTGACCAGATAAAGCCCTTGCAATACTTTCAATTAGCTAAGTGATAAAATCTGGTCTGAATGACAGTTCTAGAGTTTGAGCGCAGTCAGTGCTTCTAAAAGGAAGGTTATAGTTGAAGGTCTCAAAAATTGAAGTGTCCAACTATAACTTCTCAAGGTGCCCGCTACAGTGTCTGGCAGTCAAAAGGCACTCAACAAATACTTTCATCCTGGCAAGCCATCAGCAGTTTCTGCTCCTTGCAGAGACTCATCAAATTGTCAACCTATACTGCATCCCTGAGAAGCCCCACGTTTCCACCTCTAGAACATCTTTCTTCCTGGTTAAACATTACTCCCTCTAGGCTGAGAAGACTGCGTAGCTTTACTGTCAAGATCTTGAACATGGGAGCCCAGGAAGACCTGAGTTTGAATTCCAGCTCTGCCACTTACAAGTCATGTGAGCTTGGATGAGTGACCTAACCTCTCTAAAACTCTTTCCTCATCTATAAAATGAGATTAATAACTCACTGGGTTATTTTGAAGATTAAATGAGATGCTACAGGCATACCTCATTTTATTACACTTTGCTTTATTGCACTTCATAGTCACTGCAATTTTTTATAAACTGAAGGTTTGTGGCAACCCTGCATCAAGCAAGTCTGTCGGTGCCATTTTTCCTGCTCACTTTGTCTCTCTGTGTCACATTTTGGTAATTCTCACAGTATTTCAAACTTTTTCATTATTATTATATTTGTTATGGTGATCTGTGATCGGTGATCTTCAATGTTACTATTGTAATTGTTTTGGCTTTTTTTTCACAATAAAATATTTTAAATTAAGGCATGTGCATTTTTAAGACACAATGCTGTTTCACACTTAATAGACTACAGTATAGGGTAAACATAACTTTTATATGCAGTGGGAAAAAATTCACGTGACTCACTTTTTTTGTGATATTCGCTTTATGGCAGTGGTTTGGAACTGAACCTACAATATCTCCAAGGTATGCCTGTACATGTACAGTACTTTGCAGAGTGCAGCACTTAGTAAATGTTGGCCAATAGTACATAATATTAATCACCTATACACAGACACGTACACTTACACACATAAATGGTATGAATTAGCTTATTATATAAACTCTAGTCAAAACAAATGACTCTGAAAATATTCACCTCATTGGAAAGAAGTAACATCACCTGCATTGCATAGCAACTCCTAAACAATTGTTGGCAATAACATCTAGTGCTGGTGAATATGTGGAGAAATGATGGTATAAACTGTTGGTAAGACTATAAGTCACCCCCAGCCTCTTCAAAAGTAATATGGCAGAGGTTATTAAAATTTGAAGTGTATATACTATTTGATCCAACAGTCCCCCTCTGGGAATATATTTAACAGCAAGAAAAGTACCCATGTAAAAGACATATGTATAATCGTATTTATTGCATCGTTGTTTATGGTAGCAAAAATACTGAAAAAAACTAAGCGTTCATTAACGGGCTAATTGTTGAATAGATTATGGTATATCCACACCATGGTGTATTAAGCATCTTTTAAAATTGAATGCTATAGGGACTTCCCTAGTGGTCCAGTGGTAAAGAATCCGCCTTCCAATGCAGGGAACGCAGGTTCGATCCCCAGTAGGGGAACTAAGATCCCACATGCCATGGGGCAACTAAGCCTGTGCACCACAACTACTGAGCCTGTGTGCCTCAACGAGAGAACCCGTGTGCCGCAAACTACAGAGCCCATGTGCCCTGGAGACTGCGCGCCACAACTAGAGAGAGAAAACATGTCGCAACTAGAGAGAAGCCCGCGTGCTGCAACGAAAGATCCCGTGTACTGCAACTAAGACCTGATGCAGCCAAAAAAAAATAATAAAGAAAATAAATAAAGTAAATAAATATTTTTTAAAAATTGAATGATGTAAATGTATATTGTAGATTTGGAATTATACCCATGATATGAGCTTTCAATATTCTCTTAATGAACAGTTACGGAACACCTAGTGAGTTCCAGGCTCTGTTCTATGCCCCAGGGAATCAGTGAATGGAACAGATAAGATCCATGCTCTCATGCAATTAAAATTCTAGTGGGGGAAACAGATGCTCAACAAACAGCAAATGCAAATACAACATAATATCAGGTAGTGATAAGTGCCAGGAAGAAAAATGAAACAGGTAGAGGGGATAGAGGCTTCATGTTGGACAGAATGGCCAGAGAAGGGCTGTCTGAGAGATGATATCTGGGGAGAAACCTGACCAAGGTGATAAAGAGGGCTCATAGAATCTTCGGAAATACCGTGTGCAAAGGGTTTGAGGTTGGAGCATGCTTGGTGAGTTCTGGGGAAATTCAAATTAAGTGAACAAAGCACATTCTAGAAACAGTACGTAGCCCATGATCCCAATTTGTTTGCAATGGAAATAATGTGAAATTTGTAGATAGGCTCTATATCAAAGGGGAAGTTGGGAAAAGAAAGTTTTAATTTTTTTTTTGAAGTTCTTGGGAATGGTGGATGGGCCCTTTTGTGAGCTCCTTAAGTGTCAGCTCTCCAGAAGACATCAAATATTGGGGATTTGCCAAATAGTTCATTTGGGTTTTTCCATAGGATGTTACAGAAAAACCCAGGTGAACATTTTGGCCAACCCAATACATACTTCTCATCAGTTTTCTCTCTCTCCAGGTGACTCTGATGACAGGAGGGGCCCAGGTCAGAAGACAGGTGGGTTCTGCCGACTCTGTCTTCTGCTTTTGAGACAGGAGTCCTTTTCCCCATTCCTCCATTGCCTTTTCTCCCTTCAATTCATGCTTTTCCTTTCAGGCCCTGACCTGGCCTCTGCTCCTGGGCAAGGAAGCTATGGGCCTCCTGTGCGCAGGGCCTCCGAGGCACGAATGAGCTCATCTAGCCGGGACTCAGAGAGCTGGGACCAGAGCCACGGCGGAGCTGCTGGTGACCCCAGCCGGGGCTCAGCAGGTGAGAGAGATGGGCAAATCCAGACAGGCTTCCTGGATGAGGAGAATCAAAAGGAATGGGGAGAACAGTGGTTTTTTTCATTTATTCATTGGCGCTCGGTAGGCATTCAATGAACACTTGTTGAATGAGTGAGTGAGCGAATGAGTGAGTGAGTGAGTGGATGGATGGATGGATGGATGGATGGATGGATGGATGAACAAGGACCCAAATGAACAAGCAAATGGAAGTGCTAATGCAGGACCCTGGGACAAGAATTTGTAAGCCCCAGCCAGAGGTGGCAAAGCACTTTCTGTCATGATCATTCAAGCATCTCTCCAGTGAAAAATATTTGGATTCAGGAAAGGTGGGATCTAGCCCAGTGAGGTGAGAGAAGACAGGGTATTCTTCTAGGAATGTCATACTTTCTCAGTACCAGGAACTGCTGTGTATATCATCCCCATTTGATCCCCCAGCTGCTCTGCAGGAGGCAGTAGCATCTAATAGTCTCAGGTAGACTCTGGAGACCAAATGCCTGAGTTCAAACCCTGGCTCGGCTACTAACCAGCCAAGAGACGTTAGGTGAGCTCCTTAACCCCTCTGTGCCACAGTTTCCCCGTTTGTAAAATGGAGCTAATAAAGCACTCACCTCAAAGGGTGTAGAGATGAAATAAGTTCTTATAAAAATGTTAATCAAGTGGGTAGAGTTGTTGCCTCCATGAAGCATCTGCAGTTCAGAGAGGGTAAGTGACCAGCCCAAAGACACACAGCTTATAAAAGAAAAATCTGGGATGCAAAGCTAGGTCCATGCGAAGATAAGAACAGTCTTTCAATAATTATAAAGTAATATCAACATCTGCCAGATGTTGAGTGTCTACTACATGCCAGGCACTGTTCTGAGCATTTTACATGTATTGTATTATTGTGTCTCCACCACAACCTTATGAGGTAAGTACTGTTATCCCCATTTGATGGATGAGGAGACTGAGGCCCAAAGAGGATAGGTCATTTGTGCAAGGTCACAGATGTCGGAAGCAACGTCACAGAACCTGAGCTTTTCAACATCCATGTTGTTGCAGTGAGTTGCCCAGGGGCATCTGAGTATTGGAAAGAGAGAACACACGGAGGGGAGGAGAAGAGGGTCTGAAAGAGCTGGAAGTGTCAGGGGGCTGCATCCAGTTCACACCCAGAGGACCATGCCTCATGCCGGCTGACTGGTCCCAGGCTTCTTCCTGCTTTGACTGTGTGTGAGTGTGTGTGTGTGCGATATGACAGGCTCTTTCCTTTCCCCTGCAGGTTTGAGACGGGCCAACTCAGTGCAGGCCTCTAGACCCACCCCGGCTTTGATACAGAGTCCAGCGCCCCCCCAGCCTGGGCAGCCAGGTACGTGCCACTCACCCACCCGCCCAGGCTGTCACTCAGCTGTGACCCCAATACCTCCCACCCTTGCTTGCGGAACCCGCTGGGCTTTCTGCAAAGCTGCAGCCACCACCAAACCCTAAACTCTTTGAAGACCTTTAGAATGAATAATACTCTAGGCTGGGAAGCTGGTGGGGGTGGGAGGAAGGGTAGCATCATATCTACCTAAATGCAAGAAGTGACAGTACTTCATCCCTCACTGTTTCCCACCTTCTGACGTCATCACTCCAATTTCACAATTTTTACCACATGCACCTATGATCTGCCCTCTTATTTCCTTAATGTTTTCTTCAAATTGACCTCCTTTAAGAACATAATTGAGAGAAGTTATCATAAACTCTTTCAAGGAAATTTTAAGGACTTCAGACTTAAGGAAAAGGCAAAGGTTCTCAGACAGATATGTGAGATTCAGGAAGAAATGGTGGGCAAAGAGATTAGTAATGTGAGAAAATCTGAACATATATGGCTTGTGTAAAACAATGGAAATAATTCCTAATTGGTGCAGTTAAAATCTGTTATTTTAAAAGAAACCTATAATAATGGCGTAAGTGGGAAACCAGTATTCCATACCAGAAAAAGAGAGTATATTAGTTTGCTAGGGCAGCCATAACAAATATCACAAACTGGGTGGCTTAAAATAACAGAAATGTATTGTCCCACAGTTCTAGAAGCCAGAAGTCCAAAATCAAGGTGTAGCCAGGGTTGGTTCCTTCCTTCCTGTCCCAGCCTCTCCTCTTGCTTCTGGGGGCCTCGGGCATTCCTTGGCTTGTGGATGTGTCTTCACATCATCTTCCTTCTATGCATGGGTCCCTGTGTGTCCAAATTTCCCCTCTTTATAAGGGCATAGTCATATTGGATTAGGGCTCACCCTAATGGCATCATCTTAACTTGATCACCTGCAAAGATGATCAAATATTCACATTCACAGGGACTGGGGGTTAGGACTTGAACATTTTTTTGGAGAACACCATTCAACCTATTGTGGGGGGCTGTTATAAAAATTAATGTGCTGAAAATACATTGCAGGTGCAATGACATTCTCAGTACTCTGGCCTGCTGAAGGTTCGGAGCCTGAGGCCTGTCCTCTTTTGCTCAAAAGGGACATTTACAAAGGTTAGAGAAGTGTTAAAGTAGCACCTAGATGAGACTTTTCCCATGACGGGATCAGTATGGAAAGGCAATGGGAACCCAGAATGACTTTCTCACTCTGTCATTGGATGTTATTTCATGCCCCATCCCTGTGGCTCTCCCCCACATCCCAAGCTTCGGAAATGTAGTTATATAGAATCCTCTGGACCAGTAATGACCCCGTAATAATGGTGGACTCAAAGCCTGGACTTGCCCGTTACCTTGCAAGCGATTCTTGCTCCATTTGTTTGTCGACCTCATAACAGCCAACAAAACATGAAGAGCAGGTAATACCTGCTCATCCCCACTTCACAGAGGAGGAAGCTGAGGCCCAGAATGGAAGGATTTGGGCTTGAAGCCAGGGCTTTCCAACACCAGAATCCCCCAATGGGACTGTTCCTGCAACCCTGGGTACCTCTGCACATCACCTGCTGCCCTTGGGCCTGTGTCCACACCTGTGAAACGAGGGGTCCTCAGGGCAAATACCCAAATGATGCCACCTTCTCTATTCCAAACTTCTTTCTCTCTTTGTCCCACTCAGGACCCCCAGGAGGCAGCAGACCCAGTCCCGGGCCAGCAGGACGCTTTTCAGATCAGAGACCAGGCAAGTGTTCGCCTCTTTCTGTGCCTGCGCAGGTGACCACCTCTTCCACTGACTGAGAGAGAGAGAGAGAGAGCAGGGGCTGCCAGACATTGGCCCATTCTGCATCCTGAGACCTATCTGATGAGCTTTAAGGGAATTCCCTAATTCTAAAACTCTAGAGAGTCTGTACTAAGATTAGATAGATAGAAAATGACAATACATACAGTGATTTAAGAGTATAAGCTGCCTGCATTCAAATCACTGCTTCTTTACTTCCCAGCTCTGTGACCCTGGGCAAGTCACTTAACTTCCCAGAGCCTCAGTTTCCTTATCTCTAAAAGGAGAATAATCCAAGGACCTACCTCACAGAGTTGCTGGGAGGATTAAGTAAAACCAATACATGGAACACCTTAGCACGTGGCCTGCAATGTATGAAGACCACACCGAGTGACAGTGATTATTACACATGATATATATGCAGCAGCACCAATCACTACAACAGATTCATTGCTTTCTAATGCACCAGCTACTGTGCAAAGTGCTGTGCACATACTAGAAAATTTTTTAAATGATAGCTAATACTATTTGAGCACCTTCAGGTCTTAAAATTCCCATCTTACAGGTGAGAAAACTGAGGCCCAGAGGTAAGTAATCTTGCTCCAGCTGAGATTCAAATCCAGGCTGTCTGGCTTCAGAGCCCATACCAGTGAGGGCTCTCAGTGAGGTCTGTTTTGCTCATGGAACTTGTTATAAAACATAGATTCCAAGGCCCCACCACAGGGCCTGCAGATTCTAGATGGAGCCTGGGAACCTGCATTTTTGCAAGCCTTCCTTGGGTGGCTTTGACAAAGGCAACATTCTGAGAACCGGTGAACGGCATGATGTGGCCCCCCTGTCCACTGGAAGTGGCAGTCCCCCATTGCAGGGCAGTGGGTGATTCTGGCACAAAGCTCGCCAAGCACCTGGTACACAGTAGGTGCCCATCACTCGTGGTAATGCTGCAGCATTTGTCACTGCTGTCGTTATGACACAGGGACTCAGCTGCCTCTTTCCCACCCTCTCCCCATCTCCCCTGCAGAGGTGGCTCTGAGTGACCCCACCTGTACAGGGGCCACCGCCCCACCGCGAGAGGAGAGAGTGGGGGGAGTTGGGGGCTATTCGGCAGTTGGAGCCAGGGAGGACCGAGCGGGCCACCCACCCTATTCCCAAGCGTCTGCTGCTGCTCCCCAGCCGGCCGTGGTCCCAGCCCACCAGCCCCCACGCCCAGCGGAGGAGGAGGAGGAGGAGGAAGCCAACAGCTATGATTCAGATGAAGCAAGTAGGTGACGCGTAACGGAGGGGTGGCTGGAAAAGTCACTTCAGCGGTCGCCCCCAGGGAAATAGGAATGGCTCTGGGGACAGCTCTGTACATCCCCAGCCCCCCAATATGCCAAACCTAATAAACATATTTACCAAGTTATAAAAATACAAATTCGTGTTACTAAATTCACAAAATGACATCAGCTTTCTAAAGTATAAGCGCATCTATTTTTTCACTGTTGTAAAAGACACATAACATCAACGTTAACGATTTACATAATTTTTTAAGAGTGCAATTCAACTATATTCACAAAGTTCTATTTGGTGGTTCCATAGAACTATCATATGACTCAGCAATTCCACTCCTAGGTGTATATATAGATAGAAATCTATTTTAATTGTTTCCCAGACTTTTTGGTGTGTGTCTTCTAAAAAGTCATTTTTTAACCATGACTTTAAAATTCCTGACACTTCCTCTTGCATCCATCCATTCAATGATTTATAAAGTGCCTGCTCTGTGCCACACACACACACCAGTGGCGCTTCTCCTGGGTGGGGCTGGGAGCAGCAGGGGAGAGCTGGGGTGGCCTTTGTGAGCTGCAGGGAAGCATAGATGGGTTGTGTCTGGACCTGATGCATGCTGTGGGGTTGGGGGAACGTTCTAAGAGCTCCTCAGATGGGGAGACTGGACCCACTCAGAAGAAATGGACCAAGGGCTGTAATCGGCGGGATGGCTTTGGCCCATCGTGTCACCTCCCCTCGTTGTAAAAGGGAAAGCAAATACCATCTCCCATGCAGGGCTGAGGGGTCGTAAACTGAGGTACCTGCTGAGAAAGGGCTTCATAAACCAGAAATCATTATTATATAGTGCGAAACACACGTGAGGAATTATTATTATATGACATGCACATCTGAGGTAATAATAGTCAACACTTGTTGAGCCCTTATTTTGTGCCGGGCACTTTTCTAACTGTGTTACGTGCACATCCTCAATTTAATTATCCCAGTGAGCCTGGGAATAGTTGCTTTTCCTATTCCAATTTCACAAATAAGGAGACAGAGGCTCGGAGAGGTTCAGGGACTTGTCCAAGTTCATATGGCCAGTGAGTGGAGGGACTGACAGTCTCATTGCTGCAGCAGGCCAGAGGCCAGACCTGGAGGGAATATCAGCTGTCCTGTCTCTCACAGGGGTCATGAGTCTGCAGGCTCAGGGGAAAGGAGTCTGAGGAGCCTACCCCCACCTCGCTGGCTGGGGGCTGTTTCTGCCCTGGAAATGCACCATGTCTATCCCATCTTCCTGGCTTTCCATATCCTGGTCCTTCTGCCTGGAGCAGTGGCCACTGCTCCTTCCATCTGCCTTAAGTGTCTCTTTGCTGACCTGCCAAGCCTAGAAGATCCCTCCCAGCCGGTGTATGTCCCTGTTAGGAGCTGTCCCTAGTGATTTATAACAAGCCTGTCTCTGTATTCAACTCCCTCCCTCACTCATCTCTATATTTGACAAGTATTTATTGAGCACCTACGAGGTGCCCCCAAACTATTCTAAGTGCTAGGGTTACCATGGCAAAAAAAGAAAAAAAATAATAACAGACAAGATGGCTGATCTAATGGGACTAATATTCTAGTGGAGAGAAACATACCAATGAGTTCATTTCAAATAAAGACAGAGCACCGTGAAGGAAATAAAATAGGGCGAATGACCATGAGGGTGGCTGCTTTAGATGGAGCAATCAGGGAGGGTTTCTCTGAGGAGGTGACATTTAAGCTGTGATGTGGATAATGAAAAGGCACTAGCCATGTGAGGATCTAGAGAGAGAGCATTCCAGACAGAGGCAACAGCAAATGCTGAGACTCATTTATTCCTTCAGCAAGTAAGTGAGCACAAACTGTGTGCCCTGCACTGTGCCCAGCGGGGACATAGCAGTGAACAGGGCAGTCACAGCCTTGCCCTCATTGGACTCTCAACCTAGCAGATGGAAGTCATTAAGTAGGCAATTGCACAAATGATTAACTGATCACAGGTGTGCTGAGGGTTCCAAAGAAGAGGAGGGTCTACCAGGATGGGGAGTCCAGAGGGACTGAGTCTTCCTCTCCTCTGTAGGCTCAATGGCTAGCCCAGATGGGCACACGGTAAGTGCTCAGGAAATGTTTGTTGAATGAATTAATGTCCTCTTGGTACCTGCCTCTGTCTTCTTCAGCCACCCTGGGTGCCCTGGAGTTCAGCCTTCTCTACGACCAGGACAACAGCTCCCTGCACTGCACCATCATAAAGGCCAAGGTGGGTAAGGGGGCCAAGCTGGGGACCACTTAGGATGTTCTGGCATTTCTAGGGGACTTGGGGAGGGCATGGGTGACCATGTCTGTCTCCTGTCATTGCCTTGTCTATCTGTGACAGTGACAGTGATGAGGAAAGAGCAGGAATTAGCCACGGCCAATTCCTTTGCAGGGAGGACTTCCTCCGGGGAAGGTCCCAGAGGGGTTTCACTTAACTGCAGCTGCCTCCTGGGAGTGGAGGAAACCAAGCTTCAAGGGCAATGCCAAGATCTGCCCAGCCCCATCCACACCCTCTGGAGGGGATCTCAGAGGTGTCACCTGGGAGCAGTGACAGCCTAACTTGACAGCTGACATGCCACTGAACAGCTCCTTCTATAGACGGGGCTGTCAAGCTGGAGCTACAGACTGAGTCAGGACTTATTGTTGCAGATACAAGGACAGTAATCTGGGCTTCTGGGGTGGGGAGGGGGGGGCGAGGCAAACCAGATTGGAAGAGCATCTCCATGCTACAGGCTCCAGGGGCAGTGAGCCAACTTTACTGCAGCCCGCAAAGAAAGCTGGATGATGCCAATGCTAATCCCAGGAAGTAGTTGACCAGGATCTCCCCCTGCCCCAAGTCTGGTCTATAGAAAATAACAAGCAAGGTTCAGGAACCAGACTTCCTGGGTTCAAATACCAGCTCCGCCCCTCCTAGCTGTGGGATTTGGGGGAAGTTAACCTCTCTGTGCCTTAGGGATAATAATAGAGTCTCTTCCATGAGGATGTTGGTGAGTGTTACGTGGAAGGTGGCGGGGTGTCCCAGTTTGCACAGATGGTCCCCAGCTATGCCTGTTGCCTTGATGAAATAATTAAGAACTCTCCTTTCCACTCACAAAATGTCCCAGTTTGGATGATCAATAATGTATGAAATGCTTAACGCAACTTCTAGATCAACGTACCCAGGTCACTTCTTCAGCAGGCACTTAGATGCATTTACACGTGCCCTCCAATAGCACAGTGAGGTAAGGCCCTACGTTATCTTATTTCATCTTCATAGGAACCTCTGAGGAAGAGATTATTATTAGCCCCATTGTACAGATGGGAAAACTGAGGCTTAGAAAGTTAAAGCCTGAGGCCACTCAGCTGGTAAGGGATAGAGCTGGATTTGAATCCAGATGTAACCATCTCCAGCTCCAGAAATGGGGGAAAGCCACACCATTACAGCCCCCTTGCGACAGGGGTACAGAAAACTCAACGGCTCAGGGGCTGGGCTGGTAAAGAGATGAGAAAAACATGTGAGACATTAGGGAATGGTAGTAACTTTGGTAAACTAAACTGATGTGAGCAGGACCCAAACAAAGATGTTCAAGTTCAAATTTGAAAAACACAGCGTCTGCCAATTTGTAACCTCCCAATCCAAACAGACATTCCAGACATGTTTATTAAGTACCTACTCTGTACCAGGAACTACCCTAAATGTTGGGGAATATTAAAATGAGCGAGAATAGACTGTGCCCTCATGGAGAAATGGACAAGAACCCAGCACTATAGCATCTCCTGAGTATAGTATACCTTCTGGGGCTTTCTACAAATTATTTCTTCCCATTTAATCTTCACAACAAACCTATGAGGAAGGTTTCATCATCGTTCTCATTTTATAGATGGGGAAATTGAGGCACAGAGAGATTAAGGGACTTGCCCAAATCACACAGCCAGGAAGTGGTGGAGCTGGGATTTGAACCAGTGTTGTCCAGCTCAAAAGCCTATGCTCTTACCTTCTAGGCTACCCGGCCAGATTTCCTCCTTGCACCCCACTTTGTGGCCTCCTCTCCCCACCTAGTAGTAGCAAACGTTGTTCATACTGAACTTGTGCCAGGGCCAGAGTTCAGCCTTCACAGGTGAGATCTCATTTTACCCTCCAAGAATCCCATGAAGCAGGGTCTGTGATCAGCCCCACTGAACAGCTGGGGAAACTGAAGTCCCCGGAGATCACAGGGCACGATACATGGGATTGGGGATTAGTGCTGTGAGAGAAGAGAGTGGGAGCCCAGAGATAAGACACCTACGTCAGCCAGGGCCTAGGGGGATGGGCAGAGCGTATCTGAGCCCCGGGAATTTTGGAACTGCTCATGTTAACAAGCCCAGCTTAACTCCTACCCCGGACAAACTGCTCTCCCCCACAGTGACTCATTTTAGCCATTTTAGCCATTTTAGCCAGCTCTGTGAGGGGGGCCAGGCAGAGATTGTGATCCCCATCATACGGATGGAGAAACTGCGGTCTCAGAAGTGAGTGCAAGGGCCAGGGCCAGAACTCAGGCCTCCTTTCGCTGGCCTTTCCTCCTCTCCCACCCATTCTGGGACATGTCCTCCCATCCCAGCAATAACAATCCAGCCTTGTTGGAGCACTTCCTGTGTGCCAGGTACTGTGCCAAGCACTTTACCGGTGGGATCACGTTTAAATCTCACCAGCCCATGAAGCATCCCATTTGACAGGTGAGGAAAATGAGACTCAGAGAGGTTAAGAAACTTGCCTAAGGTCACACATCCAGTAAGTGACTTGGCCAGGCTTTAAACCCCGTCTGCCGGATTCCAGTGCTCATTTCAAGATACTGCATTTCCCTTCTCTTTCTTTGCAAGGGGAAGCACACAGGATGGGGTGATAGCTGTGCCCATTGCCTGTGATAGCTGAGCGCCCAGCCCTCCCCAGGCCCTCACGCCACTGCCTTCTTCTCTTACAGGGACTGAAGCCCATGGATTCCAATGGCTTGGCCGATCCCTACGTTAAGCTGCACCTCCTGCCGGGAGCCAGCAAGGTACCATATGGCCTGGGCCTCTTGCCTCTTGGCAAGGGGGGCACATGGGCCTCTTGCCTCTTGGCAAGGGGGGCACATGGGCTCTGGAAAGCACCCAAGGTTCCCAGCTTAGAGCCTAAAATAGCCCTCCCCAAACCCCCTCTTCCCTGATTGGCAAAGTTCTTACAAGGGGTAAGGGATGGGCCAGAGCCATTCTCCTTCAAGAGGCAGGGGCTCTGCTCATTTCTCTAACTCAGAAACCTGGGATCCAGGAGAGAAGCAGATACCCTGATTATGCCCTTGACCTGCTCAAACACCTTCAGGGCTCCCCAGTGCTGACCATGGTCCACCTCCCCCACCCATTTTTTGCCCCAGCCAAACATCTCTCAACAGAAATGACTAACTCTTTCCAGATAACTTGAGAAAAGGTTCTATTATTAAGAGAAAATTTACCCCCATCCCTTCCACCTTTCTGGGAGGGAAAGTGAGATTAATTCTCCTTTCTTTGGATTGACCCACTCAGAGCACATGGCTGGAAATGGACGTGTGCCTTCTTGGGCTTTATTTTTTGCTTTGTTGTGTTAATTTGACATGGATGTCCTAAAAACAAGGCTGCCTATATACTTGGTTACATGATCTTAGAAAAATGCCTTTCAAAAATCTCTGCAAGGGCTTCCCTGGTGGCGCAGTGGTTGGGAGTCCGCCTGCCAATGCAGGGGACACGGGTTCGTGCCCCAGTCTGGGAAGATCCCATATGCCACGGAGTGGCTGGGCCCATGAGCCATGGCCGCTGGGCCTGCGCGTCCGGAGCCTGTGCTCCGTGGCGGGAGAGGCCACAGTGGTAAGAGGCCCGCATACCGCAAAAAAAAAAAAAAAAAAAAAATCTCTGCAAGTATCAAATGCCCCATAAGACAAAAAAGGACACACACACACGCACACGCACACGCACGGGCACATACACTTTATCTCTTTTTTTGTTTGGATCAAGGAAAGACAGTCCCACCTGGCCATGGCCAAACTTGTTGGCCACTACTCCTTCTGACTCCCCAGCGACGTTTGCTTCTCCTTGACCCACTTCTTTGCCCACTCCTAAATCCAAACCTGCTTTGCCAAAGAATCCAATCAGTCACTTACATGTTAGAATGAATTAGATTTCGCACCAGGCTACCAGGTGCGTTTCTAACCTTCTCTCTTAGAGTAAAATGAAAAATTTTGTCCTCTCTAAGGAATTTCAGGCATGGAGGATGCTATCTGGGGAAACAGAGGGGACCATCCCAATATCCCCAGAAATTATTTCTTCACTGCCTAGGAATGGGAGACTCTCATTTCTGCTTCCCTGGCCTAGAAACAATACTTTTTCTCAAAGAAAAATATCTTTGCTTTCTAATCTTTATAAAGAGTTCAAAGAGGGGGCCCAGTACCTGGAGGGAGGGCTGGCCCAGTATCCAGTGTTGGTGATGCACCCTAGAGGATGACCCCACTCCCTGAGAACATGTATTTGGGAGCAACAGAGCCCCTGGACACTCCTGAGGGAAGTGGACTCCTAAGTCACCCACCCATTGCAAATGAGCCCAAGGGATGGAGCTGCAGGGCTGACTCCCCACTGAGACAGATGTCTGTCTGGGTTCTAGTCCAACAAGCTTCGTACAAAAACCCTGCGGAACACCCGAAATCCCATCTGGAATGAGACTCTGGTCTATCATGGCATCACGGATGAAGACATGCAGAGGAAGACCCTCAGGTGCTTGCCGGGAGGGTGGGCAGAGAGGGGCCTGAGGCTGGGCAGACTGAGGCATGCGTGGTTCCTGGGGGCAGCGCTTTAAAACATCTCAGAGTAGTTTTTTGTTTCTTTTTTTCTTCTAAAAAGCAATATATATTCCTGATAGACACTTTTGAAAATACAGATAAGTGAAACTGTTAACATCTTGGTGTCTGGACATTTGGGTTTAGCGTGTGTCTATATTTGTGTGTATGTGTTTGTGTGTGTGTGTGTGTGTGTGTGTGTGTGTGTGTGTGTGCGAAAGTTTTTTTTTTTAATAAAGTTGAGTGTTTTTAAAAGTGTTTATAAAGATGGACCATCCTATTAAGTAATCAGCCAGTTTCACTTAACAATATACTGACGCCACTTCATATTCTTCTACAGTGTATTAAAATGCATTTTAAATTATATAAGTAATAAATGAGTACATTGTTCTTGTAAAGAATTATTGAGAAAACAAAGCTGCTTTCAAATGTTAGTCCCCTCCCCCAACCTGGGTTGCCTTTCTCCTTCTGTGAGCGTGTGTATATTCATTATATACATACATACACTATATATATATGTATATATATATACACACACGCACACACTGTCGTTTACAATATAAGAAATATCATGTTGACTATATCTGGAACGTGTCTTTTTCCTTAACAATATATCTTGGGGCTGTGGCCATGAGAAGACATTTAGATCTACCTAATTTTTAACTGCTTCAGAGTACTCCATAGCATGGGTCTATCACAGATTTTTTTAGTGTTTTATTATTAAGTGTTATGAATATACAGAAAAATATAGAATATAATAAAAACAAATACCCATGAACCCAATACTCAGTCTTTCAAAAATCTTAATATTTGTTGTATTTGCTTCAGCTCTTTTTTGTAAGGAATAAAGCACTACAGATGCAAATTGAAGCTCCTTTTGTATACTTCATCCCCCACCCCTTTCTCTTCTTTCCTCCCCAGGGCGAAACACTATCCTGAATTCTATGGGTATCATTTCCAAGTGTGTCCTATGCTTCAGCTACTTAATTATGTATCTATAAACAATATATGGTATTGTTGGCATGTCTTAAAATTTTATGTAACTGTTTACCACTTTATCCAGTTCCCTGTGGACAGACATTTAGATAGCTTCTACCTTTTTTCTATTACAAACAAATTTGCGATGAGCATTCTTCATGCTTCCTTGTGTTCATATGAGTATTTCCTTAGGACAGAAACTAAGGAGGGATATTTGCTGGATCACAGAATATGGGGTGTGGGTCTTTTTAATTTGGCAAGGCATACAAACTGGGCTGTTCCAAGTACATTCCTATCAGCTACAATATTATTTTAAGGAAACATAAACATTTTTATTGCAATGTAATAACATCCATTTAGAAAAGTGCACACAGAAAAAGTGTACAGATTGATGAATTTTCACCAAGTGAACACACTGGGTTAAGAGAACAGAACATTCCCAGGCTACAGAAGCCCTCCCCTTGTGCCCCCTTCCAGTGAGGACCTTTTCCCCCAGGGGATTCACTACCCTAACTGCTAACAGGAAAAATTAATTTCATCTAGTTCTGTACTTTATACAAATGAAATCATACCACATAATTCCTTTATGTCTGTCTTCTTTCAGTTAATAGTATATTTGTGATACTCATCCGAGTTGTGGGTACTTGTAGGTTGTTCTTTCTCATTGCTATTTAGTATTCCATTGTGTGAATATAACACGATATTATTTATTCATTCTACCGTTAATTGGCATTTGGTTGGTTTTCTGTTTGGGGCTATTACAAATAGTGCTGCTGGGAACATTCTAGTAGCTATTTCTTGCATACATTTCTGTTGTATATACATCTGGGAGTGTAATGGCTGAGCCATGGTGTATGTATATGTTTAGCTTTATTAGAAACTGCCAGTTTTCCATAGTGATTGCACCAATTTACACTGCTACCGGCAATGTCTGGGAGTTCCAGTTGCTTCACATCCTCATCAACACTTTTCCATTTTGGCCACTCTGGCGGTTGTGTAATGGTGTCGCATTGTGGTTTTGCATTTCCCTGATGAGCAATTACAACATTATTTTCAATGCATACTGTTACATTTTTAGGGTTACTTCATAATTTTCTTGAGAAGTCCCCCCATTATAGAATACTTACGTTATTTCTGCTTTTTCACAACTATAAACAAAACTGTGGTAAAGATCTTTGTAGTTACGTATTTTTTCACTTATGTCTTCAAGGTAAATTCCTAGAAGTGGCGTTACTAGGTCAAAAATGGTGATTATTCGTGAGTCTTTGGAGACATACTGTCCTGCAGAAAGGATGGTGGTGTTTACACCCCCACTGGCTGAATGGAGACAATTTCTTTCTCCAGTTGTGTACAGTGTGGGGCTCAGCAGGAGGGTGTTCTCACCCTTCAGAACTTTGAACCTTGTTCAACAAATGTTAATGGCCAAGAAGCAAGGTGCTGTTAGTTCCTGTCTGTCCCCCATGGGGACAGTATATCTTAGTATATGTCAGGATGAATTATCATGCCTCGATTGGTCCTTTTGGCCTCCTGAGGGACCTTTCTCATGACCTGCCCCTTTTTGTGCCTCTGGTCTACTCAATGCTGTGCAAAGTAGATAGCAAAAGACAATATAGTGTTCTGGAAATCAGGAGCTTCAAATTCTGGTTCTGCCCCTTACTGGGGAAAAATTATTCAACATATCTGGGCCCCAGTCTCCTCTCCAAAGTGGGAAACTCAGAGGTCTGGGGGGAGAAAGAATTAAATGAGAAGAGTCAGCTAAGTTCCTAGCCTAACTTTGCAACAGATGATGCTGAAATGACCATAAAGTAGATGTAAAGGGGGCTGAACTTCATTAATCATCAGGGAAATGTATTGCGTTGGCCAAAAAGTTCATTTGGGTTTTTTCCACAACATCTTATGGAATACTAATAAATTAATACTACAAGGAGATACTATGGCCCACTCAGAATGGCTAAAATTAAAGACCGACAAAATCGAAGTTAGAATGAAGAGCAACCAGAGCCTGCATAAACTGCTGGTGGGAGTGTAACTGGTGGAATCACTTTGGAAAACTGTTTAGAAGTTTCTACTGAGGTTAAACTTGTGTGTAGTCCATGGCTCAGCAATTCTGCTCCTAGGAAGATACCTAACAGAAATATGTATCTATACATATAGAAAAGACATGAACATGAATGTTCCATTGCAGCTTTATTCATAACAGCTAGAAATGGCTCAAAACCAAATGCCCATAATTAGCAAAATTATTACAACGTATTTACACAATAGAATACTATACAACCAAAAAAGGGACAAATAACTATAGACATGGATGAATCTCACAGACATAATGTTGAACAAAAGAAACCAAATGTAAAAGGGTATACATCTGATTTTATTTAAATGTAAGTCAAAAACAAGACACTGAATCTTGCCAAGAGAACAAGATAGTGATTATCTCTGAGGGAGGTAGTGACTAGGAGGGATCATGAGGGTCTTCTGGGAGCTGGAGTGTTCTATATCTTGATCTATCTGAGTGGTAGTTACATGGGTGTATGCAAATTCAAAAATCCAACAAGCTAGAAATTTAAGATTTGTGTATGTTATTGCTTGTTAAGTTATACTGTGATCAAGAAGAAATTAGAAGTACCTGGCCTAGTGCTCAATAAATATGAAGTTGTATTATTCCTGTGCACATTACACGTTCCTTGCCAGCATCAATCAGAACTCTTGGTACATAGTAGGAGCTCAATATATGCTCTTCTTTCTTTCTCCATCCTTTATGTCAATCGCAGGATCTCTGTCTGTGATGAGGACAAATTTGGCCATAACGAGTTTATTGGTGAGACCAGATTCTCGCTCAAAAAATTGAAGCCCAACCAGAGGAAGAACTTCAATATCTGTCTGGAGCGGGTGATCCCGGTGAGTGCCTTTGCCCCAAGGGTTCAATGGGGAAGAAGAGTTGGAGAGGTGGGTGCTGCCTTCTTTTGGGGCTGTAAAGGATGTGATAGATCTGTAGGGTGCCAGACAGGAGAGGGGCTTTGGCAGCTGTTGGAGGGAGGGTGAAGATTTCAGGTCAGAACATGGGGGTTGCATCCTGGCTATGCCTTCTACCAACCCTGTGTTAGCATCACTTCTGAAGGTCAGAGTGGTGTGGCAGAGTGGCCTGCCTGGGTTCAAAGCCAGCTCTGCCGTTTCCCTGCTCCCTGGCCTTCACCAAGGGTCTGAACTATTCTGGGCCTCAGTTTTTCTTGTCTCTAAAATGGGTGTTACAACAGCACCTGCCTCATAGGAGGCAGAACCTAGTACCTAATAAGCACTCATAAATTAACTGTTGTTATTATAGTAAATAATACTGCCTTAGCCACCTGTCAGTCAAGAAGTCATAAAGAATCATAGAGATACACAGGAGGCAGGATACCATAGCACGTAAGAGCATGGGCTCTGGAGCCAGACTGGGATTGAGTCCCAGTTTCTGCCACTTATAGTATAACTTGAGTCAAATGACTTAACCTATCTGTGCCTCAGTTTTCTTATCTGTAAAATGGGATAATATAGTACCAACCTCATAGGGTCTTTTAAGGATTAATGTAAAAGTACATGTAAAGCATTAAAACTGTTATTGTTAGATGTGATACTCACCTTTTGAGAAAGAACAAGAACCAAATCGAGGTTGTCCAATTGGGCTACACCTCAGAATCAACTAGAGATTTTAAAACCAGAGTTTACAAAATAGATTCTGTGGGGGATCTCCCTGGATATTCTGACTTAGCAAGATAGGGTGAGACCTAGCAATCTGTATTTTTAGACATAATCCAACCTACCCTTTTTTACATCTGAGCCACCTGGGGCCCAAAAAGAGGAGCGAGTTGCCAAGGTCATACCGCAAGTCAGGGACCGTGTTCTCAGGCACCAGCCAGAGCCCAGCTTTCTTGCAATGACCTGCGTGCCTGCTCCCCCTGGGCAGTGGGCCAGCGCCCCATTGAGAAGCCGTGGGGGGTGGGAGGGGGACTCCTGCAGCATCCTCCCACCAGATGGCCAGCCTGAGGATGGACTATCTGTGTGCTGCACCATATTTTATAGCACAGACAAAGGAAGACACAACAGGGAGAATTGCAAGGAAGAACTTACACCGAATGCCAGGCTCCCAATAAATCATTAGATGTGCCTAGGAATGAAGCCTTTCCTCTGGGTCTTTGCCTGGTAACAGTTGGCTCTTCAGGCTTTGTCATCCTTCCGTCACTCAGTGAGTCCAGTTGGTCAGCTCCTGGGTCTGCCGTCTCACTGTGATGGACGCAGCCAGCCTCAGAGGCACAGAGGTGGCAGGACAGGCCCGCACTGGCCCCACAACCCTGCTGATCATCTCCTTTGCTCTTAAACCTCCCACCACCAACTCCCCTCTTATGCCCCACTAAGGACAGGGACCTCATAAGCTCTGACCCCTCTCCTCTGGACTTCAGTTTTCCTCATTTCTAAAGTGGAGAGGTTGGATTTAACCAGTGCTTTTCACATTGTGTTCCCCAGAGCCTTAGAATCCTGCAAAAGGCCTTAGGAGCCATGGGGGAAGAAGCACCTGGTGGCCCCTGTGCCACTTCATCCAGAGCAGACAAAATCTTATCTGTTTTGTGTATGGGCTACTTTGCCACTTATTGGTTGTGGCAAGTGGTTTAACCACTGTGACCCTCAGTGTCATCATCTGTAAAATGGGGATAGTAATACAACCTACGTCAATAGGCTGTTGTGCATTAACATGGTCTCTCAAATGGTTAATGTTATATACATTTTAGCTGAATGGGGGAAAGCTGGAGGGCCACAGAAGCTTGGAGAACCCATCCTCATGGCTCTGGATGCCAGTGGAGGGGAGAAGGTGTTTCTGGTTTTTCTTGTGTAGGGAGATGAGCCCCATTGACAATGTTATTTTTCCTTTCTGTCTCCTTCCTCAAGATGAAGCGTGCTGGAACCACCGGGTCAGCCCGAGGCATGGCCCTTTATGAGGAGGAGGTGAGCGCTGAGTGGGTGTTGAAGCCACAGTCGGGGTCTGGCATCTCCCTTTTCTCTCCCTCCCTGGCCCCTTTCCCACTCTTTTACCCCAAACCACCTGCCTGTTGGTTCACCATGAGAGGTGCCCTTGCCCAAGGCATTAGAACATGAGACCAGGAGCATGCTTTTCACACCTGGAGCCCCCAAGGTGGGGGAAGCCCCATCCTCTCATAACCGAGAAACACCCTTGACCTTGGCAGAAGCTCTGCTGGCAGTTCTGCTGCACTCGAGCAATGCCACGCTCCCTCCATGGGGATGTAGGGCAGGTTCTCTGAGCTGTGTGTCTGGCAGAGGCTGGAGTTTGGCTTCACAACCATGCCCTCGGCCCCAAGAACTGCACTTTTGAGAAAACTGGGTGGATGGGGGGAGTCTGAGCTGAGTCACGTTGGAATCAGGGTCAAGCTCAGCCTATGATCAGAGTCAGGGTCAGTCCGTGTCTAAGAGTAAAGCCATTGGCCCCCATGTGCCTAGGACTGGGCCCCGTGGCTTTCATCATTTGCTCCTCCCTGGAGTCTGGGGTGTCTTCTGTCTGTAGTGCTGATTGCACTAGCACTGGCCCACCTCCTCCTACTTTCCACAGACTCTCTCTTTAATGATCGCCATCCACGTTGCCCAGACCCCTTCCCTCCTAGGCCCACACACCCTCTTCTCCTACTGCAGCAGGTGGAGCGTATTGGTGACACAGAGGAACGCGGCAAGATCCTGGTGTCCCTCATGTACAGCACACAGCAGGGAGGCCTCATTGTGGGCATCATACGCTGCGTGCACCTGGCGGCCATGGACGCCAATGGCTACTCAGATCCATTCGTCAAGCTGTGAGTCAATGTCTGGGGACTATAAATGGGCCCCAGAGGGGGGTCCTAGATCCTTGCAAAGAGAGAACCAGAGAGCTTCCCCAAGATCATTGTACATTGAGGCCCAGAGAGGGCAAAGAACCTGCCCAAGGTCACACAGTGAGACGGATGCCCAGAACCGGTGAGTGTGAGTCTGGAGTCTCAGTCAGCCTGGTGTGTCACCCACCCATGTGAGAAGTTTTGTGGCTCTCCTCCTGTGGGAGAGGGGTGGTCAGCAAGGTTACAGTAATCCCATTTGTAGCACCTGGGAATCAGCAACACATCCCTCCAGAGTCCAGAGCCCCACCACCAAAGAAGCAACCTGACTTTTTCTGGATTCAGTCTGGAAATGCTCAAAGAAAAGACCTTAGGCTTTGGGGTTATTCCAGTTATCTCAGTCATGGGGAATAAGAGAGACTTTGTGTTCTGGGTCCTCTGAGAAGATGCCAAGAGGGGATTAAACAGAGGAGAAATGCCTGTGTGAGGGAAAGTAGGGGGAGAGTCAGGGGAAATGGGACAGCAGTTAGACGGCCATTCGAGTCTGACCCTAAGTGAGGGGACAAGGGAGGGAGGGATGGGTGGAAGCATCCCAGATGCAAGTTCAGCAAAGCCATCAGGAAGTCCTCAAGCCAAAATTGGCCATCACATGAGGCCCATGTCTCCTAGGAGTAGGCCTGCCATAGGTATCCCTGCCATGTTCGGTAGTCAGCTGGGAGTGTGGCTTGGCACAAACATGGCATGGATTTCCAAGCGCGGCAGCTGGGGCCTTGGTCATTTATGTTCCCTGTAGTTGGAGGTCCTTCAGGCACATTCTCCAAGCCGCCATTGAATCAGACATGGGATGCACCTCCCATCTCTGCCAGCTACCAGCTATGTAACTGTAAGCAAGTTATGTGATGTCTCTGAGCCTCAGATTCTTCATTGGTAAAGTGGAAAAAACAAGTCCACTTATTTCCAAGAGTGGCCATAAGGCTCAAATGAGATACCATATAAAAGGAATAAAATTACGCCTGGTACAGAAACATTTAGCTACTCTGAATAGAATTCTGCCTTGCTTGTGGCAGTAAAATGTGTGTTTATGTGGTTGTTGTTGAGAGCCTGAGCTCTGGATCCAGACTGCCCGGGTTTGAATCCCAGATCCAATAGTCTTCAATATTCTCCAGCTGTGTGACCTTGGGCTCATGCCTTAACATCTCTGGGCCTCTATGTCCTCATCTATGAAATGGGAAGAGTAGTATTGGTCATTTGGTCCTGTCCTCCAAGAAGCAGACACCAAGACTAGATGAGATGCTAAGAGATTTGCTGGGGAAAGTGCCTGGGAAGGAAAATTGAGAGAGAGCTGGAGGAGGACCATAGAGACAACAGGCCTGGTGCACGTCTGCTTCCTGGGGGGTAGTGGGGGGATGGTTGGGCAGGAAGAGTCTTAGACTGCAGTGCAGTTCTGTTAAGTTTCAACCATTGTGGTGCGGAATCCTTGAGCGCAGTCGCCCATTAGAGGAGCCCCGCATCTCCCAGAAATGGGGCTGCCTACTGTCGCTGCTGGCTCAGGTACTTGCTGAGAGTAGCCTGTGGGGAGCATGGCCACATGAAAACATAGTGGTGAATTCAGAGCCCAGCAGCTTGTCAGTCTCCCCCTGCAGTTGGAGACCTGAGAGATACATTTTCATGGAGTCGGTGCTCAACAAATACCTGCCATTATTGTATAAATAATTACTATCACTATCTTACTCATGGCAAAGAGTGTTTATTAATGATCTCTCCAACCTGGGAGACACTCCTTCCCCCATCCGCACTGCCTCTGACAATAGAAATCAATGCTTCCCTTAAGGTCATGGCTACAAATCAGGCCACAGTGGACTTTGCTCCAGATTTTCTTTGAAAGAGGATTTTAGTTAACAAAAGAACACACATGTCTGGAACGTGTTTGATTTCTAGGAGTAATTTTGTGTAATTTTATAATTTTCCCACATGGTCCAATAGAGAACATTAGCTCCTGGGCTCCTGTCCTGTACTCCACTGAATCCCAGACACATGCAAATTGTTTTTCTTAAATAACTCTCCCCACCACCCCTTCTCCCATCTACCCAACCCTCCAGAAGAAGTAGAGTTGCAGTGGTCACCAGTGAATCAGCTGCCCTGGTGGGCATTGTAAAAAAGAAAACAGGAGATCATTAACCAACTTAAGATCCAACAAAGTTTTTTAAAGTCAGAATTGCCCTTTATTTTTGTTCAGCATCTGGTACCTTTCAAATCCCCTTTTGTATCTCTTCTTTCAGATTATCCTCAAAAGCAGTTCTGTGAGTGAGAAAGAAAAGTTTGCCTTCTTTACAGATTGGGACGCTGAGGCATGCCGAAATTACACTCATGTTGAGAGTTGCACAGCTAGTGACAGCTTGCATCAGAATCCAACTGTCCTAACTCTTAAGAGTTTTTAGCCCATTTTATTTATTCGCCCAGAAAATGTTGATTGAGCACCTACTACGTGTCATGCATTGTGTCTACACTGGGGGAAGAGCCTTCTAGGCAGAAGAAATAGTATGTGCAAAGGCCCTGGGATGGAAAGGAGAGTGAATGGGGTGTGGGGTGAAGCACGTGGCACAAGATCAGGCTGGACAGGAGCAGGGACCCAACCACGTAGAGCCTTAAGGCCACATTAAGGATTTTGAACTTCACCTTTAGGTCAAAGGAGAGCCATGGAATAGTTTTGAACAGGAGACTGATCGTAATCAGATTTGCATCTTCTCCCTTTTGTCCATATCCTCATCATCTCCCCAGGACCTGGGGGCAGCTTAAGAGATAATCAGTAGTGAAGCCCCAGGCACCGTCTTCCAGGTTCTCAATGATCCATTGGGAGAAAGTCCTAGCTAAGAGCACAGACTCCAGAGGCAACAGCTGGGTTGAGTCCCCAGCTGTGTGACCAGAGGCACATGTCTCAACTTCACTCTGAACGCTCAGTTTCCTTATATGTAAATAGGTGGTTGTACCATCTAGGGTTTGTTGAGGATTAAATATGCATAAGGTGCTTAGGTAATGCCTGGCACCAAGTAGATGCTCTGATGCACATTGGTCATTATTAATGTTGATTAACTTTCTGATCTGTTCATTATTCTCCTGACACTGGGAGGACCTTTGGGGTCATTAAGAGACTGTTCTTATTCATTAAACTTCATCCATAATAGCCTCTCATGTCTCCTCTCAGCTGGCTGAAACCAGATATGGGAAAGAAAGCCAAACATAAGACTCAAATTAAGAAGAAAACGTTGAATCCTGAATTTAATGAGGTAAGGCTGCCCCATTTTTTGCCATGCTCTGGGATAGTTCCTATATGTGAGGGAGGAACAAATTCCCTGCTAGAAAGTTGTAAAGCACAAAAAAAAAAAATTTTTTTCTTACATAGATCAGCTTGAATTATCTAAAGAAGGAATGAGTTCCTCATCATTGGAGGAAATCAAGCCTAAAACAAAAGCCTATAGATTTGGAATGTCATAGGGAAGACACTATATTTGGAGAGAGAATGAATTAATGTCTTTTACCAATGTCTTTACCAACTCTAATAGTATATAATACTGATATTTGAGCAAATAAATAGGGGCAGTTGTCCCCTTTACCACCCACCCAGTTGCCACTGCCCTCTCCCTCTCCCTCTCCCTCCATCCTCAGTGCATCCAGTCCTGCTAAAGCCACTATCTAGATACCCATTGAATGTGCTTATTCCTCTGTATTCACACTGTTGACTTGTCAGGCATCTAAATACTCAAATGTTGAGCACTAGGTTAGGTCCAGCCACACAGCTCTTAGACAAAGCCATAAAAGTGGTGATGCAGAAAAACAATTAAAAATAAAAATAAAGTGGTGATGTAGGAAAAAAAACCTGCTAACATACAAAGTTGGTTTTTACCATATGTTATAAAATGGAAAAAGGAAGCCACAGTACAGTATATTCATATTATATTTCTATAATACAATATTCATATATTTCATATGGTATAAAATTCATATTAATTTTTCAAAACAGACACCAATATGGTCACACATGGGGAATGTTGACAGTGGTCATTCTTGGGTAGATAGATAACAAGTTTTTGGTTATGGGTTTTTGTGGGGTTTTTTTTTTTTTTTTTTTTTTGCTTCCTTGTTCGTTTTAAAGATGAACAGGAATGAATTTTGTGATTAGGCAGAAGAGTTATTGACAAAATCAGATTATCTGAAAACATAAGCACCTAACCCTCAACTACCTTTAATCTCTGAACAATGGAGAGTGAGGAAAACCACTTCAGAAGCTATCAGAATGGAAGGACTGAGTTCATGGCTATCTGCCTTTAAGGAAACTTGACCAGGACCAGCCCTCTTAGAAACACCCCACCAGTCTTCTCAACTTCAAGCAGTGTCATTGAAAAGAGAATTATAGGGTCTGGGGGGCTTTATTATACGGAGTGTTAGTTGAGAGGGGTTCTTCAGGCCTGGGGTAAAGGCCCCTTTGATTCCAGATACCCAGTACAAGGCCCTCCTCTTGGTCCATGAACCCCTAAGACTCAGCCTCTTAGCTTCCGATGCCGAAGGCTCAGAGAACCCTGTCACTCACATGTCTTCCTCTGCTGCATCTAGGAATTTTTCTACGACATCAAACATAGTGACCTGGCGAAGAAGTCACTGGACATCTCAGTCTGGGACTATGACATTGGCAAGTCCAATGATTACATCGGTGAGTGCTCCCAGCTCCCAGGGAAAACCCTATCCTCTATCCTCCCAGGAGGGGGGAGCCTTACCCAGGGATGCACAGGGTTGAGGGCACTGCTTTACTTTGGTAATTACATTGTCCAAACGCTAAGTCGGGACCCATGGTCCTCACTTGGGTCCAATTTGGCTTACAAAGCTGGGAAGATTGGATCACGATTGGTTATTTGCTGAACAAATCACCTCCAGCAGAATAATTAAATTACAGAAGAGTGGAGCGTGTGGCCTCTGCAGAAAATAGGGTGTAGGGCTTCCCTGGTGGCGCAGTGGTTGAGAGTCCGCCTGCCAATGCAGGGGACACGGGTTCATGCCCCGGTCCGGGAAGATCCCACATGCCGCGGAGTGGCTGGGCCCGTGAGCCATGGCCGCTGAGCCTGTGCATCCGGAGCCTGTGCTCCGCAAGGGGAGAGGCCACGACAGTGAGAGGCCCGCATACCGCAAAAAAAAAAAAAAAGAAAAAGGGAAAGAGAAAATAGGGTGCAAAGGAAGTCTCCTTAATCTATTTGCAAGTCCAGAATGAAGGTTCTCCTGTTCCCAGTCCCCCTCCAAATAATGAGGTGGAGTAGGAGTCATTACAGGTGGAGTAGGGAGGGAATTCCAGACAACGGATACAGCAAGAGCAAAGATGTGCAGGCAGGATTGAGCAGGGTGATGAAACTGACTCTGGAAATAGATGATGAGTACCAGAAGTAGTGAGAGAGAATTTCAGTGAGTGGATTGATGACTTAAAGAAGGTCTTTAAAAATAGACAATGAAGTTGTGACTTGATGCCACAGTAGGGAGCCATTGCAGGTTCTTGAGTAGGTAGTCTGTAGGCAGAGAAAGCCAGTAGTAATAATAACATCATAACCACAACCTCCAGAGAGAATGGATCCCAAGTGGCTGGAGCGGGGGTGGGTCACTGCTTGGTGGCAGTTTTTCCCCAACTAGACACTTGGGTCCAGAATGAGATTCCCGTGCATCCTTCCACTCTGACTGCCTGCCCCTATCTTCCCATCTTGTCCTCCAGGAGGCTGCCAGCTGGGGATCTCAGCCAAGGGAGAGCGCTTAAAACACTGGTACGAGTGTCTGAAAAACAAGGACAAGAAGATAGAACGCTGGCACCAGCTACAGAATGAGAACCACGTGTCAAGCGATTAGGATGGCGCCCAGGTCCCCACCTCCATGCCCCAGCCCATGCCCCGTCACCCCACAGCCTGTCCCAGCTGCCCGTTGCACTCTGGTCTCTCTTCTCTACGCCTCCCCCAACCCCATCACTCCTGGAGCCTGCCTTTGAAGTCTCCCCCGCACCTTGGACATTGCCACCAAAAACCTCCCCTCTCCTCAACACTGCGATGCGGGCTCTGAATGCAGCCCCTCTCTGATCCCTCCAGGATGGAGCCATAGGGATGGGGATGGGGAGATTTTTCACAAGGAGGTTGTTAATTTAACAACCTCTCAGCCTGGGTAAATTACAGAGGCTCTTCATCATTTAGGACTGTTTTTAGACCCTCCTGGCCTTGGACACACGCACATAACACACACACACACACACACACACACACACACACACACACACGCACGCACAACTTGTTTCCTATGTCGACATCCACCTATACCCTCAGTTGTCAGCAGAGCCAGACAAGGCTGTGAGGATAAGCATTTGGGCAGAAATAGAGCATCTCAGGTCCCTCCACCTCTTCACATCATACACCCCAATTGCCACAAAACAGACCGCCATGTTTAAACTCCCCGGTGACTAGGAACACACCCTCCCGGCTCCAGGTGCATCAAGAAGTGACCATGCAGAATACCCAAAGGAACTGGGTAGCCCCCCCACTTTCAGGATGTCCCCTATTTGCTTCCTAGCAGAAACGAGCTCCCATTCTCTACCACCCACCTCCCCCCCCTCCTCTTTCCCCTTCCCTTAGCCCAAGGCCACGTTCACCGCTCCCTTCCTCACCCTCTCACCTCTTCTCTCTACTCGCACCTCTTGCCCCTTCTCCTTTCTCCCTCTCTGAGGGGGTAAAATAGCAAAAGCAGAAAAGTGTATCTTAACACAGCCTCGCCTCCTCGCCGCCTCTCATCAGCCTGACCAGCAAATGCTGAGAAACTGGCAAATCCCTGAACTTCCATGTAGGTCTAAGCTTCTACAACCACCCACTTCTCCCCTTGGCAGAGCCGGGTGTCCTCGGGCCTTGGGCTGCTGCTGGCGCTGCCCTGGGTGCATGGCAGCATCCTGCAAGCTGTGTAGACACCCCGTAGAGGGGCTTTCTCAGCCCCTGGCCTCCCCAAGTGGGCGCAGAACGTGCTTAAACCAGAGGTCTGGGTTCCAGGAGGCCTCTCCAAAGCCCCTAGCCTTTCTCCTTCCTTTGCTCTTAGCTAAATGAACAAATGACCCCCACCCCCACCCCCACCCCTCTCTCTCTCTCTCTCTCTCTCTCTCTCTCTCTCTCTCTCTCTCTCTCAGACTCTCTTGCATCCTGTCTCTCACTCAGAATCGCCTCTGGTCTCTCTGTCTCTCTATCTCTTGCACCCTCTTCATTGTGTCAGGAGAACAAAACACCATCATGGACATAAAACTTTAGAGAGTGACAGATCCTGACACCAAAGGCTTTTGTTCCATCATGAATTGTTCAGTCTTTCTTCCTAAAAATTAAGAAAAAAAATTTTTTTTTCAGAGGAGGAAAAGGCAACGAGGACAAACATTATAAGGTTCACGGTTAGGTCATCTTCAGTGCCCTGTGAGAAAGGTTTGATTTTTCCCAATTTCCAGTCAGTCTTCCTTCATGAAAATTGCCCCCCCCTCCAGTACCCCACCATTATCTATAGAAGTAGCCAGAGGGACACTAAAACTCTCACTTTCTCCAAACACACATCTTTTAACCTTCCATTTCTGGGCCCTCCACCCCTAGCTCCCTTGACAAGTCATTGGAAGTCATTGATTTCTTGCCTTGAATAACCATTTTCTAGACCCCAGGTATTTCGCCTTCTCCATGATGGCCAGCAGCTTCCTGGCTGCCATCTTCCCTCCTGACCCTCTCTCTCCAGTGGCCCCCTTGGAGTGCCCACTCTCAGCCCGCCTCCTGTTCATGGTTTGCCCTTAGGAGAAAGCATGCTGGCTGTGTCTCCCAGGCCTAACGCTGGCATTGGTGCTGGACTCAGCATGCGGCTAGCTCACAGTGCCTCTGTCCAGGCGTGCCCCCTCCCTGGTAAATGTAAGCACCTTCCTGCTAGAACACACACACACACACACACACACACACACACACACACTACACACATACACACACACACACTACACACATACACACACACACACACACACACACACTACACACATACACACACACGCCCTCTGGTGCATGCAGAACCACCCATCGCCTTTCTTTGTGATGATGTAGCCAAAAATAAAGTAGGAATATCCAGGAAAACTGATGGCCTGGGTTTTTCCTCTCTGGTTTCTGGAAGCTTTTTCTCCCCACCAACACACATGACGTACCTGGATAGTCAGTAGTTAATGAGCATCTACCATGTTCCAGCCACTGGGGATACAGCAGTAAACAAGGCAGATGCGGTCCCTGCCCCCGAGAAGTTTGCTTTCTGATGGATATCATCTTGGAAAGGTGGGCTCCAGCCAACTTGACTGACCTCACGCCCTCCTGGAAGAATGCTTTTTGCTGGTGTCCACCCAATAAGAAGGCAGCATCCTCATCTTTTCCCGACTAACCCAACCTTGGGGAAAACTCCCTAGTGGTCATGGAATGAGATAATTTCAAGGCTGAAAGAGACCACAGAGTTGAGCCAGAGCCTGGTTCAGTCAGCTCACTTATCTGACAGATGAATAACCCAAAGCCCAGAGAAGGGAATGGGCACATCCAACATCTCATGGCTGCAGTGCCAGGAAAGGAGCTAGATCGTTGGATCCCCTGTGCAATGCTCTTAACGCACTGATGATAAGAAGGCAGATCACCAAACACCTCTTTTATATTGAAGCACTTTCCATCCTGCGATGAGCCTTTTCAGAAATGACCCCTTACTTGAGATTCTCAACAGTCCTGAAAGTGAGCTAGTGAGTAACTAACTTTCCAGAAGGATTTTTAGACTCACTACAAGTGAGATTTTCAGCTTACATCAAAAGAGCTTAAGCAACTCATCAGGAAGATTGGTTGCTTCTCAGAAGGAGCTGACAATTCCATCCAACGGAAATTTCTCTTCCATGCCAAGTTTGAGGCAATTTCCTTTTCTCACTCCCAGAAGGGTGGTTCTCACTGTTGGGGGCAGAAGTTGGCATATTAGAATCACCTGGGGAGATATATTTTTCAAACTACCCATGCTCTCCCTGCCACCATCGCCCCTTCCTGCAGATTCTGCTACACCCCGGGGACCAGAGGTATATTTGAAAATATTTCCTGGTTGATGGCTTGGGCTTCCCACCTCTATCGTGACTTTGCAAACCACTGCCCTAAAAGTCCATCATTTTACCTACGATTCAGTCAGCTGCCACTAAGTGGAGAGGGGTGCCAGCTAGGGCCACACAGGCCTTTCGGAATGGCAGGAAACCCTACTTGCTGCGCTCTTTCCCTGTGCTCATGGTGGATCACTAATCAATATGGCATTTTTCCCACAGAACCCACTAGCAGCATCTGCATTCTTCTCAACACAGCAGTCTACCCCTGGCAGCCACCGCCAGTCAGTCATAGGCAGCTGAGAAGAAGCCTAATTTCCACCTCTGAAATGGTAGATCTCCTTCCCTCGGCGTGGGACATGCTTAACAGGCTGAGATGAATACACATGAGGAAAGTTTTCATAAATATCAGTACACCTAACTTGACTAATTTTCTTTTTTTCCCCACTGAAACCAAACATAGTGTAAGAGGCAATGTGGTGTGGTAGAAATCACCTGACCAGAAAAGCACACCAGCTTTTTAATCCACTCAGTGCAACATTCAGATCCTGACTGTCACTTACTAGCTGTGGAACCTAACCTCTCTGAGTCTCGGTTTCCTCATCTGGAAAATGGGGACGATATGTGAGCTTGAGCAAGTCCCTTCCTCCTGTGGGTCTTCAACTGTATAGGCAGGACATCGTTTGTGGTCCCCCGGGCCCACTAATAATGCCTTCATTTCCCAGTCATTCAAAGAAGACCTAGACCTCGTTGAGGGCAGATCCCCTGACTGCAGTCCTGCATTATGTGTTTTGCATAAAACACACAAGAATGAGCAATCTATAATTTCCTGTTCCTGTTTCTTTAAAGAAAACAAGAACGTAAAGTCACCTGCAAAGACATGAGGGCCTAATTCTGGATTTTTCCAATTATGCCCTCAGTTCTTTTAGAGTTGTCTCACTCATACCTAATTCTCTGCACTGTTTTATGGTACTAGGCTTTATTACATCTTTACAAAGAATTCAGTGCTGGTTTTCTAAGGACAGATGGCTTTCGCACTCATGTCGGATTTGTTTACATATATTTTGTCAAAAGTATATATTTCATTAACAAGTACGATTGCCCAAAAAGCATTTGGGAGCAAACAGAATCTTTGATAAACATACATTCCAACTGTATGTATAGAGTGTCACATAGATGAATGCCCATCCCCTTCATGGTTCCACATGCCTTAGGCATTAAGTCAATATGTTATACAGAAGGAGTGGGGAGTGTCAATTAATTGATGAGCTGGTTAAGACAAGGGTGATTCAAAAAGATAGCTAATTGGCACTGACTGCTTCACCCAACAACAGCAGAATACACATTCTTTTCAAGCTCACATGGGATATTCACCAAGATAGACTACCATCTGGGCCATAGAACGCACCTTAACAGATTCAAAAGCATAGATAGCATACAAGGTATGCTCTTTACCACAATGGAATTAAACAAGAAATCAAGAAAAGAAAGATCTGGAAAATTCCAACGTCTTTGGAGATTAAATAACACACTTCTAACACACACATGGGTCTAAAAGTCTCAAGAGACATTGAAAAAATATTTTACACTCAAGGAAAAGAAAAAATAAAATTTAGAGACACAGTGAAAGCAGTGCTTAGAGGAGAATTTTTAGCACTGAATGCATATATTAGAAGAGAAGAAACATCTAATCTCAGAGATCGTGGAGCAACAGGTGAGACTATTCTGCAATGATTTCATAATTGGTGGAGACAACACATTATGATTTGGCAAACCCATAAAATGTACAACGTAGTGTGAACCCTAAAGTAAACTTTGAACTTTATTTAATAATAACATGTCAATATCAATTCATCTTGCAACAAATGTACCACACCAAATTTGATAACAGGGGAAACTATGGGTGGAAGGAGAGAGGACATAAGTGAACTCTGTACTTCAATTATTTTTTAAACCCAAAACTTCTTTAGGAAATAAAGTCTATTAATCAAAAGGGGGAAAAGTATAGGACAATGTCGTTTAACAAAAAATAGACACATGGTTAGAGTTTGTGTGTATGTGTGTGTGCGTTAGCCTAGAAAAAAATATCTGGAAAGATCTCCACCAAAATGTTTATAGATGTAGTCTTCAAAGTTTAGGATCCTGGATGGTCTTTATGCTCCCTGATTTTTCTGACATGTTTCTTTTTATAATATGCAGGTACTGCTGTAAAGATCATAGGAGACCATAAACCAATTTTGTAGGTAACAAAAAAAGACAAAGGAAACCCCCCCAAAAGTTTTTACTTATGACTTCTCTTGGGTGAGGTACTAAGCTGGGTTGAAAAGCAACATTTTCAGAACAGTCTGAAGAAAGGCCTGATGTTCTAGGGGGCTGGATAAAGGCAGAGTAAGTCTCAGAGAGCAGGGGAAAGAGCTGGGAGACACAGGGTCGAAGGGGTTTTTGATTTCTTAAAGGCAAAGAACAAGGTTATGGCTCCTCCCTTTCAAAGAAAGGAAACCAGTGACAGTCCAGACTCAGGGCACAGCTCTACCCTTTCGAGAAAATGAAACTAACAGCCTCCTAGACCCAGGCAGCGGAAGAGGTAGAAGCTAACAGGTTTTGGCAGCCAACTCTGCTGCCTCTGGCTCTCCTGTCCCTGCCTGAGCATCATGAAGAAGTTTAGAAAGACCCGAGCCAACCAACTGGACAAGTTCATCGAAGACCGCCACCTGCCAGACAAGGATTTCCGCACGCAGGTTGAAGCCATCCACATCATCTGCAGTTTCGTGAAGGAGAGGTGTTTCCGATGGGCCCCTGACCCTGTTCGGGTGTCCAAAGTTGTGAAGGTGAGTCCAGAACTGCCTGGCTGGGGAGAAGGGGGCTGAATGAGCAAGTGTTTCCACAGAGACAGAGAGCAAAAGGTTGAGGTCTCTGGGGCTGGTGGTTTCTGATTTATCCATGCCAAAACTATAACCACAGCTTGTGAAAGTAGCTTCTGGGGTGAGGGCCTCCACCTGTAAGTTTTTAACAAATGCCCAGGTCAAGTTTATAAACCACCTATGTCACGTCCACTACAGAGATAGACAAACTGAAGCCCAGCTGTATCAACAATCCGCTAATCATCGACTGGGGACACACCATTCCTGCAGATTCATGAGCTGGTTAAGAGTGTAAGTTTTGAAAGCAGATAGCACCTGCTGCTGTGAAATCTTGGGTGAGTCACTTAACCTCTCTGTGCCTCAGTTTCATCATCCATAATTCCCAGTACTTTGCAGGGCTTGCAGATCAAGTAAAATAAGCCATGGGCCAGTTTACAGTATTAATTATATAAGGTCAAAAAGAACAGGGAATAAAGAACACAGACCCTGTAAAAAGGCAACCAGGGTGTGAATTGCATCTCTGCCACCTACTAGCTGCGTGATGGGGCCAATACATAATCTCTCTCAGCATCTGTTTCTCCATCTGGAAAATGAGAACAGATAATAATAGTAACTAAATCATAGAGTTCTTGTGAGCATTCTAGGAGTTGACTGGTAATGCCTTCAGAACAGTGGCTAGCACTCAGAATGTTAGTGATTGTTCTCAGCATTTTATTTAGGAAGGCTCTTCTCAGTGATAAATGTCAGTTCTCATTCTCACCACCTTTTTTAGGGTGGCTCCTCAGGCAAAGGCATGACCCTCAAGGGCCTATCAGATGCTGACCTTGTCGTCTTCGTCGCCAGTCTCACAAGTGTTCGGGAACAGCTTCAGCACCGAAGAGGATCCATCAAGGAAATTAGGAGACAGCTGGAAGCCTGTCAAAGAAAGGAAACATTTGAAGTGGAGTTTGAGGTCCAGAAACGGTGAAGGAAGAAGCCCCGTGCTCTCAGCTTCGTGCTCAGGTCCCCTCGGCTCCTCCAGGGGGTAAAGTTCGATGTCCTGCCTGCCTTTGATGCCCTGTGTTAGCAGTCACAAGGTGTTTCAGCCTTTGTCCTATGTCAGGGCTTCTTCCTCTTTTTTTTTTTTTTTTTCATGTTTCTGAGCAGAAATCTTCCTCAGTTCAAGAGTCTATTAAAACATAAACATGCCTTCAACATGAGGAGGAGATCTTAGCATCTCTCTCAGAGCAAGATAACTAGGGTCGTATTCAGCCACCACAGTGACATTAAACAACAAATTGGTACAATTTGGGGGTAAGACTTTTTTTTTTTTTTTTTTTTTTTGCGGTACGCAGGCCTCTCACTGTTGTGGCCTCTCCCGTTGCGCAGCACAGGCTCCGGACGCGCAGGCTCAGCGGCCATGGCTCACGGGCCCAGCCGCTCCGCGGCACGTGGGATCTTCCCGGATCGGGACACGAACCCTGTCCCCTGCATCGGCAGGCAGACTCTTAACCACTGCGCCACCAGGGAAGCTCAAGACATTTCTTATACAATACCTGCCAGGCTTACTAGTTCTACTTATGGCAAATTGTGTGAATCTTACCTTTCTACAAATGAGGCAGCAAAAGATGTACACTACTACATATAAAGGAGATCACCAGCAAGGTTTTACTGAATAGCATAGGGAACTATATTCAATATCTTATAATATATCTTATATATTTGTAACTGAATCACTTTTCTGGACACCTGAAACTAACACAATATTGTAAATCAACTATACTTCAATTTAAAAAAATAGATAAATCCCAAAACACTGAGGCAGCATATATCTGGTGTAAACACAATATGTTAATTTCATCTTTTATCCAAAGCATAAGGGAATATCATCAAATTTATCTGAGGGTTGAAATCTGTAGACAATCTGCAGGAACATTGGGACAGGAAGCAGTACATCTCTGAGGCTCATTTCCACTGAGTACCTTCCATGTGCAAGGCACTGTTCTATGGCCATAAATGAGACAGACAGGGAACTTCTCTCCTGGAGCCTGACAATAATAATTTAAATACCATAAATGAAAGGATAACTTGTTGAGACAAAAACTAAATATGGTGATTCAAAAGAGAATGATGGGGCTTGAGTGTTTAGACAGGGCAACAAGGGAGGTGACCGCTGACCCGAGGCCCGAGGGATGAGAGGAAGCCAAACCTGGGAAGATCTGGGGGCTCCAGGAAGAGGAAACAGCAAGTGCAAAGGCCCTGAGACAGGAATGAGCTTGGCATATTTGAAGAAGTGAAATAACCGGGGGAGTAAGTAGCAAAGGGATCAAGGCAAGAGGTGAGACGGCAGAGGTGGCAGGAGACAGGTCACACCAAACCTCCTGGGCCACTGCGAGGACTTTGGATTTTATTCGGATGTCCTGGGAAGCAAGAAGTGGAAGGATCAGGTTTTAAAAGGCCTCTGTGGGTGCTGGGTAGAGAATGGGCTGTGGAGGATCCAGGAAGGAGGCTGCTTCCATCTCTGCTGTGTCCAGGTGAGAGATGATGCTGGCTTGGATGGGGTGATGGCAGTGGAGATGGGAGTGGCGAGGACTGGGGATGGTCCTCAGGCCTCCTGGCTCTGGGCCTACTGACCTTTCCACTGCACCCCATGGTCAGTGAGCTTGTCTCCTCAGAGGGATTGAAAGAAACTCAGAGAAAAGCTGACATCTTCACATTATGGATTAATTCCCAACAGGTCAGGTGATCAAAGGCTACAGACCTGACCCTCAAGTCTACGTCCAGCTTATCCAAGAGTGCGAGTCCCTGGGGAGAGAGGGCGAGTTCTCCCCCTGCTTCACGGAGCTGCAGCGAGCCTTCCTGAGGGACCGTCCAACCAAGCTGAAGAGCCTCATCTGCCTTGTGAAGCACTGGTACCAAATGGTATGGCATGTCCCATCCAGACAGAGAGCGGAGGAGGAGGAGGAGGGAGAGAAGGAAGAGAGTGAGGACAAGAGGAGGGAGGGGTGGAATAGAGGGAGGGAAGGAGGAGGGGGAGGTGTGGGGAGGAAGCAAGGATGAGGCATCGGGAGGGGGAAGAAGGAAGGGGAGGGGAGGGGAGAGGAGTGGGGAAGAGAAGAAAGAGGAGCGGGAGGAGGAGAGGAATCTGAAAGGATGGGGGAGGAAGGAGGGAGATGGACAGAGATGAAAAGAGGGAAAGAGCATGAAGGAGGGGAGAAGGCAGGGAACAAGGAAGGAGAGGATGAGAGGAAGAAGGTGGAAGAGTAGAGGTTGTGGGGAGGAGGGGAAAGAAAAGGGAGAAGAAGGGTAGGGCCCAGGACAGGTGCCAGTGGACTCAGGTGTCTCATTCTTCCTGGTCTTCCCGTATCAGGAAATAACAACTCCACCCTTCCAGTTACTCTGGACAAAACCATGGCTCTTTCTTACCTTTTTCACACACACACACACACACACACACACACACACACACACACACACACACACACACACACACACACACACACACACACACACACACACACACACACACACACACACACACACACACACACACACACACACACACACACACACACACATATCCAGTCTGTAAATGGCTTGGTCCTGTATCTAAAATATACCCATTATCATCAACCATCACCACCTCAGGCACCCACCCTGGTCCAAGTCACTTGGGAGGCTCACAGGATCTGCCCTCGACCTCTCTGAACCCCCATCTCTGCCCCCTCAGCACTCCCCCAGGCCATGCTCTGCTCTTCGTTAGTCCTCCAAGAGGGAAACTCTACTCCAGCCTCAGGGCCTTTGCATGAGCTTATTTGTTTATTGCCTGTCTCCCCACTAAAAATGTACATAAAAGAAGGGATTTGTATATTTTCTTCACTGCTGTATCCCCAGAATCTAGAACAGTGCCTGGCACATAATAGGTTCTCAGTAAGTAATTACTCAACAAATTAATGAGTGCTAACGCCCCCACCCCCCAAACACACACTCTTCTGTTCACTTCCTAGCTGTCCGAATTTGGGCAAATGAATTAACATCTTGCCCCTCCTGTTTTCTCACTTGCAAAGAGTAACATGGCACAGCAGTAGTAAATCACATACCACAGTGATGCCCATGTAGATTGCTTTGGGTAGTATGCACATTGTAACAATATTAATTCCTTGAATCCATGAGCATGGTGTATCTTTCCTTTTATTTTTGTCATCTTCAGTTTCTCTCATCAAAGTCTTATCAGGGTACAGGTCTTTCACTTTTATGGTTAAATTTATTCCTAGTTTTCTTCTTCTTTTTGATGCAATTGTAAATGAGATTGTTTTTAAATTTCTCTTTCTGATAGTTTGTTATTCATGTATAGAAATGCAACAGATTTCTGTATATTATTTTTGTATCCTGCAATATTCCTGTATTCAGTTTTTAGTTCTAAAAGTTTTTTGGTGGCATCTTTAGGGTTTTCTATGTATAGTATCATGTCATCTGCAAATAGCAATAGTGTAACTTCTTCTGTTTTAATTTGGATGCATTTTGTTTCTTTTTTTAATGTTTTTTTAAAAGTTTATTTATTTTATTTATTTATTTTTGGATCTGTTGGGTCTTTGTTGCTGTGCGTGGGCTTTCCCTAGTTGCAGCGAGTGGGGGCTACTCTTCGTTCCAGCGCGCGGGCTTCTTATTGCAGTGGCTTCTCTTGTTGCGGAGCACGGGCTCTCGGCCCGTGGGCTTCAGTAGTTGCAGCACACAGGCTCAGTAGTTGTGGCACACGGGGTGGGCTTGGTCGCTTCGTGGCATGTGGGATCTTCCCGGAGCAGGGCTTGAACCCGTGTCCCCTGCATTGGCAGGCGGATTCTTAACCACTGCGCCACCAGGGAAGTCCCTGCATTTTGTTTCTTTTTCATGCCTGATTGCCATGGACGGACTTCCAATACTATGTTGAATATATGTGGGGAGAGTGGGCATATATGTCTTGTTCCTGATCTTAAAGGAAATGCTTTTAGCCTTCACCATTGAGTATGGTTTAGCTGTGGGTTGGTCATATAGGGCCTATATTGAGTTATGTTCTCTCCATACCCACCTTGTTAAGATTTTGTATCACAGATGGCTGTTGAATTTTCTCAAATGTTTTTTCTGTATCTGTGGAAATGGTCATATGCTTTTTATCCTTCGTTATGTTAATGCAAATGTATCACGTTGATTGATTTGTGGATACAGAAGCATCCTTGAATCCGTGGAATATATCCAACTTGATCATGGTGTATGATCTTTTAATATATTGTTGAATTTGCCTTGCTAATATTTTGTGGAGGATTTTTGCATCTATGATCATCAGGCCTATAATTTTTTGTAATATCTTTGTCTGGTTTTGGTGTAGAATGAGTTTGGAACCATCTCTTACTCCTCAATTTTCTGGAATAGTTTGAGAAGAATAGGCATTAACTCTTCTTCACATAAAAGCTGAACAAACTCATTTTCCTAATTTTTTTTCCTCTTCTCAGTGTAAGATGAGACGTGGGAAAAAACTGCCCCCACAATATGCCCTGGAGCTTCTGACAGTCTATGCTTGGGAGCAAGGAAGCATGGAAACAGGATTCAGCACAGCTCAGGGATTTCAGACTGTTTTGGAATTAGTCCTGAAGCACCAGCACCTCTGCATCTACTGGGAAAAGTATTATGACTTTGAAAACCCTATTACTGGACAATACCTGAGAAGGCAACTTGCAAAACCCAGGTACTCTATCCCCACATGGCTTAGCTCCCCACATAAATGAACCCATGAATACAGCTGTGGCACCTTGGAAATGTAGGAAGTGAGAGGGATCCATATTTATTGATCATCATCTATTGTCAATCACTGGGCTGGGCACTTTACTCCTACCATCTGATTTAAATAATAAATTTAAATAATAACCTCCAATCCAGTGAGGCAGGCAATATGCTAACCATTCTACAGATGACTGAGGTTTGGAGAAATAAGAGCTTGTCCAAACCTTAACAGAAAATGAGTGAAATACCTGAAATTTGACTAAAATAACAATAGCTACAGCAACAATAATGACTGCTCCCAGGAAGTAAGAGCTTGCTGTAAGACCAACACACTCGAACAGAATAGTAAAATTTTGGTTATTAAAACTGACATGTATGGACCCCTTATTATGTTCCAGTTACTGTTCTGAGCACTTCACATGCTTGTCTAGATCCTCATACAGCATGCTTTGAGGTAGAGTTATTCAAATCTCCCCATTTCACTGATGAGGATACTGAGGATTAGAGATTCAGGTGACCTGCCCAAGGTCACACCACTAATAAAGAGCAGAGGTAAGATTCAAACCCAGGTCTATCAAGGCCCGAATGCAAGCCTCCTTCTCCTTGTGTCCAATGCCCACCGTAGGGGAGGGCACTCAGGACACACCCCAGGGAGCAGTGCCCTCCTGGGCCCCTCCTGCTGCCCTGAGTCCCAGTCTGCCCAAGTTGGTATTTTGCTCTGCCAGGAGCTCTAGACCCCCGCAACACAGCCCACATACTCACCTGCCCCTCTCTAACTGTTGCTTTTCAGACCTGTGATTCTGGACCCAGCTGACCCTACTGGAAATGTGGCTGGTAAAGACCCATATGGCTGGCAGCTGCTGGCACAAGAGGTTAGAGTCTGGCTGGGATACTCATGCTGTAAGAATTGGGATGGGTCTCCAGTCAGCACCTGGAAGGTGCCGGTGTGACCTCCTGATTCCCTCATGTGACCTGATATTAATGGCAGGTTGAAATAACAACTTCTAGAAATACTGCATTAAATCAAATTGAATTTCATCTCTGTCTTTGTACTCTTTTACTGTGGTTACTAGAAAATGTAAAATTACACATGTGTTCTGCCCCAGAATGAATCACCGGATTAGACAATAGGCTTACCAACTCACATTGTCATTTACAAAAGTCCAGTCAATAAAAACTCCCTTAAGGAAGCACAAAAGATCAAGCATGTTCTTACCACCTGAGTCACTGGTCACGTGTGTAGCTGGGAAACAGTCTTTGGCTTCTCCATATTACTGTTCCTCCTTTGAGTCCTCCAGCATCCCTGTGAGATGGGTCTTATTCTTGTTCTCATAATAATACACTGAGATTTGGGCACTTGCTTGAGTCACCAAATATTCCAGCAGCATTTGTTGAAGGGACCATCCTTTCCCCACTGTTCTGTAAAAGCCACCTCTAACATATGTCCAGAGCCCGTCTGTGTGTGAGTCTGCGCAGTTCCATTGGTCAACTTTGGCGTCCTTGAGTTAATAGTACCTTGACTAATTACTCTAGCCTGGTATTAATTCTTAATATCTTGTAGAAAACTCTGTTTTTATGCAAACCAATGTCTTCTCTTGGCTCTATTTCTATGTTAATATTATATTCTGTTTGTGAAATTTCACCCAAAATACGGGGAGGCATTTGATTAGAATTCCATAAATTAGTTCAGGGAAGATGACATCTATTGAGAATCCCAATCCACAAACTTGGAGCTTCTTTCCATTAATTTTCCTCTTCTTGAATTACTCTGTAACTATGTTTTATAGTTTTTCCCTGCATTGGTCTTAAGTGTGTTTTGTCATATTATTCCTAGATACTTGTTTTTATGTTATTGTACTTAGTACGTTTTCTTTAATTTCATTTTGTGATGGTTGGTTTCATGAAGACCTAAATGTTTTCAGTGGGTATGTATGATTAAAGCACGGTGAGCAAGTGAGCTTTATACTTTTCTGAATTTTGTGATTTTTGTTTTGCTGTAAATTTATACTGCTTGAATGACCACAAGAAACAGTAAAGCATTTTGTTTCAAAACCTTTTGTGATAAGTATTTGTCAGCTGAGCTCTGATAGTTTGGGCAAAGCTGGCAGACCCAGGTGACAGAAGGCTCAAGGGTGCTGCAGTTTGGAGCTGCTGGCTCATGAGGTTCAGAAGCAGAGGAGCAAGTGTGTTAGGGGTGACGGAAATGCTCTCATGAAATTTGAAGCACCCGAGTCATAAATTCCTGACTACCCAGAGCTGAGTCCCCATTCTGGGCAACTTCCTGCTGAAGAAATGAAACTGGGAAGAACTAAGGTTGAAGCAACAGATATGAGGGTGGAGTTCTCTGAGCCGCCCTGGGCACTCAGCATCGTGGTCAGGTCCCCTAGCCCCACCAGGGGGTGCAGTTATTTTTTTCATTATTATTAACTTTTATTGGAGTGTAGTTGCTTTATAGTGTTGTGTGGGGTGCAGTTTGATGTACTACCTGCCTTCCACCCTCCCAGCCACATGGAGTTTCAGCCTTTGTCCTGTATCAGAGCTCCTTTCTCTCTCTGTTCATATTTCCGAGCAGTTTGAGAGCCCGCACAGTTTGAGAGCCTTACCAAAATAAGATGTCCCTAAAAAAATGGGGAGGAGATCACATTGGGTGGGCCAAAAAGTACCTTCGGTTTTCAAGTAAAAATAAAAGACCCCTTTTTCATTTTTACCAAGAACTTTATTGAACAACGTAATCACCCTTTTGTTCCACTACCTTCTTCCATTTTTCAGGCAACTTCATAATTCCATCTTTCCAAAACTTTTTATCTTTTTGAGCAAAGAACTGTTCCAGGTGCGAACCCACACCCCCTGCACTGGAAAGCAAAGTCTTAACCACTGGACCGCGAGGGAAGTCCCTGTCCTTTATTTTTGCTCGGCATTTGATACCTTTCAAATCCCCTTTTGTGTCTCTTCTTTTCAGATTATCCTCAGAAGCAGTTCTGTGAGTGAGAAAAGTTTGCCCTCTCTACAGATTGGGACATTGAGGCATGCCCAGTTACACTCGTGTTCAAAGCTGCACAGCTAGGGACAGCTCGCAATTTTTCTATCGACTTAAAAATGCCTTAAGAAATAGTCTATTAATCAAAAAGTAAAACCATTATAGTCATGCCATTAAAAAAGAGAGAGAGAAGGAAATTATGTTTGTGTGTATGTGTGTGTTAACCTAGAAAAACATCTGAAAAGATCTGCACCAAAGTAGTTGTAGTCTTTCAGGTTTAGGATCAGGGATGGACTTTATGCTTTTGGATTTTTCTGACCATTGCTGTTTGCAATATACATGTACTGCTGCAAAAATCACAGGAGACAATAAAACAATTTTGTCAGCAACGAAAAAAGAGGAAAAGGAAACCAAAAGTGTGTTTTTACTCATGATTACTCTTGGGTGAAGTACTAACCTGGCTTTAAAAGTACCTTTTCAGAGTACAGTCTGAAGAAAGACCAGATGTTCTAGGTTGCCTGTTAAAGGCAGGGAGTAATTCTGGAATACTGGAGGAAAGAGCTGGGAGACTGAACAGGGTTCAGAATCAAAGGAATGTTTGATTTGCTGAGAGACAAAGACTCAGGGCAAAGCTCCTCCCTTACAAGGAAACGAAACCAACAGCAGCCCAGACTCAGGGCACACCTCCTCCCTTTCAATGAAATGAAACTAACAGCCTCCTGGACCCAGGCAGCAGAAGAGATAGAAGCTAAAAGGTTTTCCCCTCCAGCTCTGCCCTCTCTGGCTCTCCTGTCCCAGCATCATGATGGAGCTCAGTGATACCTCGGCCAAGTGTCTAGACAAGTTCATCGAAGACCACCTCCTGCCAGACGAGAATTTCTACACACAGGTCAATGAAGCCATCCACATCATCTGCAGTTTCCTGAAGGAGAGGTGTTTCCAAGGGGACCCCGACCCTGTTCGGGTATCCAAAGTTGTGAAGGTGAGTCCAGAACTGCCTGGCTGGGGAGAAGGGGGCTGAATGAGCAAGTGTTTCCACAGAGACAGAGAGCAAAAGGTTGAGATCTCTGGGGCTGGTGGTTTCTGATTTATCCATGCCAAAACTATAACCACAGCTTGTGAAAGTAGCTTCTGGGGTGAGGGCCTCCACCTGTAAGTTTTTAACAAATGCCCAGGTCAAGTTTATAAACCACCTATGTCACGCCCACCACAGAGATAGGCAAACTGAAGCCCAGCTGTATCAATAATCCGCTAATCATTGACCAGGCTGGGAACTCACCATTCCTGCAGATTCATGAGCTGGTTAAGAGTATAAGTTTTGAAAGCAGATAGCACCTGCTGCTGTGAAATCTTGGGCGAGTCACTTAACCTCTCTGTGCCTCAGTTTCATCATCCATAATTCCCAGTACTTTGCAGGGCTTGCAGATCAAGTAAAATAAGCCATGGGCCAGTTTACAGTATTAATTATATAAGGTCGTAAAGAACAGGGAGTAAAGAACACAGACTGAATTGCATCTCTGCCACCTACTAGCTGTGTGATTGGGCTGATACATAATCTCTCTCAGCATCTGTTTCCCCATCTGGAAAATGGGAACAGATAATAATAGTATCACAGAGTTCTTGTGAGCATTCTAGGAGTTAAGACTGGTAATGCCTTCAGAACAGTGGCTAGTACTCAAAATGTTAGTGATAGTTCTCAGCATTTTATTTAGGGAGGCTCTTCTCAATGATAAATATCAGTTCTCATTCTCATCACCTTTTTCAGGGTGGCTCCTCAGGGAAAGGCACGACCCTCAGGGGCCGATCAGATGCTGACCTCGTCGTCTTCCTCACCAATCTTGAAAGTTTTCAGGAACAACTTCAGCGCCGAGGAGAATTCATCGAGGAAATTAGGACACAGCTGGAAGCCTGTCAAAAGGAGGAAACATTTGAAGTGAAGTTTGAGGTCCAGAAACGGGAGAATCCCCGTGCTCTCAGCTTCGAGCTTAGATCCTGTGAGCTCCACGAGTGGGTGGAGTTTGATGTCCTGCCCGCTTTTGATGCCCTGGGTGAGCACTCTCAGCCACAAGGTGTTTCAGCCTTTGTCCTATGTCAGGGCTTCTTCTGCTCTCTTTTCATGTTTCTGAGCAGAAATCTCTCTCACTTTGAGAGTCTTATTAAACAGGGCATCCCTTCAAGTGGGGAGGAGATCCTAGCATCTCTTCTGGGGCAAGAATCTTTTGGGTCATACTGAGCCACTGCAGTGACATTAACAACAAATTGGTACAATTTGGGAGCAATATGTTTTTATAGAACACCTGCCAAGCTTACTAGTTTTACTCTTGGCAAAGTATGTGAATCTTCGCTTTCTAAAAATGAGGCAGCGTTATCTGGTGTAAACACAGTATGTTAATTTCATCTTTTATCCAAAGCATAAGGAAATATCAAATTTATCTGAGGGTTGGAATCTGTAGACAATCTGCAGGAACATTGGGACAGGAAGCAGTACATCTCTGAGGCTCATTTCCACTGAGTACCTTCCATGTGCAAGGCACTGTTCCATGGCCATAAATGAGACAGACAGGGAACTTCTCTCCTACAGCCTGACAATAATAATTTAAATACCATAAATGAAAGGATAACTTGTTGAGACAAAAACTAAATATGGTGATTCAAAAGAGAATGATGGGGCTTGAGTGTTTAGACAGGGCAACAAGGGAGGTGACCGCTGACCCGAGGCTCGAGGGATGAGAGGAAGCCAAACCTGGGAAGATCTGGGGGCTCCAGGAAGAGGAAACAGCAAGTGCAAAGGCCCTGAGACAGGAATGAGCTTGGCATATTTGAAGAAGTGAAATAACCGGGGGAGTAAGTAGCAAAGGGATCAAGGCAAGAGGTGAGACGGCAGAGGTGGCAGGAGACAGGTCACACCAAACCTCCTGGGCCACTGCGAGGACTTTGGATTTTATTCGGATGTCCTGGGAAGCAAGAAGTGGAAGGATCAGGTTTTAAAAGGCCTCTGTGGGTGCTGGGTAGAGAATGGGCTGTGGAGGATCCAGGAAGGAGGCTGCTTCCATCTCTGCTGTGTCCAGGTGAGAGATGATGCTGGCTTGGATGGGGTGATGGCAGTGGAGATGGGAGTGGCGAGGACTGGGGATGGCCCTCAGGCCTCCTGGCTCTGGGCCTGCTGACCTTTCCACTGCACCCCATGGTTAGTGAGCTTGTCTCTTCAGAGGGATTGAAAGAAACTCAGAGAAAAGCTGACATCTTCACATTATGGATTAATTCCCAACAGGTCAGGTGATCAAAGGGTACAGGCCTGACCCTCAAGTCTACGTCCAGCTTATCCAAGAGTGCGAGTCCCTGGGGAAAGAGGGCGAGTTCTCCCCCTGCTTCACGGAGCTGCAGCGAGCCTTCCTGAGGGACCGTCCAACCAAGCTGAAGAGCCTCATCCGCCTTGTGAAGCACTGGTACCAAACGGTATGGCATGTCCCATCCAGACAGAGAGCGGAGGAGGAGGAGGAGGGAGAGAAGGAAGAGAGTGAGGACAAGAGGAGGAGGGAGGGGTGGAATAGAGGGAGGGAAGGAGGAGGGGGAGGTGTGGGGAGGAAGCAAGGATGAGGCATCGGGAGGGGGAAGAAGGAAGGGGAGGGGAGGGGAGAGGAGTTGGGAGGGAAGGGAAATCACAACTCCATCCTTCCTGTTACTCTGGACAAAACCAAGGGTCATCCTTGACTTCTCCACACACACCCCCATCCAACCTGTCAGCAAATGATGTTGGTCCTGTATTAAAATATATTTATAATTCATCCATCATGATCTCCTGTGCCACTCTCACCCTGGTCCAGGTCATCTTGAGAAGCTCATAGGATCTGCCCTCAACCTCTCTGAGCCCCAGTCTCTGCCCCCTCACCACCACCCCCAGGCTATGCTTTCCTCTTCATTAATCCTCCAGGAGGGAAACTCTACCCCAGCCTCAGGGCCTTTGCATGTGCTTATTTGTTTGTTTATTGTCTATCTCCCCACTAAAAATGTACAGGAACAGAAGGATTTATGTTTGAATCCCTGCTGTATCCCAGGGACCTAGAACAGTGCCTGGTGTGTAATAGGAGCTCAAAAAATAATTGTTAGATGAATTAATGAGTGCTACGTCCCCACGCCATCACCACACACACACACACACACACACACACACACTTCTGTTCACTTCCTAGGTGTCTGGCTTTGGACAAGTGAATTAACATCTCTGTGGTTCCTGTTTTCTCATTTGCAAAGAGTAACATGGCACAGCAATAGTAAATCACATACCGTGATATCTGGCATATAGTCGGTCCTAATAAATGTCCTTTCTCTGAGCTGCCACAGGAAAACACATCATAAAAGCTAACATGGATTGTGCACTAAGCTTATGCCAGATTCATCATATTTAAAATTTTGTGGATGTGATATTCATTTCTGTTTACTTTCAGATGTCCCATATCTTATTCAAGCATCGTGGTGATTCTGTGACCTGGTTAAGGGTATTATTATTAAACCCCTTTTACAGAAAGAGAAACTAAGTGTCAGAAGACACTTTCAGCTAATAAACAGCAGAACAAAAACAAAAACAGCATTTGGGTCTTCAGACTGAAGAGTTTACTTAACATGTAATAAGCATTCTATATATATTTAGATGAATAAATTGAGTTAAAGAAAGTAATTAAGGATAAACTTCCTACTTTAAAAACATTTGCTGGACATCTCAATTTGCTTTGCAAGAATTTTGATCATGGCACTTGAGCGTTTTAGAACTTACAAAAGTGGTTCTTGACAAGTGCAGCACTGCCCCCCAAGACATACTGAAGCTTCATAAAGGCATTTTTGTGATGTGGGATAAAGATGCTGCTGATAATAAGTGGAAAGAAGCCAGGAATACTAGTTGTTTTACAATGAGCAAGACAGTCCTACTCAACAAAGAATTGTCTCTTTATTTCCTTTTTTCTCCTTTAATTCCTCCCTCCCTCCCTCGCTTCCTTCCTTCCTTCCTTCCTTCCCCTCTTTCTTTTTCTCTCTTCTCTCTTCTAGAATAATAGAGGAATCGTACAATACTTTAACTCCTCTAGCCCCATCATCACCACCTTTAACTTACATCCAACTTTTGTTGTATATTTTAAGTCTCTCAATATTGTCAAGTGCCCCAAAGCATTAGTATTGTTTTACAGAGCCAATGATCATTGAATCTACCCACGTGTTTACTGCTTTCTTCACTATCGATTCTATCCTACCTCTCTCACCTTCCATCTGGGATTGTTCTTCTTCTTCCTGAAATATGCCCTTTAAGATTTCTTTTGGTGATCTTCTGATAGTAAATATGTCAGTTTTTGTTTGTCTGCAGATGTCTTGATTTTCCCTTCATTGCTGTCAGGTATTTTTGCTGGATTGGTATGCATTTCAGTACATTGGATATATCATTCCATCTTCCAGTGTTGCTAGTGAGAAATCAGTTGTCAGTGTCACTGTGGTGCCTTTGTAGGTAATCTATCTTATTTCTCAGGCTGCATTTATATGTTTCACTTTTACTTTGATTTTGTTTGGTTTCAAGCTGATGTGTCTTAATGATGATCCCTTTTTATTGGTTCTGCTTGGGGTTCATGGGGTCCTTCACTGGGATTCCTGAATCTGTGGATATCCTTCATCAGTTTTGGAAACTCTCAGCCATTCTCCTAAAATATTATCATTCTCCCTTTCTCTTCTTGCCTCTTAGAACTCCCATAAAATGTATGTTAGACCTCCTCGTTCTCTCTTCCAAATCTCTATCCCCTGTTCTACATTTTCCATCTTTTTCTCTCTCCATGCTTTATTCTGAATAGTTTCTTCTAATTTACCTTCCAATCACTAATTTTTCCTTTAACTGTGTCTATGCTACTGAGCTATTAGTTACATTTTTGTCCTTTTTGTTCTAGGATTTCTATTTCATTCTTTTTTAAGTCTGCCATGTTACTTTTTCTGGCTTCTAGGTACCTACTATTTCAAATGCTTATATATTTGAACATAATGTTCCTAGTTATTTTAAAGCCTGTGTTTAAATCTTCAATATTTAAAGTTTTGTAGATTTATTACTATTTTCTTTTTTGTTTTTGTTAGTCATCACTCTGAGTGTCTTGTTTCTTTGTGTGCCTGGATACTTATGTGATGGTCATTGTACATGAAAGTTATCTGTGAAAGAGTTGGAGACTTTGGATTAAATATCTTCCTCCAGAAAAAAAAAAAAAGTTTGCTTCTTTAAGCTCTTAGGAACACTACAAGTCCTTCCTCTCAGTTAATTTTCATAGTATCCTTCTGAGGAAGGTGCAATTATTACCATTCACTTGGCAAATGAGAAAAAATAAGGCTCCAAGAGTCTACGTTGTCTGCTCAGAATCAGATAATGGTGGAGCCAGGATTCAAACCCACATCAGTCAGAATCCAGAGCGCAAGCCTTTAACCAGTTTACTGGTTTACTGATAAACTTTTTCGTAAAGTGCAAGTTAGCAAATAGTTTAGACTTTATAAGTCACACGGTCTCTGTCACAAGTACTCAACAATGCCTTTGTAGCATGAATGCCACCATAAACTACACATAAATGAATAGGTGCGGATTTGCTCTCAGAAAACTTTATACACAAAAACAAGTGGCAGGCTGAATTTGGTCCATGAGAAATGTGCTTTACACGAAAGCTAGAGAAACCCACTTTTCTGATTGTTTTTCCTCTACTCAGTGTAAGGAGAAGCTTGGGAAGCCGCTGCCCCCACAGTATGCCCTGGAGCTTCTGACAGTCTATGCTTGGGAGCAAGGAAGCACGGAAACAAGATTCAACACAGCTCAGGGATTTCAGACCGTCTTAGAATTAGTCCTGAAGCATCAGAAGCTTTGCATCTACTGGAATAAGTATTACAACTTTGAAAACCCTATTATTGGACAACACCTGAGAAAGCAACTTGCAAAACGCAGGTACTCTATCCCCACATGGCTTAGCTCCCCACATAAATGAACCCCTGATTACAGCTGTGGCAGATTGGAAATGTAGGAAGTGGGAGAGTTCCACATTTATTGATCATCTTCTGGTACTAATCATTCTGCTGGGCACTTTACTACTACCATCTAATTTTTTTAAGCATTAAAAATATATATTTATATATTTATTTTTGGCTGCTTTGGGTCTTCGTTGCTGCGTGCAGGCTTTCTCTAGCTGCATCGGGCAAGGGCTACTCTTCATTGAAGTGCACAGGCTTCTCTTGTTGCAGAGAACAGGCTCTAGAGCGCAGGCTCAGTAGTTGTGGCACACGGGCTTAGTTGCTCCGCAGCATGTGGGATCTTCCCGGACCAGGGATTGAACCCATGTCCCCTGAATTGGCAGGTGGATTCTTCACCACTGCGCCACCAGGGAAGCCTTTCCATCTAATTTTAAAAACAATGTGCAAGCAACTCTGTGAGGCAGGCACTATGCTACCTGCTTTACAGATGACTAAACCAAGATTCTGAAAGGTAAAGAGCTTGTCCAAACCTTAACAAAAAATGAGTGAAACAGCTGAAATTTCAACTAAAATAACAACAGCTGCAGCAACAATAATAAATGCTCCCAGGAACTAAGAGCTTGCTATAAGACTAACACACTCTAATAGCATTGTAAAAATTATGATTATTGTAACTGCCATGTATTGACCCCTTATTATGTCCCAATTACTGTGCTGAGCATTTCACATGCTTGTCTAGATCCTCATACAACATCCTTTGAGGTAGGGATGTTCAATTCTTCCCATTTCACAGATGAGGATACTGAGGATTAGAGAGGTCAAAAGACCTGCCCAAGGTCACACCCCTAATAAAGGGCAGAGGTAAGATTCAAACAGAAGTCTATGAAAGCCCAAATGCAAGGCTCCTCCCTCTGTTCACTGTGCTCCATAGGGCAGGGCACCCAGGACACACCCCAGGGAGCAGTGCCCTGCTGGACCCCTCCTGCTGCCCTGAGTCCCAGCCTGTGCCAGACTGGTACTTTTCTCTTCCAGAAGCATCTAGACCCCCCAGACATAGCCCAGCTTCTCACCTATTCTCTCTCTAAATATTGCTCTTCAGGCCTGTGATTCTGGACCCGGCTGACCCTACAGGAAACGTTGCTGGTGAAGACCCATGTAGCTGGCAGCGGCTGGCACAAGAGGCTAGAGCCTGGCTGAGTTACCCATGCTTAAAGAAGTCGGACGGGTCTCCAGTAGGCTCCTGGGTTGTGCCGGTGAGACCTTCTGCTTCTTCCCTGCCGTCCTTCCCCCACCCCCTCCACACAGCATGGGGCATGTAGATAGAGACCATTCTTTCCTAAGAAATTGCCTCTTGCTAGAGGTCACTCACATTCATATAGTGTCAGGCTGTGCTCTCTATTTTACAATCATTTTGGCCCCATACAGAGAGCTCCTGGACTTCTCACATCCCTCACCCAGAGTTCATTCTTTAATTAATGCCTCCTTGTCTGGAAGTAACTTTTTTAACAGCTCCAGTTGGCTCATTCCACTAAGAAGAAAAATAAACAATAACAACCACCACTTAGTAAATACCTGCTTTGGGCTCAGGTTCTGTTCTAAGCCCCTTAAATTCCATTATTTCATTAAATCCTCACAACACCCCATGAGATATGTTTTCTACTCCCATCTTGCAGATGAGAAAAGGAGGCTCAGAGAGGTGAAGTCACCTGCTCAAGGCCACTCAGCTAGGGAGTGGTAGAGCTGGGATCCTAACTCGGTAGACTCTAACGCCAGTGTTTATTCCACTGAGCTAAACATCCTGCCTTGTATCCCCTCCCCCCTCAATATCATGTGACAAATGAGCGACTCAGAGCAGCTGAGGACGTGGGCATGTCACCCAGCTAAGTAGGTGCTGAGGGTCTGATCTTCCCACTCCAAGAGTAGAGATCTTTCTCATGCGGTGGGGAGGGTTGATGATGTCATAGATGGGTTTCCTAGGAAACAGACTCTGGGATGAAGTTTATGTGCAGGATGTTTCAGGGGAGGACCATTGGATCCAACACCTGTGTAAAGGAGGGGAATTAAGTGGGTACCAGCACAGGGAGAGGTGCAGCTGGGGAGCCCTGGAGCTTCAACGGCCTTCAGAGTTGTCCTGCAGAAGGCTGAGGTGGCAGGTCTTCTTTACCCTAACATGGATCGGCCACTGAATGGACAACTCAGGAGGGGGTGTGTCCTTCCTCGAAGGGAATCCAGGTGGCACATCACAGTGTCCACCTGTCCACCATAAATGTTCACTGAGACCCAGTGCCAAGGTGGGAGGCCCAGCTCTCCAGTGTGACCATGTGCTTCACCCTTTCAGCCCCAAGACCATAGTGACCTGACGTACGAGGCCTGTGGTTTTAGACAGAGCTATAGAACCTCTCCGAAACTCACATTTCCGAAACTCACTCTTCCGCCCCTCCCCAGGTGGAAGAGAACTGGACATGTGCCATCCTCTGAACGCCAGAATCTCTTAAAGGTAAGGTCTCCGGGGCCATCTGGGCCAGACCTCTCATTTCTAGGGGCGGGGCGGGGGGCCTCAATCCCGAGAGGGCCATGAGTTGGTGTCAGACCTGGGTCCAGAATCCAGGTCTCCTGACCCCCATCCTTCCCGCCATTCTGTGCTCTCTCTTCTTCTACAGGTAGCATTTTCCCACAGCTCCCTCCCCACCAGAGCCTGTTCTCCGACAATATCCTCTGAGAGGCAGCAGGAGAGACTCAGACAAAAGAGAGGAATCCCAGTCTTCACGCTCTTCTCTGTACCTGGTGGGAGAGCTGTGGTCCAATTTATTGTCAATAACAACAAAAATAGTAGCAAATACCATTTGTTGGATGTTAATTAACCGCAAGGCACAGAGCCAAGAAGTATATCTGCATATTATATGTGTGTGTGTATGTGTGTGTGCGTATTCATTGATTCAACTTAAAATATTAATTGAGCACCTGCTATGTGCCAGGCATCGTTCTGGGCACTGGAACATAGCAGTGAGCAGAGCAGACAAAAACCCCTGCCTCATGGAGCTGACATTTCGTGGAATAGTCTACTGTTGGATAGACTAGGATCCTTCCAAGTTTCAATTACAGTTAATCCTGAGACAAACATCTTTGGTTCACCCTTTGTCCACATCTCTGATTATTTATCCAGGAAAAGTTGTAGAACTGCCCTGTGTAATACAGTAATCACTGTTGAGCACTTGAAATGTAGCTGGACCCAATCGAGATGTGCTAATCTTTATACTTTTTTGAATTTTCAGATTTTATTAATTTTTGGCCATAAGTTTATACTGTTTGTATGACCACAAGAAATAATAAAGCAATGTTTCTTGCACAAAAAAATTTAATAAGTATTTCTCTCAGCTGAGCTCTGATAGTTTGTGCAAAGCCAGCCGGCCCAGGTTATAGAAAAGTCTGGGGCACTGGTGTTGGGAGCTGCTGGTTCAAGTCCAAATTCATGAGATTTGGAAACAGAGGAGCACCTGTGTAAGGGATGACGGAAATGCTGGAATGAAAATTGGAGCACCGGAGTCATAAATTTTTGATTCCCCGGAGAGAAAGCCCCATTCTGGGCAGTTCCTTCTAGGGAAACAGAAACTGGCAGATCTAATGTTTAGCCAAAGGAGATAAGGGTGGAGTCCCTCCCTGCACCCCCCTTTTGAGGAACCACCTTGCTGTAGCCCATAGCAGCTGCACCATTTACATCCCCTTCAGCAATAAATGGGGGGTTCAGTCTCTCCACATCTTTGCCAACACTTTGTAATTCATGATCATTTTGATTATCACCATCCTAGTTGGTGTAAAAGAGTTATATACTCTCAAAATAATCGGGCCTGCTAAGCAAGGTCAAGACCCTACCTGGGAAAGAATGGGACCCTGACACATAGACTGCGGACATAAGAATGGAAGCCCCTGAAAATCTTGAATCCCCAGACTCCTCTGAACCTGGGGTTCAGAAGTGTCCCATCTACCCCTTCTGTTAAAAGCTAGCACCTCCCCCCTTGCAAGGAGACTCTGCAGAGGTCTCTCTTCCATAAGACCCCGCAGGACCGGCACCCACTTGCCCTCCTGCCCACTAGGACTGAGTAGGGTTGAGTCCCAAAATAGCCCAGCCGGGGGCGCGCTGGGCCTGCTGAGGGAGGGATGGACCTATATCCCAAACAGCCAGAAGACCCGGTCAGCATGTAGCAGCAAAAGTCAGGTGGGTGTGTGTGGAAGTGACCCCGAGGGCACTTGATCAAGGGGCTACAGTGTCAGGTCAGATGCAGAAGAGTTTATTGACTTGGAAGTCCCCTCCTGGAATTCAGGACTTCACACCCTGGCAAGGACCCCAGGAGACCGTGCAGAGTTGCTGTTAGCCAGGCTCTTAGAATGGAAAAAGTGAGAGCCTCTGCCGGGTGAGAACAAAATGCTGATATTCCCATGGGAGATGGTGGAAGATGGGATTCAAAGGTCAGGGAAGTGAATATGCTTGGGTGGATGTGCTATATAAGTCCAGAAAAGCCACCAAATTATCTCCCGTGGAAAAGCAGAGAATACAACGTTACCAAGGCCATAAAGAATACGCCAGTGAGAGGACTCAGCATCACTAAGAAGCTCGGGTGGCCTCCTCCATAGAAGATGCTGTCACAGGCCTCCTAACAGCACTGGGGATGGTAGAACCCCGAAATCATAGCGGCCATGAGACAACACTTACCCGTGACGTGGACACACTTCTCTTCGTGAGTGGTAGGGTGGAGGGGCAGTCAGGATGGCCTGACCCACAGAGAATTAAGGAGCTGGTCATAAAATATGGTGTCCCTGGGGCCAAACTAAATGGGCCACAAACGAGGGACGCTCAATCTGCCCCATCAAACTACTTCAAGGATGGACCGTTAGAACACTGAGAGATTCCCCCAATAAAAAGTCACCATCCCTTTCCCAGTGGCTTCCCAGGAGACCCATCTCTGACACATGACATCTAAATGTAACATGATCCTAGATTTGGGGGAGGGGGGGTTGCTATAAAGAACAACATTGGAATAACTGGTAAAAATTGAATATAAGAATATATCCATTGTATATGCTATAACAGATGATAGCATTGTATCAAAGGTACAATTCTGAATGGGGTTGTCATTCTGTGTTTATGTAACAAGATACCCATATTCTTAGGGGATACATATGGAAGTATTTAAGAGTAAAGGGGACTGGGTGATTCTGATGTGTCCATGAAGGTTCATCACTTGTAACAAGTGTCCCACTCTCCCACTCTGCTGGGGGATATTGGTAGTGGGCAAGGCTGTGTGGCTGGGGGAGGGGGAGGAGGCGGGGGGGGGGTGCAGTATACAGGAAATCTCTTGGCTTCTGCCCAGTTATCTGCAACATGCACTCAAATGGCTCAGTAATAATGATACTGATACATAGAGAATGAGGAGCAAATGTGACTTTCAGGATGAAGGATATGAGAGAGTTCTTTGTGTTTCAAAAGATTTCAAAATAAAATATTTTAAAAATAAAAATAAAGCATAGACTTTGGAAAACGGGTAGTTAGAACCTAGTCAGACAACTTACAAGCTGTGTGACCTTGGGCAAATTTTTTCAACTCTCTGAGCCTCTATGTTCTTATCTAGAAAAGAAGGCTTATGACCTCTGCCCACCCAGCCTACCTCTAGGTGTTACAGCAGAAGTCAGATAAAGGCAGGGAAGGGCCCTTAATGCGCAGGTGTGATAAGCAACTTTCTCCAGAGAAACTGAACAGTGAAAATGAACACATAAAGGGAAACCTCATTTTAAGTGGAGTCAGGAGACCAGAAGGGGGCGCTCTCACACACCTCAAGTACCACCGTAATTCAGTCATAGGAAAGACAGTCTTTCAACAGACCCCAACAAGAAGCATCGACAGGAAAAAACTGCCGATGACAGGCCTGGACAGGAAAGATGTACATTGCATCTCTTGGAGGAAACCGACTACCCCAGCAACTAAGCCAGTCACCTGTCATCAGCCTGAATTCTTGCTTTTCTCCAATGGACTCTCATTCAAAACAACCCCTCCCAACTTCCTCCTTTTTCTCTATAAAGTAATGTTCCTCTTCTTTGTTTGTTGGACTTGCCTATGGCTTTTGCTATAGCCTGCTTGTCCCAAATTGAAATTCTCTGCTGTTCCCGAATAAAGCCATTTTACTGGTAAAATAACTGGCTGTTTTACTTTTGAGGTTAACAGAACTATAGGTTTTATAGATCTAGATTTAGAGAAAGATTTGTTTTAAGGAATCGGCTTGTGCCATTGCAGGGGCCAGCAAGTCCAATTTCTGCCGGGTAGGCTGGCCAGCTGGAAACCCAGGGAAGCATCTGCTGGTAGAGTTCCCTCTTCCTTGGGGGAGATCAGGCCTTTTTCTTTTTTTTTTAATTGATATTTTTGGCTGCATTGGGTCCTTGTTGCTGCTCGCAGTCTTTCTCTAGTTGTGGCGAGCAGGGGCTATTCTTCGTTGTGGTGCACGGGGTTCTCATTGTGGTGGCTTCTCTTGTTGTGGAACACAGGCTCTAGGCTCACAGGCTCAGTAGTTGCAGCATGCAGGCTCAGTAGTTGCAGCACGCAGGCTCTAGAGCGCAGGCTCAGTAGTGTGGCGCATGGGCTTAGTTGCTCCGCAGCATGTGGGATCTTCTCGGACCAGGGCTCGAACCCATGTCCCCTGTATTGGCAGGCGGATTCTTAACCACTGTGCCACCAAGGAAGTCCCCAGGCTTTTTTCTATTCATGTCTTCACCTGATTGGATGAGGCCCACCCTCATTATAGAGAGTAATCTGCTTTCCTTGAAGTTTACTGATTTAAATGTTGATCTCATCTCAAAAATACCTTCAAAAAAAGATCTAGAAGACTGTTTGACCAAATATCTGAATACCATGGTCCTAGCCAAGTTGATACAAAATTAATCATCACAACAGAGAAGGGGGTCTGCTTCTGTCCCACCTTGGAGATGTTTGCCTTCTGTGTTACAGAGGAAGCCAGTGGGAGCTGCCTGGGAGTTTCATTTTCATGGTCCTGGACACAAGAGTTGCACGTCTGTCTCCCCTCTGGCCTGTGTGCTCCTGGGCCTGTTTTCCTTCCTTGCTGGGTGGGGTAAGTGCCCGATGAAACCTGGCAGGTGTCCATGTGTGTGCTGAGGAACTGGGCACACAGACACAGACCTCTTGGGACCTGTGTTTGCTCGGTGGCAGAACTAAAACCCAAGTGGCTGAGCCCTTGCCTTGCTGTGTGTCCCTGAACAAGTCAGCGCCCTCTCTGGGTCTCTTTCTCCTCGCTGTTCTCATTAACTCTGAGTTCCCAGGCCATTGGGAACAGGGAGAAGGGGAAAGAGCCTCAAAAGATGACCTCTGAGAAAATAATCTAAAAAAACTATATATAGACATAACTGAATCACTTTGCTGTATATCTGAAGCTAACACAATATTGTAAATCAGCTATACTTCAATTAAAAAAAAAGAAAAACAAAAAAAGAAAGAAAAAAAAAGAAAAAAGATGACCGTTGGCGCCCTATGAAGTTATTTGCTTAACAAACACTTTACAGCTCTAGCCATGTGCCAGGTCCTGTTCTAAGCACTTTGCAAGTCTTTAATCCTTGCATTAAGCCTGTGAGACAGGTACCATTATTATCCCCATTTTATAGAGGGGGAAATCAAGGCACAAAAAGGACTGGCAATGTGCTCAAGGACACAGATGTCGCATGTATCAAGCCCTCATAGTCCAGCTCCAGAGGCTGCATTTTTTTTTTTTTTTTTTTTTTTTTTCAGTACGCGGGCCTCTCACTGTCGTGGCCTCTCCCGTTGCGGAGCACAGGCTCCGGACGCGCAGGCTCAGCGGCCATTGCTCGCGGGCCCAGCCGCTCCGCGGCATGTGGGATCTTCCCGGACCGGGGCACGAACCCGTGTCCCCTGCATCGGCAGGCGGACTCTCAACCACTGCGCCACCAGGGAAGCCCTGGAGGCTGCATTTTTAACCGTCAGTATTCCTTGAGAGCAGCTGAAAGGCTGATCTTCACAGCTTGGGGGAGGGCAAAACCCTGGATTGAGGCAGCCGGCTTGGGAAGTTTCTGTGAGTTTCCTTTTCCCCAGACATGAGTTTCGGTTTCAGTCTCCGGGCATAGGAGTTCCTCATTCTCTTCTGCCTCCAGCTCTGCCATTAGCTGTCATCTCAGCAGCCAGCCAGAGCAATGGGAAACTGGGAGTCCCATCTCTATGAACGGCCTGCCCAGAAACTGGGTGAGTTTACCCAGGACAACCTGAGGCCCTTTGAAGACTGTCAGAAACAGATCGACCAGACCGTGGACACCATCTGTGCAGTCCTGCAGGAAGCTGAGCAGTTCCCCCTGGTGACCGGCGTGGCCAAAGTGAGTAGAAGGCTGGGGTCAGGGCTTCTGGGACCCAGAAGGCAGAGCTACTTGGTGCTGAGCACCTACCGTGTGCCGGGCCCTTGGCACACAAGAGACCATCTTGTCTAGCCCCACACTCAAGTGAGATGGTGGAATATGGTGTAGAGTTTAAGAGTACAGGTTGGGGAGCCGGTTCTACCCCTTACTACTATGTGACGCAGGGCAGGTTGTTTAACCTCTCTGTGCCTCGGTATCTGAATTTGTAAAATGGGAGAGAAATAATACTCATTGCAAAGCGTTATGAGGCTTAAGCCCATAATGTTCTTGCACAGGGCTTGGTACAAAGTTAGTGCAGTAAATTAGCTGTGGTTACTTTTATTGTTTTTATTCTCCCCATTTTACAGAGGAGTAAACTGAGTCTACAAGACTTCAGTAAAACTACCCAAGGATGCTCTGTGTCTTCTCAACAGCAAGGGGTGGGGAGCTGTCATCAGTTAGAAATATTTGGTGCTATGGGCACAAACCCCAGGGTTGAGCCTGAAGATTCTGGACCTTTGGGGAAGAAAGGGTGCTGGGACGGGGCCAGGACCCTAGGGTGGGGAGGGGCTTATGGATGCCCACCACAAACCCCATGCTCTCCGGCACCGAAATCCCACTTCTCTGTAGTCACAGTGCTTTCTGGCCTCTGCCCTCACACACACCCACTAGCCCTAGCAGTAAAGATACCTGGACACTTGGTGTCTCCTACCTTGGCCCAGATGAGGAAGCTGAAGCGTGGAGAAGTTATTTAATAGTTGGCGTCTGACCTGGGATTTTAAGCCCAGGTAATCTGTTTGGGAGCATGCACCCTTAACCACTATACCATCCTACCTCTCAATATTGTTAACTTTTTTCTAATTAAAATATTAATCATACATACAAAAAGTGCACTGATCTAAGTGTACAGCCTGATGGATTGCCACAAACAACATACATGTGTAACCTACACCCAGATCAAGAAATAAAATATCCCACCCCCGACCCAAGAGCCCCTGAACCCCCCATCCAGTCGCTACCCCCAGCCCCAGGCAACCACTCTCCTGACTTCTGACAGCATAGCATAGATTAGTTTTGCCTATTTTTAAACTTTGTATAGAGTGACCAACCATCCCAGTTTGCCCGGGACTGAAGGGTTTTCTGGGACATGGGCCTCTTGGTGCTAAAACTGAGCATGTCCAGGGTAAACCAGACAGGTTGGTCACCCTGTATAAAAGAAATCATGCACTGTGTGTGGGTTTTTTTGACCCATCTGTTGACGAAATTTATGTTGTTGTGTGCAGCTGTTGTTTATCATTTCATTGCTGTCATGTGTTCCCTGTATGAATACACCACATTTGTCCATTCTACTGCTGATGGCCATTCGAGTTGCCTCCAGTTTGGGGCTCGTAGGAAAAGGGCTGCTATGAGGCTTCCCTGGTGGCGCAGTGGTTGAGAATCCGCCTGCCAATGCAGGGGACACGGGTTCGAGCCCTGGTCCGGGAAGCTCCCACATGCCGTGGAGCAACTAAGCCCATGTGCCACAACGACTGAGCCTGCGCTCTAGAGCCCGTGAGCCACAACTACTGAGCCCTCGTGCCACAGCTACTGAAGCCCACGTGCCTAGAGCATGTGCTGCACAATGAGAGAAGCTACCACAATGAGAAACTGGTGCACCACAACGAAGAGTAGCCCCCGTTCGCCGCAACTAGAGAAAGCCCCCACGTGCAGCAACAAAGACCCAACACAGCCAAAAATAATAAATAAATAATACAATAAATAAATTTATTTTTTTTTAAAGTGCTGCTATGGGTATCCTGATTCAGTTCTTTGGGTGGACAAATGAACATCTGCCACTCCGCTTTTAGACTATGTTGACATCTGGGGCTTTTGCTTGAGGTGAGAAATATTTCTGCCTGTCGGGGTGCCCTGCGACCCCAAAGGGTTCAGAGTCTTCTCTGTTGCTGGCAGAGTGGCTCCTATGGCCGGAGAACGGTCTTGAGGGGCAACTCCGATGGTACCCTCGTCATCTTCATCGGTGGCCTTGAAAAATTCCAGGATCAGAAAAAAAACCAACATGACTTCCTCAGCAAAATCTGGGCACAGTTGAAACGCTGTGAGCTCACGATGAAGCTGGCAGCCAAGATGGAGATCCAGAGCATCAGTGGCAAGCTCACCATCCAGCTGTCCACAGAACAGCAGAGCATCACTTTCGAGATGCTGCCCGCCTTCAACGCTCTGGGTGAGCCCCCCTGTGTGTGTGTGGGGCTGTGGAGGTTCAGGTCTGGAGGGACTTGTCAAGAGAGCAAAGCCAGAAAAAGGGGTGGTAGATAGCCTGGCATCTGAATAAATACCCCTGGTGCTTTCCAAAATGAGGGACCGTAGACTTTCCCTCCTTCCTCTCTTTGCCTCTCTCCCTTTCTCTCTCTCTCTTCCTTCCTTTCTTTCTTCCTTTCCTTTCTTTCTTTCTTTCTTTCTTTCCTTTCTTTCTTTTCTCACTGTGTGGCATGCAGGATCTTAGTTCCCCTACCAGGGATGGAACCTGCACCCCCCGCAGTGGAAGTGCAGAGTCTTAACCACTGGACCACCAGGAAAGTCCCGAGAGACCATTGACTTTCAAAAGAGGAGATTCCTCCTACCCTGAGCTTACTCTCTTCTGTAGAATTTCTCCCTTATCTCCTAGTTGACTTTGGAGGAAATGTTCTAGACCCTGGAGTAGAGCATCTCAAACTGTGACACGCACACAAAGCACCTGAGAAACTTGTTAAAATGCAGGTTCTGATTCAGGAAACTGGGGTCCAGGATTCTATATTTCTAACCAGTGCCATGATATTGCTGCTCTTCTGTGGACTACACTGGAGGATTTAGACTAGAATAATTGCTGGTTAGAGATAGAGGATGGGGCAAACATCTGGGAAAAGTTCAGCTGGAGCAGGTATTTGGAATGTGCCTCTAATCAGGTCAACATCAAGGCACAGATCTTCCATGGGCAACTGTTTGGATGGATGGATGGATGGTTGACTGGATAGATGGATGGATGGTTGATTGAATGGGTGAGACTAAGCATAGTTACAGCTTAGTCTCAAGCATAGGTACATATATTATCACAAACTTAAATACCAGAGCTGGAATTCAACCCCTCATTAAACAAGTGAGGGGCTTCCCTGGTGGCGCAGTGGTTGAGAGTCCGCCTGCCGATGCAGGGGACACGGGTTCGTGCCCCGGTCCGGGAAGATCCCACATGCCGCGGAGCGGCTGGGCCCGTGAGCCATGGCCGCTGAGCCTGCACGTCCGGAGCCTGTGCTCCGCAACGGGAGAGGTCACAACAGTGAGAGGCCCACGTACCGCAAAAAACAAACAAACAAAAAAAAAAACAAGTGAGGAAGCAGAACGAAATGAATGTGTCCAGGGCCACACAGCCAGTTACTGACAGAACTAGAATAAAAGCCCAGGTCTTTTAAGCCCCAGGCCCAGTGCCTTCAAGGTGGACACACACACACACACACACACACACACACACACACACACACCCTGACGACTTACATTCACAGAAAGGTGACCTAGTGCAGAGAAAAATGCACCAGTTTGCAAGGTAGGCAGCCTTGAATTCTCATCCTGGTCTTACTACTAACCCACTTCTGCCAACTGTAAGATCAAGGCTAGAAACAGCTAACTTGCAGGATCTTTAGGATGATAAGGGTTGAGTATACGTGCCTGACTCAAAGGAAGGCTGGAGTCAAGGTGAAGAGACAGAGTGTGACTCAGAATTCCTAGGAAATCCTATGTTCTGTCCTCTGGTTCAGAGCACGGTGGCTGGAGATTAGGCCAGAGCGCCCTCTGCTGGCTGCACTCCATCTCGCAAAGAACGATGTGAGAACGAGAAATCAGCTCTTCCTCACATGTAGTACCGAGAAGCTGCCACCAGATAGCGGCAGAGCTACACATTCCAAACAGATAACCTTTCCTAGACGGAAACAATAATGGTCGCTTTCTGAGAAAAGTAAACTACTGAGAAATTTTTAAATTACTTTCTGTACTAAATATTAGCCTAACTACATTTTATTATCTAGCAGGACAAGCCACCCCTCACCTTTTATGCAAATGCACCAGTCCTCTTACAGATGAAGCAATGAACGTGTGCTACCAAACCACATCCAGCCGCCTTTGTGGGCTCACCCAGGCCAGGTTCCATGAAAACCAAAAGTTCTGCTTCTGTTTCACACCAGGCTTAAGTGAGAAGCCCAGCCTCTGCACCTATCGAGAGCTCAAAAGATCCTTGGATATGGTGAAAGCCAGCCCCGGTGAGTTCTCGATCTGCTTCACTGAACTCCAGGAGAAGTTTTTTAGCAACCATCCCAGCAAGCTGAAGGATTTGATCCTCTTGGTAAAGTACTGGTGTCAAAAGGTAAACGTCAAATTGCATGTTTATTGCTATTATCCGTTTCCCTTTTACTGAGATAACTCACGTTCGGTAAAGTACAACAATGTTAAGAATACAGCTCAGGGATTTCCTGGTGGTCCCATGGTTAAGATGCTGTCCTCGCAGTGCAGGGGGTGCTGGTTCCAAACCTGGTGGGAGAACGAAGATCCCACATGCCGTGTGGGCAAAGAAAAAGAAAAGAATACAGCTCAATGTGTTTTTATAGCCTTTCAGGCAACACCCAGATCAAAATAGGGCACATTTCCCGCACTCCAGCGGGATGCACACTCCCAGTCCATGCTTCCCCCAAACAAACCACTATGCTAGCATCTGGTACCACAAATTAGTTTTGCTTGTTTTTAAACTTGACGTCAATGGAATCATACTGCATGTACTTCGTGTTTGCCATCTTCTGCTCAATATTATGCCTGAGAGATTTGTCTGTGTTGTTGCAGGGAGTAGTGGTTCTTCATTGTTTTGTACTATTCCATTGCATTAATACACTGTACATGGATGCATTCTACTGCTGAGGGACATGTGGGTCATTCCCAAATTGGGGCTGTTATGAATTAGGTTACAGTGGATATTCCCCTACATGTCTTTTTGTGAATTTAAGCAGTCATTCCTCTTGGGTAAATATGCAGGAGTGAGACTGCTGTGCTATAAGGTATACTTTATATATATGTGTGTGTGTGTGTGTGTGTATATAGATATATACATATATACACACACACATATACCTTATATATATACACACATTACATATATACATTATATATACCTTATCTGTGTATATATACATATATGAATATATATGTATATGTGTATACATATACACATGCATATATGAATAAATTTGTGGAATATATACATATATATATATAACTTTAGTAAATACACCCAAATAGTTTTTCCAAACGGTTGTACCAAATCCCACTCCTGTCCGCAGTGTATGACAATTTCAGGTGCTCCACATTCTTATCAACACTTGTTGTCAGTCCATCGAATTTTAGCCATGTATCATTTCAATCATTGACAGGGGACATTGACTTCCTATAGACTTCTAGTTTCATTTTTTTTTTTTTTTGCAGTACGCGGGCCTCTCACTGCTGTGGCCTCTCCCGTTGCGGAGCACAGGCTCCGGACGCGCAGGCTCAGTGGCCATGGCTCACGGGCCCAGCCGCTCCGCGGCATGTGGGATCTTCCCGGACCGGGGCACGAACCCGTGTCCCCTGCATCCGCAGGTGGACTCTCAACCACTGCACCACCAGGGAAGCCTTGACTTCTAGTTTCTTGATTTCAGACCCCTGGCATGGGCGGAACTGGGTTCCAAATTATCTGCTACACTTTTCTCCTTCCACAGTGCCAGGAAAAGCTGAAGGATTCATCCCTGCTGCCCCTGTATGCGCTGGAGCTGCTTACGGTCTATGCCTGGGAACAGGGGTGTGGAGCAGAAGACTTTGACATAACTGAGGCATCAGGACTGTTCTGGAGCTTATCAGGAAGCAGGAGCAGCTATGTGTCTACTGGACAGTCAACTACAACTTTGAGGATAAGACCGTCCGCAACATCCTGCTGGGCCACCTCCGATCCCCGAGGTACCAAGCTTCCCACGGCCCTCTCTCCTTACCTCTTTAGGTACATGCCAGGCTGTACCCCCTTAGAATGAGGGTGCATCCCTGTCTTTCCCAGCCAAGCATGCACCAAAAGAATGCCAGCAGCAGTGGGTAGGGAGGCAAAGAGAGGTCTGTCTGAAAGAGGGACGCTTCGATGCTTTTCACATTCTAAACCATTGTCACATTTTGTCCCAAAGCAAACACTTCCCCTCATAGAAGGAAGGGGCAAAGAGAGGAGGGGTCAGCAGACAGAGGAGACCGTTTTATTAGGTTATGAATGGAACATGCCTGTAAAGCGGAGAACACTAGACACAGAGAACACCAGGACCAGAGAGGCTAGACATCTTAGACAGAGCACTTCAGCAATTGGGAGGAACTGCAGGAGGTAAAAATCCAGGTTTCCAGATGCCCAGTCCAGGCCTCTTTCCCCCAAGATGATTTCTTCTCCCAACTGATTTTTTTTAATCAAATTCATAGGCCAGTAATCTTGGATCCAACTGACCCAACCAGTAATGTGAGCGAAGATAACACCTGCTGGCAGCTGCTAAAACAAGAAGCTCAAACCGGGTTATCTTCTCTCAGGCTGAACCAGTCACCTGGACTGTCCTGGAATGTTCTGGTGAGAGGGCTTTCCAATATAGTGCGTGTCCTGCTGCAGGCAGGGCCCTCCCGATACTCAGACTGCAGTCTTATCCAAGATCACCGTGAGCTGGTTTCCCAGAGATGCCATGACAAAGCACCATGCACTGGTGGCTTAAAGCAACAGAAATTTACTCTTTCACAGTTTGGGGGGCTAGGAATCCAGGATCAAGATGTGGACAGGGCCATGCTCCCTCTGAAGGCTCTAGGGAAAAGTCCTTCCTCACGTCTTCCAGCTTCTGGTGGCCGTTCGCGGTCCGTGGCTTGTGGCAGCAACACTCCGATCTCTGCCTCTGTTGTCACATGGCCTTCTCTTGTGTGTCTTCACAATGTCCTCCCTCCAGGCATGTCTGTCTCTGTGTCTCTCTCCTCTTCTTATAAGGACACCAGCCGTACTGGATTAGGGACCACAGTAATGACCTCGTCTTAACTTGATTACCTGTTTGCAAAGACCCTTTTTCCATATAAGGTCACATTCATAGGGTCTAGAGGTTGGGACTTCAACATATCTTTTAGGGGGACACAATTCAGTCTATAACACACCATTAGGGACCTCCCCTTCCATTAAAATGATAGTAATGTGCAAAATTGAAGAAAGAGAAAAGGCGGGCACCTGCAGATGAGAGACTTCAATTAGTTTCTGCAAGAGAGAAAGCAGGTGAGAAGGTGGTGACAGATGAAATGGAGCAGAGCCCAAGAGACGTGGGTGGCAGTCACCCTTGCGGATGCTGGGACAACCTCTGAGCTCTACTGAAGCAGGCGTTGGGGGCGAGAGCGAGAAGTGAGGCTGCAAACGGGAGAACTAATGAAGGGCCAGATGCATTGGGTTTTCCCCTCCCATCCCCCAAAGGAGAAGCACATCTATCAACACAAATTTGATTATATCTGCAAAGTCCCATTTTCCATACAGGGTAACATAGTCGTAGAGCAGGACGTGGACTTTGGGCGGTGGGGGTGGATATCACTATTCTCCCTCCCACTAGCAAGAAGTAGGCTGCCTCTGCAGACTGAGGCCTGACCAGAGCATGCAGAACAGGGAAGAAAAGATGCTCAGGTGAGGTGTCATGACCTGTGGTCCATGGAGCGCATCCCATCTGATGTTTTCTACTGAAGAGGAGAGAACTTCACTTTTATGCAGATGTCAGACCCCATTTAGACATCAGAATATGGTTTCCTTCCAAAAGTGACCACAGGTACAGAGAGTGAGCAGGTCCCACCCTCCACGGTCCCATTGGATTAGAGAACAGGTAACTGTCCCTTCAGACTGAACACACAGCCCCTCTGACTCCAGGACGGCCCTTCTCTTCAACACACTTAGACGGAACAGCATCCCCTGGTGTGGAGGGTTGAATAGTGTCCCGCAAAATTCATGTCCACCCAGATCCTCAGAATGTGACCTTCTTTGGAAGTAGGGTCTTTGCAGGTATTACCAGTTAAGAGGTCATCCTGGATCAGTGTGGACCCTGAATCCAATGACTGGTGCCCTTATAAGGAGACACACAGGGACACAGACACAGAAGGGAGAAAGCCACGTGACAAGAGAGGCAGGGGTCAGAGTGATGCAGCCACAAGCCAGGGAAGGCCGTGGACTTCCAGAAGCTGGAAGACACAGGAAGGATTTCCCCTAGAGCCTTGGAGGGAGCACGGCCCTGCCTACACTTCGACTGCAGACGTCTAGAAACGTGATTTGTTACGGCCGTTCAGGGAAACCAATCCACCGGGGCACAGGGTGTTTAACAGAGGCTGATAGAACCTTGAAAAAGGAATAATGTGATCATCAGAAGTCAAAAATACCTGTAATAAATGGGAAAATAAGGAAGGAACAGAGCAGTACGAGAAGCCAAGAGGTGCCGGCCATTTGTGGACGGTCCCAGAACAGAAAGTGGAAACTAGACAGTAATTTGGAGCCAGGTCTTCACAGACCTGTTGGGAGAAGGATCCAGATCCCTTCTAGAGGGTAAGAAGAGCAACTAGGAGAGGTTCTGTTTCTGGGGGATCTTGGGTACCACCCGAAACTCTCAGGTATGCTCTTGGGATATGTCAATGCAAGAACTCAGGATGACAAAGGTACCAGCAGGAGAGTTGAGAGCAGGAGGGAGAGATGGGGGAGCAGAGCAGGCAGGGGAGGAAGCGGGGGTGGGGGACAGGCGGCTGGCAGGGGGCGTCTCACAGCGGGCTCCTTCCACAGCCTGTGCCGCTCTACATGACCCCAGGCCATCTTCTGGACAAGTTCATCAAGGACCTTCTCCAGCCCAACAGGACTTTCCTAGATCAGATCAAGAAAGCTGTTGACATCATCTGTAAGTTTCTTAAGGAAAATTGCTTTCGACATTCAACTACAAAGTGTCAGAAGATTGTCAAGGTGAGCAATGGCCTTTCTCTTTGTTATTGGCGGGGACGAAGCCGTTCCTGTAACTCTGCAATGCTCCTGACCACTGGAAGTGTGAGGACAAAGTGTGAGGGAGGGAAGCAGGGGAGATGGGCAGCTAGGACCCTGGTTTTTAGTGGAGGGTGCTGATGCACTGCTTACGCCATTCGCAATAGACTTTTGGGGGGTGCACATTGTGCGGCTTGCGGCATCCTAGTTCCCCGACCAGGGACTGAGCCCGGCCCACGGCAGTGAAAGTGCCGAGTTCTAATCACAGTAGACTTCTGATTCTGTGTTAACCTCCGCGAGCTGCTGGCAACGCTTGCCGGTGCTTGGCTTGTGGTGCCTCACTCCAATCTCTGCCTCCCTCTCCCCGTCCCCTTCTCCTCTGGGTCTTTCTTCTCTTCCCTTCTAAGAACACTTGTCATTGGATTTAGGGCCCGCAGATCCCTAACTTCATTACATCTATAAAGACCCTTTTTCCAGATAACATCACATTCACACATGTTGCCAGCAGACATCTCTTTTGGGGGCGCCACCATTCAAACCACAGCAGATTCTAAGCTCCATGTGTATTAAAACAAAAAGTGACAGTCTTCCTAGTTTCAATTCATCCCATCAACTGAGCTAGAGATTCAGCAGATGGGGCCATTCTTGTCCAAGACTCCAAGGTCATGCGCTGACACACTTGCCTCCGTCTGTTGGCCACCAACCAGATAACTGTGTGTCCAGGGTCACAAGAAGGGAGGGGGAAAAGTGCTGACCTGTGAGCAAGAACATTTGCCGTGATGCAAAGAAACAGATCTGTGTGCATGCTGCCCTGGGACGGGTCTGGGGACCAGTACCGACGTCCCACGCGCCATGAGTAAAATGTCTCACGAGGTTAATTTGAGGGAAAACAAGACTGGCTGTGTTCATGGTCTGTGAACCATTGTTGAAGCATTCATTTTGTCCTCTGCTTCCCCAGCCTCTCATTAACATGATAGTAAATAAATAAGAAACGTTAATGACACAGCAAAGAAGAAAATAGGAAGAGAGCCTTTGGCCGATAAGAAGTTGCTTTCTATCTTCCTGAAGTTGGTTGCAAGAGTTGTCTGCTGAGGTGATGGGGGAGGTGCCACCTGGAGGATGCAGGGAGGGGGCTGTGGCCCGGGAGACCAGCTGCATGAATGAAGTGGCATGGACCAGGGATGAATGGAGCACCTGTGTACAGGAAGCTCCACTCCCCTCGCCCCCTAGGCCATGTAGCCAGGCATTCACTACCCATGGGTAAAATAAACATTGCTTTTGCAGAAATCAAATGAGCTTTCTGGGGAAAACCAGGAAAACATGCATGAGGGTTGATGCTCAGAGCAAATCCCACCAAGTTGTGGCATTGAGAGAGCTCCCTGCGAAGCTGGCTTCTCCCCGACTCACCCTCAAAGAAGCCCATCAGCTAAGGAGCTGTGCCTTCAGGGAGAACTTCACAAAACAGACAGAATGAACCTGTGTGCCTGCCTAAGCTGCCTCGTGCAGAGCCTGGCAAGCCAGGGCCAGCGAGCTAAGAGTGGTTTTACTTTTTTTTTTGCGGTACGTGGGCCTCTCACTGTTGTGGCCTCTCCCGTTGCGGAGCACAGGCTCCAGACGCGCAGGCTCAGCGGCCATGGCTCACGGGCCCAGCCGCTCCGCGGCATGTGGGATCTTCCCAGACCGGGGCACGAACCCGTGTCCCCTGCATCGGCAGGCGGACTCTCAACCACTGCGCCACCAGGGAAGCCCCGGTTTTACATTTTTACATAGTTGAAGAAGAAGAAGGAGAAGAAGGGAGAGGAGGAAGAGGAAGGGGAAAAGGAGGAGGATGGGGGGGAGAAAAGTGAGGAGCGGGAAGTAGAAGCTTATGTGGCAGAGACACACGTAGCCCACAAAGCGTAAAATATGTATCAGCTAATGCTTTACGGAAAGTTTGCCGACCCCTGCATCTAAATGATGAGTATTCATCCAATGGTCCCCAGATTGCAGGAGGGAAGAGATGATGTCAGGCTTGCCTTAGTTTGATTTATTTCAGGTCACAGAAATTCAAATAAAGCTACATACTCTTTTTTGTCTGTTTGTCCAGAGTATACTGTAAATGGACATCTTGAGGACTGTATTTCATAAGATCAAGTATGCAAAGGGATCTATATAGTGTCTAACAGAGCACATTCAGCTGATATTAATACAGTGCCTTGTGTTTAAAATTTGCTCATTGCGTATTGATCCATTCGAATTTTGTTTTATCTAGGGGGAAAATTTTAGATTTTCACTATTGAGGATTTTTTTTCTCACTATGGTCTCTTTTTAAAATTTATTTATGTTTATTGAAGTACAGTTGCTGTACAATATTATATAAGTTACAGGTGTATGGTATAGTGATTCACAATTTTTAAAGGTTATACTCCATTTATAGTTATTATAAAATATTGGCTATATACCCCATGTTGTACAATATAACCTTGTAGCTTATTTTACTGCTAATAGTGTATACCTCTTACGTCCCCACCCCTGTAGTGCCCCTCCTCACTTCCCTCTCCCCACTGTAACCACTAGTTTGTTCTCCACGTCTGTGAGGCTGTAAAGCTACGTTAGTCCTTACCAGAAACCTTTAGGAAGTTGACTTGAGAAGCGGGTCATTTATAACTAGCCCATCCATTGTTTGTGGGCAAATTCACACATCAAATGGCATGAGATGAGCCACCTTTGGAACCAGATGATTCTATTTGTTTGGAAAATGAAACACTCTGCTTCGGAATCAGCCCTAACTGGAGACTCGAACGTGGCACCGCTCCCGGCAACCTCATTAATTAGCCCAACGGGCGCCAGCCCATGGGGGTGAGGGCTCAGGCTCTAGAAAATACTGTATCTCCAGTTGCCTTTGCTTCCCTGGGGCGGGGGGGGGGGGGTCAACCGCCAAAGGCACGGCTCTGAAGAGCGGCTCCGATGCCGACCTTGTTGTGTTCGCGGACCCGCTGAAAAGCTACACCTCCCAGAAAAACGAGAGATGCAACATCATCAAGGAAATCCATAAGCAACCGGAAGCCTGTCAGCGGGAGAAGGATTTTGAAGTGAAGTTTGAGATTTCAAAATGGAAGGCTCCCCGGGTGCTGAGCTTAACTCTGAAATCCAAAGTCCTCAACGGAAGTGTTGACTTTGATGTGCGGCCTGCATTTAATGCCCTAGGTAAGACTCCTAAGATTTGAGCTTCTGGAGGAGGAAGAGGGATTCTGGTGTGATGGGGGGAGGTGGGGGAGCGGGAAGTCACGTGACTTACTGATCGGACCTGGTCCAGTGCCCCAACAGGTGGCATTCATAATGACAGCAATACCTTACACCTGTATACATTTTCATTCTCGTTTATTTTATCCCTACGACGGCCAGAACCCACATCTTATACTCCCATGGTGTCATTCACAACATCTATCAAAGAATGGGGTACACGGGAATTCAGTACACAGTTATAGATAAAATGCCTCAAGTAGTAGGGAAGGAAATGAAAAAACAGACTGTGGGAGAAATTCTGAGGCAAAGACAGGAAATCTGGGTGTTCGCCTTCCATCTTAGGCAAAAACTCCTTTAGAAATTTAATTCGTGAGTGACAGATACACAATGGTGTATTAAAAGAAACCAAGGAAGGGCTTCGCTGGTGGCGCAGTGGTTGAGAGTCCGTCTGCCGATGCAGGGGACACGGGTTTGGTGCCCCGGTCTGGGAAGATCCGACATGCCGCGCAGCGGCTGGGCCCGTGAGCCGTGGCCGCTGAGCCTGCGCGTCCAGAACCTGTCCTCCGCAACGGGAGAGGCCACAAGAGTGAGAGGCCCGCGTACCGCAAAACAAAACAAAACAAAACAAAACAAAAAAACAAGGCTATTTCAGGCATTTTCCAAATCAAAATCAAGAAGACTCTGGTACCTTCCCTCTGAATGGTTCTTAGGGTCTTTAGAGAGGAAATGACAGTATATAGATAGGGGGTCAGCTAACTTTTTAAATAAAAGGCAAGATAGCAAATATTTTCAGCTTTAAGGACCATAAGGTATCTGTCACAACTGCTCAACTCTGCCTTTGTAGCTTGAAAACAGCCATAGACGATACATTAATAAGTGGGCGTGACTGTGTTCCGATGAAACTTTATTTACAAAAACAAACAGGCGGCCAGATTTAGTCTGGGGGCCACAGTTGGCAAACTTCAGATCAGCACTATCTAGAAGGCCTTTCTGGGATAACGAAAATGTCCTCTATCTGTGTTCTGTATCTATTGAGAGCTTGAAATGTTGCCAGTACGAGTAAGGAACTAAATTTCTCATTTGATTTTCCTTTAATGAGTCTGAATGCAAATAGCCACCTTGGCTGATGGCTACCCTGTTGGACAGTGCAGGTCTAGATAACGCTTTAATAATAAATACCACCTATACTCATATAAACCATGTAATTTTTAATATCTCATTACTCTGGAGATGCCCCCGATATCTTAGACATCAGTAATTCACATACACTAATAGAGTTCAAAATAATTTCCCAGAATTAAATTATAGTTGTCAACAGTGTTTTGAAATCTGTTACTTTCTATACAGATTAAAGCATAATGTAAATTTCTTCCCCATGTTAGGTGAACTGAAGTCTGACTCTACACCCAGCCCCAGGATCTATGCTGACCTCATCTATTTGCATAAATCCTCAGACACCCTGGGGGGAGAATTTTCTACCTGTTTCACGGAGCTACAGCGCAATTTCGTTTGCTCCCGGCCCACGGAACTGAAGGATTTGATTCGCCTGACTGGTACAAATGGGTACGACAGCTCTTGTCCTGGCCACCTGGTTATTATTTTTATCAGTACTCTGTGACCATGAAACCGGCACTTGTGCTCACTGTCTCCCATGCTGGGGGCTGGACCACATTACAGAATCTTCCCATGCCTAACCCTGAGTATCTTTGTGGAGTTCCCATCACTAACCCCATTGAGATGGGTCAGATGTAAGCATCTCCTCCCAACAAAGCTGCCACACATGGTTTATTTTGCTTTTTCTCTGACACCCAAAGAACTCTGCAGGAATCCAAGTTATCGTGCCTCCAAAGGGCAGATGAAGTTGGGATTTTCATGCCTGCAAGTCACCAGCATGGCTTATCTGCTGCTAGGTGTCCATAATTAATAGACTCAGATGCTACCTCTTGGAAGGCAGGTTGAAGCGACAGGCAGCAGCAGGGGCTGCATTTTCTATACTGGTTCGCCTCCCTCCACTTCCATCCGTCTGCCACAGGGTAGTTTCTAAGTATTCTCATGACAGCAGACACCCAGCACAACAGCACCTCTTTCAGGAGATGTCTCCTTTCTGTGTCCAGCTTCCTGAAACCCGAGGAGACTGAACCCTGTGGTTTCCACGTCTACACCCAGCCCCAGGGTGCTCAGAGTGCTCAGGGCTGCAGGGTGACCTTGAGCAAGTCACTTCACTTCCCCATGACTTCAGCATGGCGACCTCTGCCCGCTGTGTAGGGATGCTGGGGGATCAGGAGTGAATGACGTAGGTGGAATGTCTGGCCCCATAATTAGCACACAGTGGGTCTTTAGTAAATGGTACTATGTTATAACTCTAGGACGGTACATACAGCCAAAGCACAACAAAGAAGTCTGCGTGGGCTGCCTTTAAGCTGCAAAGTGACCCTTCCCAGACCAGTCCTAGCGCTGCGTCTCGAGACCTGGGTGCCCTACTGCGGCCCCAGCAGTCCTTCACGTGCACCCTCTAAGGCTCTTGCTACGCTCATTTCACCTTCCTGCTCTAACCAGTATCGTCTGATGTTCCCACTCTTCCCTCAGTGTGGAAGCAAACTGAAGCAAAAGGGGTCTCTGCCCCCCAAATATGCCTTGGACCTGCTTACCATCTACGCCTGGGAGCAGGGGAGCGGGGCGCAGGATTTTGACACGGCTGAAGGTTTCCGGACGGTCCTGGAGTTGGTCACAAACTAGCAGCATCTCTGTGTCTTGTGGATGGTCAACTACAACTTTGATGATGAGATTGTGAGGCGCTTCCTCCCGACCCAGATCCAGAGAACCAGGTGCCCCAAACCTCAGCCCCCTCCATTTCTTAACCTGATTCCCTCCAACGCTATTTTGGTGACCTGAATTCACCTCCCGTGGGGTCCTGATCCATTATTCCTCCTGTGAAACTGAGAAGGGAATGTGCTGGCCGTCAGAACCGCCCACAGTCTCCAGGGGTAAAATCCCAGGGAGGCAGGAGAACTGTCATCAGGAGGAACAAAGAAGGAAGGACCAAGGTACCAGGTCCCTGAGTTGCTTTCATCTTTCTAGGTCAGAAGGAAAAGCATGGATTCATTAGCAGGTCTAAAAGGTGTGGAAGTTGGAAGTGTGTTCCTGAGAAATAATGCTATTATTCGCTGCTGGTGCATCCTGCAGGCTGTTTATTAGATCAGGTTTTATCTCCCCTTTCCAACCTCCATCCCACAAAACCTTTATCCTTCAAGAATAGGAAGGAATCTTAGTGTATCCACTTAGCACCAGCAGCAGGGAACCAAAACAGTGGAAGCAAAAGAAAAGAGAAGAGAGAAAAGAAAGAAACATTGAGAAAGAATAGAGGAGAAAAAAAAAAAGACAATAAGATACCCTGGCTTGCCTACCATGGGTGTGACCTACTTGACAGTAGAGTTGATTAAATGATACATTATATTTCAGTTGCCCTAGCATGGAGAGATGTTTATAGAATGCCTTCATGTGTATAAGAATGAACAGCTTTCAAAACTTTTCTGACAGATATGATTTAATTCTAGGAAATCACTTTGAACTGTATTGGTACATTTGAATTACGGACATCTAAGCTAGAAAGACACATTGTTTTGTTACGAACAGTAGAATGGGCCCCCAATTCTGAGGCCACTGGTTCTAAAAAGCATGCCTCTAATGACTTCTAATCTCTCGTTTAGGCCTGTGATCTTGGACCCAGCCGATCCTACTGGCGACGTGGGTGGAGGGGACCGTTGGTGTTGGCATCTTCTAGCAGAAGAAGCTACTGAATAGCTGTTGTCTCTCTGTTTCCGAGACGGGTCGGGTTGTCCCATACAATCGTGGAACATGCCAGTAGGAATCATCTAAAGGAAGTGTCATCTGGAGATTACCCTGGGACAGGCCGAAATCAAAGAGCTTCCCTGCTATGGCAACTTGGGATTCACTCAGCCACAAATAACAGATAACCCAACTCAGGAGCCTAAACGACTGGGTTTTTTCTTCCCATAACAAGAAATCCTAAGGCAGGCAACCTAGGACTCGCACAACAGCTCCACTGGACTTTCCCCAGGAGCAGATCACCTCCACCGTGGCACTTGGTACTGGGGCTGGATAGCTCTTCGTGGTAGGGGCCGTCTTGGGCAGTGTTAAGTCTCTACCCACCAGATGCAGTAGCACCACCCCCGAGTGCAACAACCAAAAATGCCTCCAGACGTGACCAAGGGTCCCCTGGGGCACACTCATCCCCAGCTCTTCCTGGCTCCACCCTCTTTAGTCGTTCATTTGAGTCTTCGTGGCACTGAGAGTGGCTATTGCACCTCCAGGTGGCGGGTCCATGGTGAGGTTGGAGGAACAGAAAGAGGGAGGATACCCACCCAGGTAGCTTATTAGAAGCTTCATCCAGCAAACTCTCTTACTCAAGCTGCAGCTACCTGTAACCGAAAAGTGGCTCCAGAAAGGGGGGTGAGAGTTGGGTCAGCCAGCCAAGAGTGCCTGCCACCCCTGTCCAAAGCTCCACCGCCAACCAAGATACCTGCCACCAGGTATACTTGGTTCCCCCATCAGGTTCTCTGTCAACAAGTACCCAAAACTGTCCCTGGTAGTAGTCACCTTCTCAGATACACTTCCTTCTTTCTTTTTGGTTTTTTTTTCTGTCTCTTTTAACCAATGGTTCTAACTGCTTGGATATGTATTATTCTCGCACGTATATTTCTTTCTTTCTAGACAGTGCAGTCACCAGGAAGTTGGGGAGCAGGGATACATTCTATTGTCAGTGAGATGCACTTATTCAGAAGGTGTAGATTCCTGGAATAATAATGCTGGAAGAAACTTCTAGAGACCACCAGGCAACTGCTTTTTTTTTTTTTTTATGGTTAATAAACTACAAAATTTACAAACCCAAGCCTGAATGAACGGTATTACTCTAGTTCATATTATCATTATTGGTATAACGTATTAGCCATGACTGATAGCAAAAATCATTGTACATAATAAATATTGTGCTTTATTTAGAAAGATGACTTATAAGCACTGCTGTAGGCCTGCTAGATAGGGCTTTGATTTTCTAATAATACTATTAAGTTATCTAATCTATTCAAAATAGCTTGACCGATGGCCACAATCTATGTTTTTCAGGTGACTGGTATGATTAGAAATTTGGCTTACGACTAAGGCACGAGGCTGTTTTCTAGGAAAAGTTATTATCATCGTCAATGGGTCGGCCCACAAAGTTTATTTGTCCTCGCAAACACTGTCTGAAGCACGACGCCCCCTCTGCCCGCTCTGTTCGGCAGAAGAGGAGAGCGGAAATCCCACCATGTGCTTTATACCATGACTGGCCACATTCAGGCCCCTTGAGGAGGCGGTTCTGAGGAGCTAAACTCTGGTCCTCTTCCTTCTCTGTAATCTCATCTGAACAATTTAATGCACGTCCATGGCCTCCCCCACCCCTGACAGGCAGTTGCTTTTAAAGAATCGGTCACTGTGTGAAAGAGTAGCCCATTCTTCCCTTGACGGCCCCCACTGCTCCTTCCCTCGCTTCTTCAACTCCTCTTGAAATCAAGACCTCCACGTCCTTCGTAAAGCCTCACCTCGCCTTGCTGAAGTCTCGTTCCGTGTGTGACCTCCGTTATTAAAAACATTTGCTCTCGTCCAGGTTTATGTGCACGGTATTTGTCAACCATTCTGTATTTTCCCAATTACTAACTCCTTCCTTTTCCTCCAAGTCTTAGAAGAGGGATCTTTTCCCAAAGTGAAGCCCTTCACCTGCCCCTTTATTCCCATAATTCCATGATCTTTTGCTCTCACACACTTCCTCCAGAGCAGGAAGTCATCATCCGGAGAAGGGAGAAAGCTCAGCTGTTGTGCTGGGGGTGCTGGTCAGGAAAAGGGATCCTTCCCCAGGACTTGGCCATGGTGATGCCAGAATAATGGGAGAACAAGATAGCCAGTGGGTGACCCCTATGAGCTCTGACAGCGAGAGGGGAAACTGCCACAAACCACAAGAGACCTGGGAAAGCAAGAGGGGGGTGTGGCAGGTAGAATAATTACCCCCCAAAGATGTCTGCATCCTAATCCCTGGAACCTGTGAATATGTTACCTTACGTGGCAAAGGGACTTTGAAAATGTGATTAAGGATCTGGAGATGGGGAGATGATCCTGAGTTATTCAGGTGGGTTCAGGTGGGTCCCATCTAATTCCGCAAGCCCTTAAAAGCAGAGAAGCAGTCCCACCTGAAGTCAGAGAGACTCAGCTCAAGAAGAGGCAGGTGAGGGATTGGAGCCATTGTTGCCGGCTCGAAGGGCCGAGTCAGGGAATGTTCTAGGCTTCTAGGAGCTGACAGCCGCAAGGAAACAGGAACCTCCGTCCTGCAGTCACGTGGACCTGGACTCAGCCAACCAGCGGAGTGACCTGTAGGCGGACCCTCCCTAGAGCCTCCAGGTAAGGAACGCAGCCCGGCCAGCGCCTTGATTTCAGCCTTGTGCCGCCCAGAGCAGAGACACCAGCCAGGCGTGCTGGGCCTCTGACCACGGAACTGTGAGCTGATGAACTTGTGTGGTCTTGAGCCACTAAATGTCTGATCGTTTGTTTCAGCGGCTGCTGCCTCACAGGCAGGTGGCAGTAAGCAGCTGGGGGCCTGGGCCCAGAGGGGAGCCGGCCTCCCCTGCTCCGGGACCAGTCACTCCATGCCTGCCCAGCCTGTGTCCAGGGAAGGCGACTCACACGTAAGAGGGAAAACTCTTTTTTTCCTCGGCCTTCAGTATTTCTGACACCAGTCCCAGTGCTTCTTTCTTTTTTTTTTGGCTGTGCTGCACGGTTTGTAGGACCCCAGTTCCCCGACCAGGGATCGAACCCAGGCTCTTGGCAGCAAAAGTGCCCAGTCCCGACCGCTGGACCCCCCGAGAATTCCCAATACTTCTGACACCAGATTGGGAGTGGGGGGATTTTCTCACACTGAGCAATTCTCCGACACCAGCTGTGTGTCCCACAACTCAATTCAATCCTGACCCTCTCTACCCGGAGTCCATGTCAGACGCCACGGGTGAGGGGCTCAGTCCCACAGTACGGCCGCCACCTCCACTTCAGGGTCCAGGCCTCCGGTACTTCTAACCAACTAGTTATAAATCGGGGGTTCCCACGACCCCCTCCTCAGGCTCAGTAATCTTCTAGAATGGCTCCCAGAACCAGAAGAGCAGTTTACTTACTAGATTACCAGCTTATTATAAAAGGCTATATAACTGGGGGAGTGCTGGTGAGGGCTCTCCTCCTGCCTTGCAGGTGGCTGCCTTTTTGGTGTGTCTTCACATGGGGGAGAGAGATCTTTACTATCCCTAATTTTCCCCTCATTTCCTCCACCTGCAGTATTAAAGGAAAATGCTGGTTTTCGTGTGTGTGTGTGTGTGTATTTTTTCAGACTATACATTTAATTCAGGTGTATTAGAGAATTTTGAAAAAAATGAAACCCACTTCTAATGGTCACCCCTGATCCCTACCACCCAGGAAGGATCTCGGTTAACCTTCCATCTGTTTTTCTATGCACCCATACAAATACATGTATATTTACAAAGATGGAATCATCATGCTTCTATTATAGAGCGTCTCGCTTTCGCCACTTAGTACGGAATCATGGATACTTTCTTTCTCATGTCATCACGAGAATGACATGTCCTTTCTCATGTTCTTTGAAAACACCATAATATTCCGTCATATGGATGTCACTGTATCCCATCATATGGATAAGTCATCATGGGAATGTAATTTAGTCATTCTCTTTTGTTGAACATTTTCGAAAAAGATTTTGCCTTTTGAAAAATGGCCACAACACACCTGTCTGTACGTAAACCTTTGTTTCTTTTTTTTTAATTGAAGTATAGTTGATGTACAATTTTATATAAGTTACAGGTGTATAATATAGAAAAATGTTGGTATTCTAACAATTCCATAGCTATTCTTACATTGAGCGTGTCCACCCATGGGCCTCGGGCAGCTTCCCACTCATAGTCAGTCCCAGGTCCACCATGTGCAACCCATCTTTTCCTCCACTCCTGAACTCTTTGTAGACGTGCTCTTGCTGCCATTTTGTGGTCTTCGAGAGAATTAAACTAGCCTGTGCAGAAAGCAGGAAAGTCCTAGAAAATGGTTAGCGCTTAAAGCCACTGTGGTGCAATCACAGGAGGTTCATTCTGAGTCATGATCTATGCGATAAAGCATCTTTCAGCAAGCTATTATTTCCACATACTGTTCGTTAACTGCTCACTAATAGAGAAGGAAAAGCAGACCAAAGGCTCTGAAACAACTTTTGTCTTTTAATTCGGCTTCCCCCAAGCCTAGGGACACTGGATAGATTCTACTGAAGTAATCTGTGGTATTTCTGAAATCATTCTATGCTGTGTCTATTAGAGAAATGAGTCTTTCCCATCGACCTCAAATTTGACCATTAGGGATTCAAGTCTTTGAGTTCTGTAGGCATTCCCACTTTTAAGAATCCCCTATTAAAATGGTAATCAGGAGATCCTAAAAAAATAAATGGAGTTTTGTTCATGAATTGGGAGATTTAACATTGTTAAGATAACAATACTACCCAAAGGGATATACAGATTAAAGATTCAGTGCAATCCCTGTCAAAATCCCAACGGTATTTTTTTTTTTTTTTTTTTTTACAGATATGGGAAAACTCATCCTGGAATTCATAAGGGGTTTCAAGGGACCTAGATTTCAAAACTGGTACAAAGTGACTGTAATCAAAACAGAGTAGTATTTGCAGAAGAATAGACATATAGACCAATAGAACAGAATTGAGAGCCCAGAAATAAAGGCTTACATTTACGGTCAGTTGACTTTCGACAAGGGTGCCAAGATCATTCAATGAAGAAAAATGTTCTCTTCAACCAATGGTGCTGAGAAAACTAGATATCCACATGAAAGAATGAAGTTGGACCCCTTCTTTATACCATACACAAAAATTAAAGTGGATCAAGGACCTAAATTTTAAGAGCTAAAACTATAAAACTGCTAGAAGAAAGCCTAGAGGAAAATTTGCATGACCTTGGATTTGGCAATGGTTTCTTTTTTTTAAAATTAATTAATTAATTTATATTTGGCTGCATTGGGTCTCCGTTGCTGTGTGGGGGCTTTCTCTAGTTGTGGCGAGTGGGGCTACTCTTTGTTGCGGTGCGCATGCTTCTCATCGCAGTGGCTTCTCTTGTGGAGCACAGGCTCTAGGCACACAGGCTTCAGTAGTTGTGGTGAGCAGGCTCAGTAGTTGTGGCACGCAGGCTCAGTAGTTGTGGCACACAGGCTTAGTTGCTCCGAGGCATGTGGGATCTTCCCAGACCAGGGCTCAAACCCGTGTCCCCTGCATTGGCAGGTGGATTCTTAACCACTGCGCCACCAGGGAAGTCCCTGTTCGGGACTTCAATGGTTTCTTAAATATGACCCCAGAAGCACAGGTAACAAAAGAAAAAGATGAATTGGACTTCATTAGATTAAAATCTTCCGTGCCTCAAAGGACAGCATCAAGAGAGTAAAAAGACAACCCACACGATGGGAGAAAATATTTGCAAATAATACATCTAACAAGGGTTTAAAATCCAGAATATATAAAGAACTCCTACAACTCAACCACAAAAATACAAAAACCCAGTTAAAAGGTGGGCAAGGGACTTGAATAGACATTTCTCTAAAGAAGATAAACAAATCGCCAATAAGTACATGAAAAGATGCTCAGCATCATTAGTCATTAGAGAAATGCAAATCAAAACCACAGTGAAATACCACTTCACGTCAATTAGGATGGCTATAATTTTAAAAAGAAAAAAGAATATAACAGTTGGAGAGGATGTGAAGAAATTGGAACTCATGTACATTGCTGGTGGGATCATAATAGGTGTATGCCTATTTATATGCCTGTAAGTATATCCATTTGTCTACCCATATGTTTCTCTCTATATGTCTATATCCCTATGTCTATTCATATGTCAATGTCTGCATCTACATCTTTAAGCAATGGTAGGTTAGATCCATCACACTCTGGTTTCCCACAGCTGGTTTCTGTCATTTCTAACTTTGGATAGAGTTAGGGTTAGAATCAAAGAGAAGGGAGGGCATTCCCAGCAGTGGGTATAGCCTCTACAAGGCTGATTCTGGGGCAGGGAGTAAACCGGCTTGGCTGGATTGGATGACAAGCCCCATCTTCAGCTTTCTCCCTGCCCCGAGCCTGGCTCAGAGCTCGGCACCTGCAGAGCGTGTGCTTGTGGACTTGCTGTGAACGGAGGATGAGAGTGGGAGGTAGTTCGGAAGAGTAGGTTGAAGGTAGACGGTGGACGGTGAGCTCTGGGAGCCTCGGAGAGCCATGGATGGTTTCTGAGCTGGGGAGTGAAGGGCATGAGAAAGACAGGGTTTGGGGGAGATGGGCCAAGATGTGGTAAGTGGTCACAGCCATGATGGGAGAGGCAGACTGGGCTGCTCTGACACGTCCTGGCGGTTGTGGTCTTGGAAAAACATAAAGGAGGCCAGTGAAGGAGGCCAGTGAAGAGAGTTGCTTGAGATAATGGGATGTCCTTGATTTGCCCCAAAGTAACTTTCTAAAGCTTTGAGGGTGCCCTTCCACCACTCCCCATACCCTTGGTGAGCTGGACAAGAGTGGTCACGCTAGTTCCCTTCCCATCTCTGGAAAGGGACACTCCCTTGGCATTAGTAACCGTCATTGTCAATCATAACCTGTGAACACTTTCTATTACGGAATCCTCACAGCTACCCAAGAAGTCCCCACTGTTACTACCCGCATTTTACAGGTGGGGAAACTGAGGTACAAGCAGGTGAAGTGATTTGCCCAGGTCACACAACCAGGAAATGTCAAAATGGGGATTTGAACTAAGTTCTGCAGCACTGTGGACGCTGCCCATTGTGGCCACCATCAGAGGGCACACTCCACCAATTCCAAACTATTTTCCCAATTATGATAACATTACTCGCTGCCCTCCGAAAGGTAGTGCCGACAGATTTGGCCCTTTGTCCCCACTCCAACCCTCATTCCCTGGGGATCTTTGGCCAAACTGATGTGCCATTCTGTGCCTCAGTTTATTCATCTCTATAAAGGGGCCAAGAACAGGACCTACCACCTCATAGGGCTGCCAGGAGAATAAATAAGACCCTTGCACAGCACCTGAAACAACACTCAGTTAACGTTACTTTTTAGCATTAATGCCTTCTAAGCACGCTGTGCTTGTCTAAAGTCGCTCCATGGAGAATTCTCTCCATGGAGAATCCCATTGGCATTTGGTCCATGTGCTCACTGTGGACTGACCCACTGGAAGCAAGGGCAGTCACATTCCTCATTAGCCAGACTGTGAGGGGTAATGGCTTGGAACATGGAGTTGGGGGTTCAGACAGACTTGGGTTCAAATCCAAGCTCCATCATTTGCTGGCTGTGTGATCTTGGGGAAGTGACCTCACCTCTCTGAGCCCCAGTAAAAATGGGATAATGATCATTTGCATCATTTGGGCTTGTTAAGAGGATTGTGTGCAGTGCCAGGCACTACAGAAGCCAGGAAGACATGGGAGCTTGCCTGGGTCCCCCGGCAAAGGGGCAGACCTTACATATTCAGGATCCTGGCCTGTGCTCTCCTCTCCCCCCACCCAACGAGGGCCCCTGTCTAGAGGCTACCCTGTTCCAGCCAGTTTTTGAGGTCCCCATCATTCAAGAGAATGGGGCTCCCGGGCAGAGAGTACCTGGGCCCTACTCAGGGATGGCCCAGTCAGCAAGAAGCAGGCCCTTCTGCTGTGACAGCATTGTCCCAGTGCACGGCCTTTGATCCTCTCTAAGGGTCATATGACCCCCTGTGGCTATTGCTGACAAAGCACCCCAGGTGTGCTGCACGTGACCACCGAGCAATTCCATGTTCCTGTAGACTTGACCCCTGATAACAACACCTGACATCCACTTGCCGGGCACATGACATGCATTTTCCCCTTAAATCTTTCTCCTTAAATCAACAACCCTAAGAGTGCCAGGAAACCCTTAACCACATTTTAAAGACAGAAAACTGGAGTCCAAGAAGAGAGATAACTTCCCCCAGGAACAAACTCAAGTGAGCAGGGGACATGGATCTCGCTGATCCAAAGAACTAATTCTTATCTGCTGCCTATGGGGGCCCCCAAATGGGACATGCTTTGATGTGCAGAGTCCTCCCAAAACTGACTTAATTCGGCTAATGGCACAATGGCAACGGCCCCATAGAAAAACACTCAAAGAATGAGCTGACAGTTCGCGGAGAAGAAAATGCAAATAGTTACTAAGCTGATGGAAACTTGTCAGCTTTGCCAACAGGGAAAAATACAGATCAAAGCAATGATGAGAAAGTATTTTTTACCCATTGTGTTGGTAAGAAGTAACCCAATTGTTAAAATATCAGTGCTGGTCAATCCCACTACAGGACATATATCCAGAGAAAACCGTAATTCAAAAAGAGTCATGTACCACAATGTTCATTGCAGCACTATTTACAATAGCCAGGACATGGAAGCAACCTAAGTGTCCATCGACAGATGAATGGATAAAGAAGATGTGGCACATACATACAATGGAATATTACTCAGCCATAAAAAGAAATGAAACTGAGTTATTTGTAGTGAGGTGGATGGACCTAGAGTCTGTCATACAGAGTGAAGTAAGTCAGAAAGAGAAAAACAAATACCGAATGCTAACACATATATATGGAATCTAAAAAAGAAAAATGGTTCTGACGAACCTAGGGGCAGGACAGGAATAAAGACGCAGACGTAGAGAATGGGCTTGAGGACAACAGCACAGGGAGATCAGCTGGGTGCTTTGTGACCACCTAGAGGGGCGGGATAGGGAGGGTGGGAGGGAGACGCAAGCGGGAGGGGATATGGGGATATACGTACAGCTGATTCACTTTGTTATACAGCAGAAACTAATACAATATTGTAAAGCACTTACACTCCAATAAAGATGTTGAAAAAAAAAAAACAGTGCTGATGAGAAAGCAGGGAAATGGATACTCCCTGATAGGACATTGCTGGTGGGAGTGTGGCTTGCTACAGCTTCTTAAGGAAGGGATCTGCTACAGCTGTTGACATTTAAAATATGCATGCCTGTTGATCTGCCTTCCACTTTCAGGATTCTGTCCTACAGAAATAAAAGCATCTGCACCAAAGGTAAATGTCTTCAAGGATGTGTATGGAGCATTGTTTGCAAGGGGCAAAACCCAGAAACACAGCAAGTACCCACCTACGTGGGAGTGTTTGCAAAGTTATGACACCTTCCCGCATCCCACAGAATATCAAGCAACTATTATAATGAATGATTTTAGACTTAAATGTGCCAGCATGAGAGGATCCCATGAAGCATTCTTAATTTTAAAAAATGCACGTTACAGAACAACGTCAACGATGCGAGCCTACTTTCTACAAAAGTGACATGAAATCCAAGTTAGAATTCTTGTATGTGTGTATTTACACACACCTGCTCTTAACTTTAATTGTCTGAGTCGGGGCAGGGACAGGGTTAGCGTGTGGTGGGTCCTTAGAAGGGGGTAGAGGGCAGAGTTAATTTCATTATTTTATTGATTTTCAGAGTTTAACAAACTTTTCTTTCTGTCCTTCCAATAAGAAAGGAAAGACACACTTGTGACAAATGAAATGATATTATGTATAAAGATGCACACTTGTGACTCCTTTTGTTTCAATCCCACTCCCGGGTTTATAACTGTGAAGGTCAGTGTTATGTGTCAACTTGGCTGGGCTACAGTCCCCAGTTATTCAATAAGCACTAAGCTAGGGACTTCCCTGGTGGCGCCGTGGTTAAGAATCCACCTGCCAATGCAGGGGACACGGGTTCGAGCCCTGGTCCAGGAAGATCCCACATGGGGAGTAACTAAGCCCGTGCGCCACAACTACTGAACCCATGCTCTAGAGCCCGCGAGCCACAACAAGAGAAGGCACCACAAGGAGAAGCCCGTGTAACCGCAACGAAGAGTAGCCCCGGCTCGCCACAACTAGAGAAAGCCCACATGCAGCAACGAAGACCCAACGCAGCCAAAAATAAATAAATTTTTTTTTTTTAAAAAAAGCACTAAGCTAGGTGTTGCTGTGAAGGGATTCTGTAGATGTGATTAAAGTCCATAATCAGTTGACTTTATGTAAGGGAGACTATTTTAGATCATCTGGGTGGGCCTGATCCAATTGGTTGAAAGGCCTTATATGCAGAGCTGAATCTTCCTGGAAGAAGCAGTTCTGCCTGTGGATGGCCGGTACCCCCGAGTTTCCAACCAGCCCATCCTGTGAATTTCAGACTTGCCTAGCCAGCCTCCACAGTCCATAAATCGATTCTTTGCGATAGACCTTTTTTTTTTTTTTTTTTTTTGCGGTATGCAGGCTTCTCACTGTTGTGGCCTCTCCCATTGGGGAGCACAGGCTCCGGACGTGCAGGCTCAGCGGCCATGGTTCATGGACCCAGCCGCTCTGCGGCATGTGGGATCTTCCTGGACCGGGGCACGAACCCGTGTCCCCTGCATCGGCAGGCGGACTCTCAACCACTGTGCCACCAGGGAAGCCATGACGGACCTATTAACGTGGGTCTCCTACTGAGGTTGTTTCTCTGGTTGAACAGTGACCGACACAATGCCCTAGAAAAATTATTTTACAAGTGCACCAGAAGATGTGTTAAAAAGATGCCGTCAGTAGCAAAAACCTGGTAACAACACACATATATCCATCAACAGAAAAATGGATAGATAAACGTTGACGTAGTCCTGCCATGAACTGTTCATTACACGGCACGGAAAACGCACAAACTGTCACCACACAGACGACAGGGTTGAAGCTCACGAACAGGATGGTGCTAGAAAGAAGCAAGTCACCTAAGAATAGAGAAAGCACTATTTGATTTACATAAACTTTTTTTTTTTAATTTTTGGCTGCGTTGGGTCTTCGTTGCTGCGTGGGGGCTTTCCCTAGTTGTGGCGAGCAGGGGCTACTCTTCGTTGCCGTGCGCAGGCTTCTCATTGTGGTGGCTTCTCTTGCTGTGGCTCGCGGGCTCTAGAGCGCAGGCTCGGTAGTTGTGGCGCACGGGCTTAGTTGCTCCGCGGCATGTGGGATCTTCCCAGCCCAGGGATTGAACCCATGTCCCCTGTATTGGCAGGCAGATTCTCAACCACTGCGCCACCAGGGAAGCCCTGATTTATATAAACTTCAAAGACAGGCAAAACACATGTCATTGCTTAGGAATACTTATATAGTGGTAAAGCTATATAAATAGGTATATAAAATCTATATAGATTATATATACTATATAATCTATAGTATATATAATCATATATAATATATATCATAGATTATAACATTTTATACATTATAATGTATTTATTATGTGTATTATATATAAATATTATCTTATAGAGGATACATTATATACATTATATGTGTGAATAAATACATGTATAAAACTAAGTTTTACACTTATAGTGATGGAGTGATTTACACAGTCAGCAGGTTGATGGTGATTTAAGGGACCCCTGAGGTACTGATAGCTCTGTTTTTTAACCTGAATGGAGGGCATTTGTTTGTCCATTTTATTATTTTTAAGTTGTAAAGAAAAAATGTTGCCTCATTCCAGTTCTACAAGGATCTAGTCATCAACTGCTATAGTTGCCCTCCTCCAGTATACCCTGAGGGGAATTCAGGATGGAGAAAAACAGGAGGAAGTATTCTGTGTTTTGGATGTATGGCCTCTAGATGGTCAACATGCATATCTAGGGAAGGATTTCAATGACCCCAGATTCTTGCATCTTCCCATCCATAGAAAAGCACTAAAATCATTAACTTGAGATGTCTGATTTTAGTGATTAGCAGTAATCTTTTACGGAGATGTATGCTTGACTACATGTATTTCCCAGCCAAAAAATTTATATATATACTGGCTTCTCCCTGACCTCTTTGGAGCAGTTCCTCTGAGCTTTCTGAGATGCTGTCTCTCTGACTATAGTCCTCAGTGAGGTCCCAATAAAACCAAGACTCAACTGTTGTGCATTTTTTTCAGTTGACATCACCCAGGCCGTGGGCCTTCTGAATAGGGAGGCTGAATGTCAGACAGATCCAGCCTTACCTCTGAGTGATGTAGGACACTCAGCCCATGGCGGTGAAGGGGACTCACTTGGGGTCACACAGACCTAGATGCAAATCTTTGCCACTTCCCGGTGGGTGTCCTGGGGACAGGTCGTTTCATCTCCTTGAACCTCGATTTCCCTTCTCTGTGAAATGGAGATCTCAGTAGCCCTCACCCCACAGGGCTATTAAATGGGACAAGCACGCAGACACTCACTGTAATCTACATGGCTATACTCTGTAATAATCACTGTAATCTATATGCCAAGATTCCAAAGATATCGTGCTCTAGACCACAGGGTTGGTGGTCACCACAGAGACCACAGTTGTCCTCTCTAGGGTGGGCAACTAGAGTGCTTGGAAGGTAAGGAAGGCGGGGGCTGGCAGGGAGGAGAGTGGAAGACCACCCAGAGATGGTAGCATTTGAGCTGGGCCTGGCACATGAGTAATAAGAGTTTGTCAGGTAGAAAAAGGAAGGGCTGGGACTTCCCTGGTGGCGCAGTGGTTGAGAGTCCTCCTGCCGATGCAGGGGACGCGGGTTCGTGCCCCGGTCCAGGAAGATCCCACGTGCCGCGGAGCGGCTGGGCCCGTGAGCCATGGCCGCTGAGCTTGCGCGTCCAGAGCCTGTGCTTCGCAACGGGAGAGGCCACAGCAGTGAGAGGCCCGCGTACAGCAAAAGAAAAAAAAAGCAAGGGCTGGCATCCCGGGCAAGGGGGCTCAGAAGGAGCAGCGGTGTGGCCGTGTGTAAGTCCCCCGCTTCCGGGGCTAGAGTGGGGATAAAAGATGAAGTCGGAAAGGTGCGCTAGGACTGGACGCTAAAGGGCCTCGATCGCCCTTCAGAGGGCTCAGAGCTGGGCCTCGGTGCTGAAGGTGATGAGGAAGCAGGACGGACTTTGAGAGAGGGAGGTGGTGGGATTAGATGCGCGCAAACTGTGGAAGTGGGGGTGGGGCTGCTGGAGGAGGAGGAGCGTGACCTCAGCCTCAACATCCCCAGTGCCAGCCTCGGTGCCCTCCCCACCCCAACAGAAGGAAAGACGGAGGCGACCAGAACTTCCCCCGGAGGCTAGGAAACTGGGGAGGGGGGGGGCTATATCCGTCAGGGCGAGTAGATCGACTAACTCCCCTGTTTTGACTTATTTGCCATCTTCTTCTTTTTTTCTTTTTCAGCCCCACTGCGCGGCTGGCGGGACCATAATTCCCCAACCAGGGATCGAACCCGTGGGCCCTGTAGTGGAAGCTCGGAGTCCTAACCACCGGACTGCCGGGGATTTCCCTGACATATTCTTCTATTTTGTTGGTTTTTTTTGTTTTGTTTTGTTTTTTTGCGGTACGCGGGCCTCTCACTGCTGTGGCCTCTCCCGTTGCGGAGCACAGGCTCCGGACGCGCAGGCCCAGTGGCCATGGCTCACGGGCCCAGCCGCTCCGCGGCATGTGGGATCCTCCTGGACCGGGGCACGAACCCGTGTCCCCTGCATGGGCAGGCGGACTCTCAACCACTGCGCCACCAGGGAAGTCCCATATTCTTCTTTTAAAAGCCACCCTGCTAGAGGGAAATGCTGAACCCAGTTAGGAGATCTCTCAAAGGGAGGCAGCACAGCCAGAGTTTTTGTGTGTAAGGCGGAGCGTTCCCTGCCTGGGATCTTCTCAAATACTTTTTTTTTTTTTTTTTTTTTTTTTTTTTTTTGCGGTACGCGGGCCTCTCACTGTTGTGGCCTCTCCCGTTGCGGAGCACAGGCTCCAGACGCGCAGGCTCAGCGGCCATGGCTCACGGGCCCAGCCGCTCCGCGGCATGTGGGATCCTCCCGGACCGGGGCACGAACCCGCGTCCCCTGCATCGGCAGGCGGACTCTCAACCACTGAGCCACCAGGGAAGCCCCTCAAATACTTCTTATCACCACTGATTACCAGAAGCATTTTGACGCCGTCTCACCCACCCGTCCCTCGGGAACAGAACCCTCTAGTTTCACCCTACAATGTACCTCTCCGGCCTCCTACTGGTTATACCCACCAGGTTTCATCTCAGCTTCTGCTTTAGCGGCGAAAACAGAACCGACAGACCTCGAGGGAGCCTGTGCCTTTAAGGGAAGAGGCGGGACGAGCCCTTGGGGGCGTGTCCTCTGGGCGGGTTGTATAAGGGGCGAGGCCGGCGCCGGGCTAGCGGAGGCCGAACTAGGGCTGAGCGGCTGGGCTTGATTCGGACGCTGCCGCAGGCGGGAACCCCGGGCTCTCAGCTTCAGGAGCAGAAGTTCGGGCGGCTCGTGCCGGTGGGCAGGGACTGGAAAGGCTGCGAAGCCCGGCGGGGTCGAGGTGCGGAGTTTGCTGGTCCGAGGCTCCTCGCAAGGTAAGAGGAACCTCCCCGCCCGCCTGGGCGCCGCGGGAGGACTGGCGCCCGGAGTTCAGCTTCTCAACATCCGCCCGGATTGGGAAACGGAGTACATTGACGTTCCCGTGGTCTGGCACCTAGAAAGTGCAGCCGCAAAAGTGATTACTACCCCAGTTTCCTGCCCCTGCCCCTTCCTGTCGGGTGTGCAGATCTGAGCGTCTGAACTCCTGACCTCGGACAGGCACAGGTGAAGCGCTCCATAAATGCTCCCTTGTGAATGAGTGCGAGAAATCGGCGGCCAATAAATAGGAGACACGTGCTGATCCTCAAGTTGGGAACACCTGAGGCGCGAGCCCTGATTAAGCCCTTATCGTTTGCTCTGATGCTCCAGCATTTGTCTTCATTTTACAGATGAAGAATCAGAGGCTCAGAGACATGAAGTGACCTCCCCAAGGCCGCACAGCTCGTTCGTGGCTGAGATTATATTGCAGACCTGGAGAGTCCGGTTCCAAGTCAGTGCCAAGTGCAGTTACAGAGAACAGCAGGAGGGAAGGGCCTGTCAACAGGTGAGGAAAGAGTGCTGAGACAGGCCCTTGTGCCCCCTTTTCTTCCCCCAGAGCCGCGTCCTCCCCCTCCTGCCCCTGCCAGGACATTGAGCAAAGATTTACCGAAAAACGTTGGTAAATCTGGGCTTTGTTGTTTTCTGGGCTTTGCTTTTCCTGAAGGCAAAACAAAACATGCTCAACTACAACATGTGGAAGAGCCAAAGAAGAAAATTAGTGTGCCGGGGACTTTTTTTTTTCTTTCCAGTTTAATTTCTTTGGAAGAAAAACAAAGCTGGTTTTTCCCTGGTGTTGAGGGAAAAACACAGATGCTAAAGTCCAGCTCAGCTCTGCTGCTGACAGGCTGTGTGACTTTGAGCAATTCACTTCCTCCTGGGCCTTGATTTCCCCATCAGGGCAGTTATTAGCCTGGGTTTCCATGGGAATACTACTGGGGGTTCAGGAAGAAGGGCTATCTAATCTGCATGCTAAATGATTCAGGCCCATCCGGAATGTGGGCTCCTACCTGGGCTTTCCGTTGGTGTGGGGAGGAGGAGGGACAGTTCTTCAGCTGAAAAAGTTTTCAGGCCCCTCCTGTTGGGTCCTGCAGTCTTCAGTGACACTGTTCGTCTTTCTCACCCCTACCCTACAGGCCACTAGAGGTGCCAGCTGTTTGGAACTGAAACATGACAGAAGGGGAAGCGGAGAGTGAGGGCCAGGCCCCTTGGGGGCTGGTGGCCAGAGGACTGCTGAATCTGTACTGGGTGCTCAGCTGGGTCTGTGTGCTGCTGATGGTGGAGACAGTGTCGGGGGCCGGGGGCCCATCTGCAGGGACCCGCATTAGCTCCCAGTTTCCAGCCTCGGGTGTGAACCAGAGCCCCGTGGTAGACGTGAGTGTCTAGGTGGGAAACTGGCATCAGGTGGGCGTGTATTCAGCCAATCAAGTATGTATTGAGCATCTACTGTGTAGCAGTAGATGTGAGCTGAACCTTGGGATATGCCAGGGCACGTAGACTGTAGACAAAAATCCCTGCCCTCACGGAGCCAGCAGTCTCTTAGGAGAGTGGATAAAGAAGTAAGCATGTAAATTTCAGGTGGTAAGATGCTACGTGCTCAGCAGATAATGGGATAAAGTGATATTGGAGGGTGGGGGCTGTGAGGAAGAAGGAGTATTTCCAACTATTTCAGCTTGGGGGGTCACAGATGGCCTCTGTGAGGAAGGGACCTTTGAGCCAAGCCCTGAATGGAGAAAGGAAGCCACTTATACAGACATCAGAAGGAAGAACATTCCAGGTGGAGAGAAAGGCACGTGCAAAGGCCCTGAAGCAGGGACAAACTTAGTTTCTGGAGCTGTGAGGAGGCCAGAGTGGCTGGAACAGGGTGAGTGAGGGGGAGAGTGTTAAGAATGGGTATGGAGATGTGGTGGTGGTCAGATTACCTTATAGGCTGAGGCTAAGAGGTGGGATTTGTTTTATGACAGTGGGGAGCCAGTGGAAGGTTTTAAGCAGGGGGATGTCAAGATCTGATTTATTTCTTCAAGGGATGTCTCTGGCTTCTCTGGGGAGAATGGATTGAGAGGGTTGAGGGTGGCAGCGGGGAGAACAGTGGGAAGGCTCCTGCAGCTCGCCAGGTGATGGTGGTAGTGGGAGAAAGGAAAGAAGTGGTGGGATTTGGAGGAAGTATTGGAGGCCCAACAAGCAGGGTATGCTGATGGCTTAGACGGAGGGGCATGGTGGGGGAAGAAAGAGAGGCGTCAAGGATGGCTCCAGATTTCTGGCCTTAGCAGTGGGGGGGTGGAGGAGGATGGTAGTGCCACTGACTTGTATGAATGGAGAAGCAGTGGGGACGCTTGGTGAGAGCAAGGAGGCTTCCTCCCAAGGCAGGGAGGTTTGGGCCGTTGAGACAGGCCAAACGGAACTTGCATCATTCTGTTCTGATACCTGTAAGGGGAGGAGAGGTCACAGTGGATCCAGAGTGAAAATCTGAAGGCAGGAGGCTGCTCAAGATGACCCCCTGCTGCACGGGGCTGGAGTTCTCTCTTTGTATTCTCTTCAGTGAGAGAACAAGCGGAGTAACAAACTCCTCCCCGCTTGAACTGACAGCTGAGAGTGCTTAGCGCCCACACCAACTTTCTGGGGCTGCAGAGTACCTTCATGCCCATGATTCGAGGCAGACAGACAGGGAATTATGCCTGTTCTACAGATGGGCAAGTGATTTGTGGTTACTGTGGTTATAAAATTGCTGCCTCTTGGGGGCAGGAAAACGGGGGTTAACTGTGGCTTGTGTCAGATAATCTCTCTGAGTTATTGAGCACTTAGGCCAGCAATGCGCCTAGCTCATCAAGTCCTGTACCCAAACCCCTGAGATGGGTATGGTTATCTCTGTGCTATAGGTGAGGACGTTGAGGTTCAGGGAGGGGAAGTTGGCCACGAGGGAAGTAGCAGAGCCAGGATGTGAACTCGTGGCTGCCTCATGCTGAATCCAGACCCTTCTCCTCTGGTTCACTTGCCTCCCAGGACTGACACAGGTGGCTGCCCTCCTGGAAGTCCCGCCAGCCTCTGGCTGGCTGCTGTCTGGCCAGCTTGCAGGCTGGGAAAGGCCACCCACTCCTCACCTAGGTCCTTTTGCATAGTCACTCGTTCAACAAATATTTATTGAGCACCTATTACGTGCCAGGAACAGTGCCACACGTGAGGGGTAAATCAGGGAGCAGATAGCTCAGTTCCTGCCCTCATGGAGCTTATACTCTAGTGGGGGACACAGATGAGAAACAAATCAACAGGTAAATCCACAGTATTTCACTGGGGGATGAGGAGAACAAAACAGGGTGGGATGTGATGGAGTGAGATGGAGAGGGGTAGCCGCTCTGCCTCGGGCTGTCAGGGAAGGCTTCTCTGAGGACAGAGACCTGAAGCTTTGCAAAGATCTAGGGGAACAGCAAGTGCAAAGGCCCTGAGGCAAGAGCAGAATGACGTGTCACAAACGAACTTTGAGAGGCCTCTGCAACAGTGAGCTGGGGGTGAGGGATGAGAAAGGAGACAGGAGAGGTAATGGAGGCCGGATCGCCTGGGGCTGTTTGGACCGCTGTGCGAAGTTGGCCTGTTCCTAGGGGTAAGACGGGAGCCATGGTAGGATTTAGAACACAGGAGGGATGTGATCTGATTTCAGTTTTTACAAGGATCCCATTGGCTGCTGTGGGAGAATCAACTGTAAGGGCGGAGGCAGAGAGTAGGCTGGCAAAGCGATCCGGTGAGATGCTGGTAGCAGCTTTGGGAAGGGGTCCAAATTAAGATTTTTGGAGGGGAAGTAGAAGACAAGGTTCTGCTGGGCCACCCAGTGCCCCATGCCCTAAGCCCGGGCTGGCCCAAGTGTGGCCTCAGGGGCCAGGGACAGGTTTGGCATCAGACCACCAGGGCCCAGTGGTTCCAGGACACTCTTTCCGGGAAAGAGGAGGGTCTGGAAAAAAATCTCCACTTAGGACAGATCTGACCGAGGCTGGACATTTGGGGCTGACCCTTGCGGGGGTGGAGGGGCCCAAGCTAACAGGTGCAGGGAGCTGTTTAGTCTCAATTTTCCCCTCTGGAAAAAAGAGTAATCAAAGCTCATTTTACTGAGCACTGACTGTGTACCAGGCACTGTTCTAAGCACATGGATTAACTCATTTAATCCTTCATTTCAGGAGTCGGCAAACTTCAGCCCACAGGTCAAATTAGGTCCACTCCTGGGTGTTGTAGTCCAGGAGCTGAGAATGGGTTTTATATTTTCAAATGGTTGAAAATTTTTTTTAAAAGAACACTATTAAGTGACACATGAAAACTTTGTGAAATTTGAACCTCAGTGTCCGTAAGTCCAGTTTTATTGGAATACAGTCACGCCTGTTTATTATGGCAGGTGATACTCTCACACGACAAAGCAGAGTGGCATGGTTTCAACAGAGACTGTCTGGCCTGCAGAGGGGAAAATATTTAGCCTTTTATAGAAAGAGTTTGCCGACCCCTGCCTCATTTTATAAAGGAGGGAACTGGGGCACAGAGAAGTTACGTGAGTTGTCCAAAGTCACACAGCTATGAGTAGGGAAGCAGAATTTGAACCCAGCCTGCATGGTTCCAGAGCCCTCTCCTCATACGCACTGGACCACCCAGCCTTGCTGAGCAGTTGTCACAAGGCCATGGGGCCTTTGGGAAATGGCAGTGTTCATTTTCTGCTCCTGGGTTGGTGTCCTGGTGAGAGTCCTGTGATTTTTCCACCCCTTTGAAAACTTGCCCTATTGGGGTCCAGCTGCAGGGTTGGGAAAACAGGAGGAGGTGTAGCTACAGGACGTAGGAGAGTGGAATTGTAGCCCCAGGTCACATCTACAGTGCCTCTTTGGGGGGCTGATCAAATGAGGTTAAGAACGTGAGAAGCCTTTGAGAGTTCTTTAGTGTCTGCAGTTAACTGACTCTAGATGAGTGTTTGAGTTTCCTGTTGCTGCTGTAACAAATTATTACAAACGTAGTGGCTTAAAACAGCACACGTTTGTTATCTGGAGGTCAAAAGCCCAAAATGGGTTTCACTGGACTAAAATCAAGGTGTGGGCAGGACCGTGTTCCTTCTGGAGGCTCCAGAGGAAGGTCCATTGCCTTGCCTTTTCCAGCTTCTAGCAGCTTCCTGCATTCCTTCCTTATTTTGTGGCCCCTTCCTTCATCTTCAAAGCCACCAGCGTAGCATCTCTCTCAGTCTCTCTCTCTGACTCTCTGACCTATGCTTCCATCACGTCTCTTTCCGTGACTCCGACACTCCCACCTCCCTCTTAAAAAAAATCCTTGTGATTACATTCAAAGGCCTCCAGATAATTCTGGATAATCCCCCCATCTCAAGACCCTCAATTTAATCACCCCTGCCAGAGTCCCTTTTGCCATGTAAGGTCGCATATCCACAGGCTCTGAGGATTAGGACCTGGACATCTTTAGGGACCACTGTTCAGCCAGGGAGGATGAACCAGGAGCTTGTGACTCCACATGTCCCTCCCAGCCCCCTCATCCCCCAAGCCATCCCCGTACTGCCCATGCACCTGCACAAGGAGGGGCCGCTGGCTGCAAGTAACATTTGGAGAGGGCATCTAGGTAGGGAAAACCTGAGCCCTTTTTTTTTAATCCTACTATAGTTTAATTAACGGTATTGTACCAATGTTAATTTCTTAGTTTTTAAAAATATTTGTATTTATTTATTTTTGGCTGCGTTGGGTCTTCGTTGCTGCACCTGGGCTTTCTCTAGTTGCGGCGAGCGGGGGCTACTCTTCGTTGCGGTGCACGGGCTTCTCATTGCGGTGGCTTCTCTTGTTGCGGGGCACGGGCCCTAGGCACGTGGGCTTCAGTAGTTGTGGCACACGGGCTCAGTAGTTGTGGCTCGTGGGCTCTAGAGCACAGACTCAGTAGTTGTGGCTCGAGGGCTCTAGAGCACAGGCTCAGTAGTTGTGGCGCACGGGCTTAGTTGCTCTGCAGCACGTGAGATCTTCCCAAACCAAGGCTCGAACCTGTGTCCCCTGCATTGACGGGTGGATTCTTAACCCCTGCGCCACCAGGGAAGCCCCCAAGCCTTTCTTGTTGGGCCCCAACTAACAAAATGGAAACGATTTAAAATTGTCCCCTTCATATCGGAGCTGTTTAATTGTTTGGCTTCTTAATGGAGCCAGCGTGGACTCTGATAGTGTGCGTTCTGCTATTCAGTAATAAAGGGAGTGTGGAGAAGCACTTAACAAAACATATGTGGCACCAAGCTGCCAGCGTCCAGAGTGGGTTTGGTGAGCACGGCTCTGCAGGTGAGGAAGACAAGGCCCAGACCCCTTAAGGGGCTGCTGAAGGTCACCCAGCCAGCTGGTGGCAAAGCTGGGTCTCAGACCCAGGACTGCTCTTCCTCTCAGCTGACCCTGTCTCCCATACCAGTCTTACTGGTATAGGATTGAAAACTGACGGCCCACGGGCTCGTCTGGCTGCTATGTTTTGGTTTTGGTTTCCGTTTTTTTGGGCAGTGTGGGGAGGGGTTTTCTTTCATGTTATAACTTGGATGCCTTTCAGCAGGGCATGCACCCTCCAGCTCACCACCATTGCCAGCAGCCGTGGTGGTTTTAGACATTTATATGATCTGCCTGGCCCCCAAGGCATTGAGTTTGCAACCCTTTCCTGTCCAGCCTGGCCCTTGAAACTTGTTCACAGAAGGGAAAATATTTGACCCTCTCTGGATTCCCTGGGTGTCCTTAGTGATTCAGGGAAGAGGATGAGAAGGGAATGAGATGGTCTGAAAAGTCACCCACCCCAGACTCAGAGCAATGCTCCTTTAACTCTACCACCCCTGGGCAGAGCTGGGTTCAGGTCCTGATGGGCTTCGAGGGAGGGGATGGCCACCTTGGGGCACGGAGGCAGGTAGGCTGCAGAGAAATGCGATTCTGGAGACCAGATTTGGGGGACCCGCCTTGCTGACTCACTCTGCTGTCAGGGAGATGGAGACGAGCTGGGCTGGGACCATCTCCCTGCGTCCTCCCTGGCTAACCGTGAAGACCAGGAGGTGGGGAAGAAGGCAGGAAGAGGAGGCTGCCCTTGCCCAGTTGAGCTGTTTCCCCAAGAGCTTCAGCTAGTAACTTTCAGGGAGACCTGAGTTTGAAACCAGCTAGCAGTGGTAGGCTGTGTGCCCTGGGGCAAGTCACTTTGCCTCTCTGTGCCTCAGTTTTCTCATCTGTGAAGTGGAAACAATTGTACCAGGTCTGGTTTTGTTTTTTTTTTTAGAAGATGTTGGGGGTAGGAGTTTCTTAATTAATTTATTTATTTTTGCTGTGTTGGGTCTTCGTTTCTGCGCTAGGGCTTTCTCTAGTTGTGGCAAGCGGGGGCCACTCTTCATCGCGGTGCGCGGGCCTCTCACTATCGCGGCCTCTCTTGTTGCGGACCACAGGCTCCAGACGCGCAGGCTCAGTAGTTGTGGCTCACGGGCCTAGTTGCTCCGCGGCATGTGGGATCCTCCCAGGCCAGGGCTCGAACCCGTGTCCCCTGCATTAGCAGGCAGACTCCCAACCACTGCGCCACCAGGGAAGCCGCCTAGGTCTGTTTTGAAGACTGAGCTGGGGTCCAGCACAATGTGTGGCAAAACAATTATGAGGCCATACTGTGTGCAAGACTTTGGTGGGAGGGACAGACATTAAAACAAGTCTGTGATCCTACAAATAACTGGGGATTTCAAAACACGAGAAGTGCTTTGTAAGAGAAGACCGAGGGTGATGGGAGCTTATAACTGGAGGATCTGCCCTATGCTGGGGGTGATCAGGGAAGGCTTCCTGGAAGAAACGTCTAAGAATTGGAGGATGAATGAATGGTGGTCTTTTGAGGGAGGTGTACCAGGCAGAAGGAACAGTGCATGAAATAGGTACGGTGGGTCAGTGTGGCGTCTGCAGAGAGCCAGTAAGCAAGGGATGAGGAGATGACCTGAGGGCTCAGGGACAAGAAATCTCATCTCCAGTTTGGCATTGGTGGGAGTTCAGAGAAGGCTTGTGGAGGGTGTGGAACTGTGATTTGACAGAGCTTTTTAAAAAAAAAAAAAATTGGAATATAGCATACATAACCTAAGATTCACCATCTTAACCATTTTTAAGTGTACAGTTCAGGGGCATTAAAAACATTGACACTGTGCAACCGTCACCACCATCCACCTCCAGAGCTCTCTCATCTTGCAAAACTGAAACTCTCCTCATTAAAGAACTCCCCATTTCCCCCTCCCCCCAGCCCCTGGCAGCCACCATTCTGCTTTCTGTCTCTATGAGTTTGACTATTCCAGTTACCTCACATAAGTAGAATTACATATACAGTATTTGTCTTTTTGCAACTGGCTTATTTCACTTAGCATGATGTCTTCAAGGTTCATCCATGTTGTGGCCTGCGTCAGGATCTCCTTCTCTTTTAAGGCTGAATAACATTCCATCGTGTGGATATGCCACGTTTTGCTTATCCATTCATCCATTGATGGACACTTGGGTTGCTTCTAAACCTTTTGACTACTGTGACTCATGCTGCCATGAGTATGGGTGTGCAAATGTCTCTTTGAGACCTGACTTTCAATTCTTTTTGACATACACCCAGAAGTAGATTTGCTGGATCATATGGTAATTCTGGGATTTTTTCCAGTTTTATTGAGATACAATTGACCTACAGCACTGTATATAAGTTTAAGGTGTACAGCATAATGATTTGACTTAACATATATTGTGAAATGATGCCCACGATAAGTTTAGTGAATATCCATCAACTCATAGAGATAGAAAAGAAAGAGGTTTTTTTTTTTTCCTTGTGATGAGAACTGTTAGGAAATACTTTAACAACTTTCATGTGTACCATACAGCCGTGTTAACTATAGTTATCACCTTGTGCATTACATCCCTGGTACTGGTTATTGTATTTTTAATTTGGGAGGGGAACTGCCGTGCTGTTTTCCACAGCAGCTGCACCATTTTTACACCCACAGCAGTTGCACAAGGGTTCCAATTTCTCCCCATCCTCCCTAACGCTAGTTATTTTCTGGTTTTGCTCATTTGGTTTGTGTAGTAGCCATCCTAATGTGTGTGAGGTGGTACTGACAAAGCTTTTGAACATAAAGTTTGAGAAGGGGGAGCTTCTAGGCAATGCCTAAGCACATGCATAACCTCACAAGGGCCTAATATCCATTATATAAAGAGCTTCTATAAATCAATAAGAAGAAGCAAACAATTGAAAAAACTAGCAGTTTAAAGAAGGAATACAAATGGCCATTAACACACGAAAAGAGCACTTCACCGTCCTCCGGGACTTGCAGCTTAACAACAGGGAGATTCCTACTACATTGGCTGGAACCAGACTTATGGTAGCCACCCTAACCCGGTAGGGGTGCAGGTGTAAACTCCTTTCCCATTGCTGGTGGCAGTGTGTCTAAGTAGAGCTTTAGGGAGGGTCTTTTGGCAAAATCCATCAAATGTTTAAGATGTTTCTCCCTCTGCAACAGACACTATCAGGGCCCTGCCCATATCCTTTGGACTCTGCCATTTTGGTGGGCTTCTGTGGACTTCGAGTTCCCAGCATCTTTTTTCAGAACCACCCATAAGCATGGTAGGCCAGAAGTGCTGGGGATCTAGCACCTCCCTCCCCGGCAGTGCTCACCTGATGACTGATAAGAGTTGGTGTATAAATACCCCAGCTCCCTTGCCCTTGGGATTACCAGCGCATGGTGGGAACAATCTCAACCAGCCTTCACTGGTTGCATTTCCGTCCCTGAGTCTCTTCTCCCTCTCGGTGCTTGTGTTCTATACACCTCCCAAATATTCTGCTTACTTAGACATCCTTGTCTCTGGGTCGCTTCTGGAGGAACTCAGACTGGGATACTCTCTGACTCAGCACTTTCACTTCTAGAATTCTCCCTGACAGAATATTCTCACATGTACTCAGAGTCATGTGCAAGGAAGTTGATTTTGGTAATAATGAAAAGTAGACACACTCAACCGCCCATCAGTAGGGAAACGTTACCTCTACTATGTATCATCCATGATGTGAAATCCTAAGACCCTGCAGTGGCAGGGGGTGGCGAGGGTGGTAATGGTTAAGGACAGGGGTTCTAGAGCCTCAAGCTGCCTGGGTTCCAACTCTGTCTCTACCACTGAGTGGGCCCTGGGATAGTGTCTTAGTCTCCTCATCTGTATAATGGGCAGGTTAACAGTACCTTCCTCATAAGATCATTGTGCAGATTAATTGAGGTACATTTTAAGCTCTTAGCACTGAACCTGGCATATAGAAATCCCTCAGAATATTTTGACTTTTATCATCCTCCTCATCATTATGTGCATCATAATGATGGCACCTACGTGAAGTGGTAAAAGTTAAGTTGCAGAAACGAGCTTCAGGATGGACTCATTTCTATGAGATAAACTGTAAAGTAGGATGTATATACAAATATCGTTAAACTGAGAAATGTCTGTAAGGGTCTGCTTCAAACTGATCATAGTAGGACATCTGGAGAGAGGCGGGATCATGGAGGGCAGGGATGAGAAGGGAGAATTTAGAAATCTTTATGTATTGTTTCTTTTTGATTCATTTTAAATACACCTATTCAGGACTTACGTGGGTTAGTTTCAAACACAAGTTTATTTTTAAAAATTAAAGTGTGCAGCTGGCACCTGGAGGCCTTGGGAGGCTTAGAGACCAGGATGAAGGAGGTTATCTTCACTGCTTAGGTGGGGCTGGGCCAGTCAACCACAGGGTGTCGGACCTTGATGTCCCCCCTCCCTTCCCACAGTGTCGAGAAGTGTGTGGCCTGAATGCCTCTAGCCGCTGTGATTTCGTCCGCTCCAACCCTGACTGCCGCTGTGAAGGGGGCTACCTGGACTACCTTGAAGGCATCTTCTGCCACTTCCCACCCGACCTCCTCCCTCTGGCCGTCACTCTCTACGTGAGGCCCCGCTCCGGGGAGCTGGTGAGAGGGGCTGGTGGCCCCGGCGGGACTTAATGCCCTTTTCCCTTTCCGGCCCCCCAACCCAGGCTTTTTGGCTGCTCTACCTGTTTCTGATTCTGGGAGTCACCGCGGCAAAGTTGTGAGTTTGGCCTTGGGCTCATATCCACCTTATAGATTGGAAAATGGAATCCCAGGAGGTTGACATTGGGGTGACCCTGGGCTTGGGGGAAGGACGGGGGCAGGAGCCACTCATTGTGGAAACACTCACTGTTTGCCTTTTCTCCATAGTTTCTGCCCTAACTTGTCAGCCATTTCGACCACACTCAAGCTTTCCCACAATGTGGCAGTATCCTTTGTCCCCGAGGGATGGAGGGCAGTTAGGGCGGGTGGCTGGGAGACAGGGTGGCAGCTCATGGCCAGGAAAGGCCCCTGCGCTGAGGCCCCTTGACACGCTCCCCCCATGGCGTCACCTTCCTGGCGTTTGGGAACGGGGCACCGGATATCTTCAGCGCCCTGGTGGCCTTCTCAGGTCCGCGCACAGCCGGCCTGGCCTTTGGGGCACTGTTTGGTACGAGAGGCCCCGGCTAGGGTGGGGTGGGGCAACAGGAGGGGGCGCAGGGTAGACCAAGCTTGGCATCCTCTCCTCCAGGCGCAGGCGTGCTGGTTACCACCGTGGTGGCCGGTGGCATCGCCATCCTGCACCCCTTCACAGCAGCCTCGAGGCCCTTCCTCAGGGACATCATTTTCTACATGGTGGCCGTGTTTCTGATCTTCACTGCACTCTACTGCGGCAGGGTCACGCTGGCATGGGCCCTGGGTGAGTGGCCACAGGACCAGTGTGGGGTCATCCCAGGGCTGATGCGTGGGAAGCATGGGGGCACAGGAGGGAGTGGTCAGCAGGGCACAGAGTCACCTTTGGTTCCAGATGTTGGAAACCCTACTCAAGGTGGCTTGAGCGAAAAAAGGGGACTCGTGGTTCGGATAACCAAGGAGGGCAGGGCAGAGTCGGGGTGATGTTCTGAATTTTCACAATTTCAGGTTTTAACAAGCAGTACAGCCAGGATGCTGACTGTGGCCGTCAGGGTCCCGGCAGCATGTCCATTCCATCCAGATGGTTCAAATGACATGAATGGCAGGACAATTTACAGAGGGTTAAGGAAGCCAACAAGGGATGCTGAGATGCAGAGATACCAGGGACCAGCAACAGTGGGAGCCCCTGAAGGGGCAGAGAATGGGGTGCCTGGAGCCTGCTGAGGGCTACAGGCCCAGACCTGGGACCACCCAACATGAGTGACAGTTATGGAGGGTCACAGTCCCTGCTGGAGACAGGGTACCACAGCAGGGAGGGAGCAGGGAAGAAGCACCCCAGACCCTCCCCTACTGCCTTCTGTTTTGCTGTCAGGGCTCCGTGGGTGGACCCAGGGCAGCCAGGGTTCAGGTGATGCAGTCTGCAGGGCTCAGCCTCCCAGGCCACAGAGCAGGACACCGACCCTTCACACTTGAATTGTGTCCTAGAGGCCACTGTCTATACCAGGCGTTACACCCACCGTTGACTGCCAGATTGGTGGTGGGGAGGGGGCGGGGCTCCAGGAAATGGCCATTTGCCTACTGGTGCTGGGCTGGGCTTGTACAGATAGCCACCGCCACCAGGCCCCAGTGACAGAACTGGCAGCTCTTGTTCTCTGGGCCCTGTGGCCAGGATGCCACTTGGTGACAGCGTGCCCTTGTCTGCAGGTTACCTGGGCTTCTATGTGTTCTACGTGGTCACTGTGGTTCTCTGCACTTGGATCTACCAATGGCAGCAGAGGAGATCCTTGGTCTACTCCGTGCCAGGTACTCCAGGTAAGGTCTGAATGGAGCCCCCAAGGGAGCACCAGTGGGCCTGGCGCCCTCCTTGCCCTTCACTGCTGCCTTGTGTCTCTTGAGGCCTTTGCCAGTGCCCATCTCCTACTTTTTCTACTCACTTGACCAGGGTCCCACCTCTGCACTTTTCCTTGTGCTGGTGAAGCCTCATCATCACCTGCTTGTCCAAGTTCACTAGTTCTTCATGCTGCTGCCTGTTGCCAGGGCACATCTTCAAGCTGTCACCACTTGCGTCCAGGAATGCGCCCCCTACCGTCGGGGTGAAATCCAGATGCTTCCATATACGCAAATACTTGCACACACATATCTGCAAACACACACAAATACACATCCACAAATACATATACAACACGCACATACACAACATATACATATATAAATACACATTCACAAATACATATACATACACAGCCCACACATATATACAAATACGTGCATAGCACACACTCCCAAATACACGCACATATACAATATATATACATACATGCTACATACATGTACACAAATACATGCACAACACACACATACTCAAATACATGTACCACACGCAATACATGCGCACACATATCCACACACACACCTACATCCACAAATATACACACAAATACACATATGTACAAATACACATATGTACAAATACATACATGGCATACACAACACACATATAAATACACGTGCACAAATACATATACACATAGTCCACACGTACACAAGTTCATATATAAACATGCACACACATATACAGAGACACACATATACAAATATATACATAGCGCACATACAACACACAAATACAAAATACATACACATATACAATTTATTGAGTAAATTATCAATAATTGTCAATAATTATTAAATTATCAAATTCATTCTTTTCAGTAAGACTGTAAGATAGGGCCTATAGTATTAGCGTCTTTTTGGGTGAGGAAACAGGGAAGTCAAATTCTTCCCAGGCCATAGGTACTGGAGAGGGGCAGAGCCAGGACTTGACCCTTGTTCCTCAGACCCCAAAAGCCATCCCCCTACCCACAATGCCAGAGGCCACAACTGGGAACCTACAGACCACCTCTTCTGTACAGAAGTGTTGTTTTTTTGTGGTGTGACCAGTGTGTTCTTTTAAAAAATATTAGGCCAAGATTTAAAATGAAAAGATTTTATTTTAATTTTTAAAATATTTATTTATTTTATTTATTTTGGCTGTGCTGGCTCTTAGATGCAGCATGCAGGCTTCTTAGTTGCGGCATGCCAACTCTTAGTTG